>NC_042998.1:85273515-85381015 GCF_006345805.1 Octopus sinensis
GTGTGTGTGTGTGTGTATATATATATATATACACACACACACACGCATGTGTGTGTGTGTGCGTATTATTTTTCCCCCATCCAACACTGTCAAATAACCTCATTCTTATTAATAACACTATGCGTTTACACAATGAAGTTATCTTTCTCATCTACTGTAAGGAAGATAAAGGAGGGTGGAATAATTATCAAATCAGTAGGATTGTGGGGGTGGTAACCTATCACACAGTCACGCCCCTTTTTATTATTAATAGTCGAATTCTGCCAAGAGGCAAGGCGTATGAATTTTGATAATGTCTACTTCTGCATTAACAGGTATTTATTATTTTACAAACGTTAGAGCCATGGAAGTTCTTTAATAGCAGAGGTGACTGTTAATTAATAACAATAGAATCAAAGGAAAGGATAAAACACAGCCTTGTAGTGGCCTAAAGGTGTGAAATTGTTGCTGCTGTAGGTGGGCTTTAGAAACTAGCATCTGACTGGACCAATAACATGAGATTAGTCATTTGAAAACTTACTTGGTGATGATGACTCACTAACTCAAACTAGAAATGGTTTACTTATTTGTCTCCTACTAACTGAGTGTGATATTATCAGAAAGGAAGGAGTTTGTCAATCAAACATATATCTTGCTTGTAAATTAAATAAACAAGGATGGTCTGGGGGTAGAAACAGTGGAAAATTGCTGTTATTTATTTACATCAGTTCCAAGTTCAAATCTGACAAAGATTGTAGAGCTGGCTTTTACTTCTCCAGGAGTAAATAATAATTCCTGCTAAGGCACAAGGGTAGCAATTTTTGAGAGAAAGGGACTAGTTGATTACACTGACCCTTGTCCTGACTGACAATTTTATTGAATCTAAAAGGATGGAAGGTAAAGCTGACTTCAGTAGGATTTGAACTTAGGTTGAGCTAGATGAAATACTACCAGGCATTTTCTTTGATGTGCTAATCCACTACCATAACAACAACAACAACAATAAACCTTTCTATTATAAACAAAAGGCCTAAAATTTGATGGGAGAGTGCTAGACAATTACAGTCACCCTGGTACTTAGTTCATTGACCCCTAAAGATCGAAAGGTAAAGTTGACTTCTGTGGAATGTGAATTCAGACTGTAATAAAAGGACCAAATGCTACTAAGCATATTGTCCTGTGTGGTAACAAGACATCCAGGTTGCCATAATAATAATAATCCTTTCTACTATAGGCACAAGGCCTAAAATTTGTTGGTGAGGGGGTAAGTCAATTATATCAGCCTAGTACTTGACTGGTACTTAATTTATTGATACGGAAAGGCAAAGTTGACATCAGCAGAATTTTAACTGAAAATGTAAAGATGGAGAAAATGTCACTCAGCATTTTGTCTGGCATGCTAATGCTCCTGTCAGCTTGCTGCCTTAATAATGATAATAATAATCCTTTCTTTTATAGACACAAAGTCTGAAATTTGTAGGGAGAGGACTAGTTGATTACATCGACCCCAGTGTTTTGCTGGTACTTTATCGACCTAAAAAGGATGAAAGGCAAAGAAGACATAGGCAGAAATTTAACTCAGAACGCGGAGACAGATGAAATGCCACTAAAGCATTTTGACCAGCATGCTAGCGATTCAGCCAGCTCAATAATAATAATAATAATCATATTTTACCCCAGTGACACACTGATAGCATGCACTGCTCACTCACACATCAACAACAAAAGCAATTTTTTCTTGTCTTAATACAATTTTGAGGGAAAGAAGATGATTATATGAACCCCAGTGCAACTGGTTCTTAATTTATTGACCGTGAAAGGAAGGGAGGCAAATTTTGCTTTTCATTCTTGGAAGGTCAATAAATCAAAGTACCAGTCAAGCACTGGGTTTTGGTGTAATCGAATAAACCACTCTCACTAAAAGTGCTGCCTTGAGCCCAAATTTAAAACAATTATCCTTATTAAGATTATAGGATGGTGGATGAGCACAAAAAATACCTTGTGGTATTTCTTTGCTTTTCTTTTCATCCATGCAGGGTCATCATCATTTAACATCAATGTTCCATGCAAGCATGTTTGATGGTTTAATAAGATTCAAAGGGTTTGAAAACTGTATTGCACTCCAATGTCTACTTTGACATGGTTTCTACAGCTGGCTGCCCTTCTTGGCACCAACAACTTCACAGTGTGTACTGGATACTCTTTTTTTGCAAGGCATAGCCATGAGGTTGCCGTGCAACCTGCAAAATTAAGATCTCCTTCAGCTGAGATGAGCTAAAGTGGAGAGGAAAGTGGCTTTATGCAATGAGATAAAAAATCAAAGTGAGAGAAAATGGGCCAGAACAGGTTTCTTGCTGTAAGTGATCAAGTACTGGAGTTGATGTTTTCAACTAAACTCCGCCCCCAAATTTACTGATCTTGTGCCTAAATTAGAAACCCTCAGCATCACCATTATTATTACCGTCATCAGATCTAAAATCATATTTATGACGGAGATATAAAACAGTTTATATGTAGGATTTTATTTTATTCTAAAGGTTTTTGAATACAAAGCTGAAGTTTGTTTAATGGTGAGGTAATTTGTAATTTCAAGAAGTCAATATCTGACATCGGCATTATTTCACAATCAACAAGTTGTCAATTAAAAAAGTCATTTCTATCCACCTTTTATAATAAATAGTGAGCTTGTCTTACTACAGGTCAGTACACACGTGTGCAGGACTGTTGCACTCTCACATAATTCTGCTGTCAGTAATTATCATAACAATATAAGACAATTATAGAATATCCAATACCACAGTGCCACAGCGGCAATTTGTGATTTTTAAGAATACAACAACAACAATAATAATAATGATAATCCTTTCAATTGAAATGCCATAATATATTTGATGAATCATTTTTCAGAAAAGAAAATATCTTCATGAAAGCTGTCACTCCACTAAATGACCTTTAAGAATAGAGAAATTCCTCTTGTAAATGAGTAGTTAGAAAAGCTATAAAGAGTGAAAATCCATTGGGATATGCAAGTATATTAACAATTTTACTTGGTGCAGAGATTCTGAAGTTAAATGTTGGAAGAATACTGCTCGAAGTCCATGATGTGAAACTCAAAACTAACAGAAATGCTAACAAAGAAACGAGATAAATGAAAATAAACTCTACAACATGGATCATGATTTAAAATGGTCAAGTATATTTCTGAATGAAAAAAGGAAGTGGCTTAACTGCATAATCATTGAAATATTTTATAACAGAGAAAGCAGTGAGCGGGCAGAATTATTAGCACTCCAGGCAAGAATGCTTAAAGGTGGTAGTTCTGGCTTTAGGCTCTGAGTTCAAATTCTGCTGAGGTCGACTTTGCCTTTCATCCATTAAGTACTAGTTGAGTGCTGGAGTTGATGAAACTGACTATACCCATCCCCCAAATTTCAGACCTTGTAGTAGAAAGAAACATTTCATAATAGAAACTACAGGTTTAATATATTGTTTTCAGGCAAGGCTGTGTAATTCAAAAGTTTACTTCAAAACCATATGGTGTTTGCATCCAGTCTCACTATACAGTACCTTGAGTGTCTTCAACAAAAACTTCAGGTTGCTCAATGTCTTGTGAATAAATTTTGATAGACAGAAACAGTGTGGCAACCAAGCAATGAACAGGTGAGCATGCATGTGTGTGTGTGTGTGTGTGTGTGTGTATTATCATCACTTTGCATCTGCTTTCCATGCTAGCAGGGGTTGGATATTTTGACAAGATCCAATGAGTTAGAGGACCACATCTTTCTCCAGTGTCATAGTTTTGGTATAATTTCTATGGCAGGGTGCCCTTCCTAACACGAACCAATTTTCAGATTGTACTGGATGGATTTTTGTGGTATCAGCACATATTAGGTTGCCTAGTAACACACAAGACTGAAGAGCCCCTTTATAACAGAGAAAGCAGTGAGCGCAAAGGGTTGAAAAGTAGAAATACAATTGTATTTCTACTTTAGTGGGGAGAGACTTATTGTCTCAACGTTGTTTGTATACTGTATCAATATCACCTTATAAATAGCGTCATTGCTTACACTTGCTAAAAAAAGATGTCTGGTTGCTGGATGGTTTGTCATTCGAAAAATCAAGAGAAATAGCACCTTACTTGGAAACAAATGAGGATTGGCAGCAGGGAGAACATCAAATTGCAGGAAAACTACTTCAATAAATCTCACCTAGCATGGTAAAGAGCAGACAAAGGGCATCCTGTTTGATGTTAGGAAGAGCATCCAACCTTAGAAACCATGCCAAAACTTCTGAAACACTGGAGTAAGACAGGAGCCTCCAACCCATTGGATCCTATCAAAACATCCAACCTGGAATGCTGACATAAAAATGATGTTGATGGCATTAATGATGATGATGAATATAGAAAACTCTGATGCCAATAAAGGTGACTGCTACATATACATTGTTTCTTGATAATAGTGTTATCAACACTTTAGAAGAAGCTTAACATTCCAGGATAAGACTTCTAAAATTCAGCAATAATTTTCTAACTAAATAAGAAAATAGTGCAACTAATGGATTTATTATGAAATTAATTAACAGCTTTCAGACAACACTGATTTTTGAGACTGAAACAAAGCAGTAATATTTAATGAATAATCTGGCCAACTGAATCAATTCTGGTATTTCACAAGGGAGCCATTACATAAGCACTCAAATTGAAATAGCAACCAAACTTTTCTTTAATCACACGCACTCTGGCATTTATAACCCACTTTCCTATCCATTCATAAGCTTTGTTGCACTAAACCTTAAGCCCAGTCCTTCCTTCTCAGAAGACAATCCCCCTGGAGTTCTGTCCCTGTTCACCCACATCTTTTGTTTAGGTGTTGACCTGCAAAGGTCCAAGAGAAACATTAACGGTATCGGTTTCACCTATCTAAGATGATTTGTGAAAGGCATGGCCACTGCCCAAACCCAGGAGGTTATAAAAAAAAAGCAAAAGAAAAACCAAAAACCTAAAAAACAAACAAACAAGAATGAAGTCCTGAACAGCATGAAAACACAAATCAGGATAGTTACAACTGGCAGAAGGTAACGGCAAACTTCTGCTGACTCTTTCGCCACAACTTTCTCTCACTCTTTCCTCCTGCATCTAGCAGCTCACCTGCGATGGGCCATCCAGGTGGGGAACCTATACGCCAAGGAAACTGGCCCTATGAGCCAGGCATGGCTCGAGAAGGAACAAACATTATTAAAGTGGCAGAATCATTAGCATGCTGGATGAAATGTTAAGTGGCATTTTGTCTGCTGCTATGTTCTGAGTTCAAATTCCACCAAGGTCAACTTTGCTTTTCATCCTTTCGGGGGTTGATAAATTAAGTACCAGTGAAACACTGGGGTCACTGTAATCGACTAGTGCCTTCCTCACAAATTTGAAGCCTTGTGCCTCCAATAGAAAGGACTGTTATAATTACTATTATTTACTTTTAAATCTGCATGTTTGTTGCAATCACTTGCTAGGACACACCCAGTGTCTTGGAGTGAGTGAAGGATAAGAGATGTTACAGTGTGACTGAAAGCTTGTGGGAAGAGGAGTGGCAGTAGCAAAATATATTCATGTAATACAACACAGACATTTAAATGGATAGGGTTTTTCTAAGGATGTGGGTAGTACGTGTCAGCACAATCTTTTGAATTTCTCTGAGACCTGGTTTTCCTGGGATCTTATCTATATTTTTCTGACATCTCTTTTTTTTTTTTATCATACCTAGGGCACCGAAAATAACAGGAACAGTTCTTGCTTTGACATGCCACATCTTTTGTATTTCAATTTCAAGGTCCTTATATTTACTTAGTTTGTCAAATTCCTTTACAGATATATTTTTATCAGTGGGAGTATCTATTAGTCTACAAGTATTTTCTTCCTTGTCTTTAATAATTATGTCTGGTTGATTAACCCAGATCATTCTGTCAGTATTGACTGGAGAATACCAGAGGATTGCTGATTTTGTACTGTTTACATATTTTCCAATGTAAATGCTGTCCTACCCTATCATGGCGACTTTTGTATTCATTTGGTGTCAGCACAGGACATCCTGAGACAAGATGGTCAATTGTTTCATCAAATGTATTGCAGAATCTGCATTTAGGATCAGAACTGTTTTGAAGAATGCTAGCTTGGCAGTTTTTTTGCAAGCAAGCTTTGATCTTGTGCTGCCAATATGAAACCTTTAGTGTCTGCTTTCAGTCCTGAACCTCTCAGTCACTGATGTGTTGTTGCTTGGGCTACATCAGCACTTTGACTTGAGAGTATATACTGTCCATGCTGAAGCTTCTGGCTCCACTGCTCCTCAATTTGTTCTGCCTGTTCTTTTTTGCAGTCTGCTTGATCCATTTTGTTTGTTTTGTAGCAGTGGTTCCAGGTTCTTCATCTATTTTGAGGTTAATGCCAAGTTCCCTTGTGAATTTGCGAGCTTCCTTGACAATAGAATGTAATTTTCACTGTTTTCGTGTTTGCACACAAGCCACAGCATTTAGTCCTCTGTACAAGGTAAGTACCTGTTCATTGCTAATGTGGAGGTCTTATAGTACAATTCTACCTACATCATTCTTCTTCTCTCATTACTTCTAGGGAGGTAGGTATTATATTATCATCATCATCATCATCACCATAATTCTGTGCATATTTGGTCATGTCAGCAGCCTTTTTTGAAAAAAAACTTGACTGAAGAATGTTCAAGCTTTTCTCATGGGCATTAGTTGTGTAAGTGATGAGAATTAATCTCAATACAAAACTGAACTTGGAACAGCTTCCTTCAGCCTATAGCTTATAATTTTTTGTTGTACAAACATTTATCATGTTTCCAAAAGATAATAGAATATGAAGAGAAGACAACATATATGATCATCTATCTTAACCTAACCATCTATATATATTTTAGCATCACACACAAACATCTATTTCCTTTCATATCATTTTAACATCAATTTTTTTTATCTGTTGAGGAACTGGCTGGACCTGGTTGAACTTAATTCTCAGAGTTTGTTAAACATTATCAATCAACTGACAATGAAAATAGATTTGAATCAATCATATTTGCAGACATAAATCTTTGTGTGTGTGAGAGAGAGAGAGAGAGAGGAAGAGGTTCTTTTTTTTTATATATCTTTTGCTCAGAAGAAAAGGGTAGGACCCATAATTTTTTGTAGTATCTCTGAGACTTATAGGAAGGAAGGAGGGATGACGGTATCCTCAAATCAGAGACGAGGATCATATGCTTGCAACAAAGTGGATTTGATTAAAAGCACCCAAGGGCTATGTAGTAGCTGGTATAAAACTGAGCATATAAACAAAAGGGAAAGAGAGTACTCAATAGAAAAAGCAAATGTGAAAGTCAGAGGCGACATAGAGAAGTTTCAGCTTTTAATACATTAATATGAGGATGTCTGCATAAGACAGAGAGAGAGAGAGAGAGAGAGAGAGAAGGAGGGAGGGAGAGGGGATACAAACAGACAGAAAGACAAGCAGAGATTTAAATGAAAAGACTACAGATGTCAGGATTGAAACTGAAGTCAGGCAATTACTTATCAGACAGTTTTCTAGTAAAACCACTTTAAAGCAAATAATCTAAAAACTGTCAAAGAATTTTTACATACACACACACACTAACATACACACACAAGTGTGTGTGTGTATATATATATATATATATATATATGCTCACACATGCACAAACATATATGCTCAAGCAACACAAAAATATATAAGCTTAAGCACACAAATATACATACCCAGATCTACATAGGTACATATATACACACATATAAACACAGATTTAAATATATAAGTGCACACACACATATACACACTTGTATACACATACATATATTATTCATTGATAGCACTACTTTGTGAAACCTAACAAGATTGTCTAGACAAATAAAAGTAGAATTTTTACAATATCTACATTATTGATGGCATCTATCAAAAGGAAGGTGGAAGGAAGAGAAATATCAATAATTCTAGCACTTAACTATTAATGTATTTGTATAAAACGAATACGATACAGAACAGACATTAAGTAAAGAGATGTCCGCACTGTTTGAGAAGAAGCGTAAACAAATAAACATATAAACAAAGTTTTTAAAAAATAATAACATCAAGTCAATGGAAAAACAACACCAAAATCATAAATATATATATCACTAAAAAAGTAACATAAAAAAACACTATTTATAGGTCTATTATAATTATTGTACAAACACAGACAAGTACAAGTGTGAGATATATATATATATATATATACACACACACACATATGTATGTATATATATAAAATGGTTCTAACAGTTTGTTTTTTGTTTGTAGTGTTTATAAATAGTAAACATGAATATAGAGTGGGTTTTTTTTTTTTTTAGATTTCTTTCCTTAATTAGAGACTTCTGTTATTGCTATGAATATAATAGGTACAGACACATACACACACACATCAGTGAAGAGACACCTACATAGTCTCATTGAAGCTATTCAAACAAAGACTATTGGGGTGGAGGGGTGGGGGTCATGAATTGTGATAAGTATTTGGACAATCTTTGAAATTCAGACCTGAGGGTATTTTGTAGACAGCCACATAACTTATTATTATTATTATGAGCTGGCAGAAGCACTAACATACCAAACAAAATGCTTGGGTTCAAATTCTGTCATGCTTGACTTTGCTTTTATCCTTTGGGGTCAATAAAATAAGTACCAGTTGGACTCTGGGGACAATGTAATTGACTTAGCCCCTTCTCTGAAATTGCTGGCCTTGGGCCAAAATTTGAAACCATTATTATTATTACTGTTGTTTTGAGCTGGCAGAATCGTTAACACACCAAGCAAAATGCCTAGTGGCATTTTGTCTGTTTTTACATTCTGGGCTCAAATTCCACTGAAGTCGACTTTGCCGTTCATTCTTTTGTGGTTGATAAAAAAAGTACCTGTTGTGCACTGTGTTCAATTTAACTGAGTTAGTCTCTCCCCCAAACCTGCTGGCCAAAATTTGAAATTATTATTATTATTATTATTATTATTATTATTATAAAGGCAGCGAGCTGGCAGAGCCGTTACTGTGCCAGACAAAATGCTTAGCAGCATTTCTTTCAGCTCAATATGTTCTGTGTTCAAATTTCACTGAGGTCAACTTTTCCTTTCATTCTTTCGGTGCAGATAAAATAAGTATCAGTCAAGTACTGTGGTCAATGTAATCAAATTCCAGGCCTTGTGTCTATAGTAGAAAGAATTATCATTATTGTTATTGTATCATTGTTGCTGTTGTTGTTATTAAGGCAACAAGCTGGCAGAATCTTAGGATGTCTGACAAAATGCTTTGCATATTTGTTCTGCCTTTTTACATTCTAATTTGATTTCAAATCTTGCTAAAGTTAACTAAGGCTTTCATTCCTTCAGGAGTGATTAAATAAAAGTACCAGTCAGATAATGGATCAATATAATTGATTCCATCCCCACCTCAAAATTGTTGGCCTAGTGTTAAAATTAGAATAATTATTATTTTTATCATTATTATTCAGACAGTGAACTAGCAGAATTAGTAGCACACTGGACAAAATACTTAGTGATATTTTACCTGTCGCAACATTCTGAGTTCAAATTCTACCAAGGTTGACTTTACCTTTCATCTTTTCAAGGTTGATAAAATAAGTACCATTTGAACACTAGGGTCGATGTAATCGACTTGCCCCCTCCCTCAAAATATCAGGTCTCATGCCTATAGTAGAAAGGATTAGAGAAATTTTGGCTATTATATTATTATTATTATAAGGTGGCAAGCTGGTTGAATCATTTGTATGCTGGACGAAATGCTTAGTAGTATTTCACCCGTTGCTCTGTTCCGAGTACAAATTCTGTTGAGGTTGACTTTGCCTTTCATGGTACCAATTGAACACTGGCTTTGACGTAATCGATTCATCCCCTCCACCAAAATTGCTGCCCTTATGGCAACATTTGAAACCGTTATTATTATAATCATTATCAATGAAATGAGCTGGCAGAATTGTTAGCATGCTTGGCAAAATGTTTAGCAGCATTTTGTCCATCTTTATGTTCTGAGTTCAAATTCCGCCGAGATTGACTTTGCCTTTCATCCTCTTGGGGTCAATGTAATTGACCAGTCCCCTCCACCAATATTTCAGGCCTTGTGCCTTTATTAGAAAGGATTATTATTATTGTGCTCACATTGGATCATAGGGCGACCTGCTGTGCTTGAGGAGACCTATTGAGTCAAGTACATCAACATCAAATAAAAATCAAATGGAAATTGTAGTTGTGATACACGTGCCGGTGGCAGTGAGCTGGCAGAGCCGTTACAAAAGAACGAACCACAATATCAACTACAAAAGAATGAACAGCAAAGTCGACTTCAGTGAAATTTGAACCCAGAATGTAAAAACAGACAAAATGCCACTAGGCATTGGTGTGTTAACGATTGATTGGCATCCATGCCAGTGGCACGTAAAAAGCACCAATTGATCATGGACGTTTCCAGCCTCCTCAGGCCCCTGTGCTGGTGGCACATAAAAAGCACCCACTACACTCACAGAGCAGTTAGCATTAGAAAGGGCATCCAGCAGTAGAAACACTGCCAGATCAGACTGGAGCCAGGTGCAGCCTCCTGGCTTCCCAGGCCCCAGTTGAACTGTCCAACCCATGCTAGCATGGAAAACGGACGTTAAACAATGATGATGATGATTAATAATTATAAACCTTTCTACTAAAGGCACAAGACCTGAAATTTTTGGAGAGGGCTTAAGTCAATTGCATCTACCTGAATACTCAACCGGTACTTATTTCCTTGACCCCAAAAGAAAGAAAGGCAAAGTCGACCTCAGAGGAATTTGACAATAATAATAATGGTTTAAAATTTTGTCACAAGGGCAGCCATTTTAGGGGAGGAGATAAGACGATTACATTGACTCCAGTGTTTCACTGGTACTAAATTTATCAACCCTGAAATGATGAAAGGCAAAGCTAACCTCAGCAGAATTTGAACCCAGAACATAAAGATGGGCAAAATACCGCTAAGTATTTTTCCAGGTGTGCTAACGATTCTCCAGCTTGCTGTCATAATAATAATAATAATAATTTCTATTATAGGCACAAGGCCTGGAATTTGGGGAGGGGGTAGTTGATTACATCGACCCCAGTGTTTCACTGGTACTCAATTTATCGACCTTGAAAGGATGAAAGGCAAAGTTGACCTCAGTGGAATTTGAACTCAGAATGTAGCAGTGAGTAAAATACCACTAAGCATTTCATCCCGCATGCTAACGATTCTGCCAGCTTGCCGCCATAATAATAATAATAATAATAATAATAATAATAATAATAACAACAACAACAACAAAGTGAATTGGCTGAAGTGCTAGTATTGGAAAAAATGCTTTGCAGTACTTCTTCCATTACATTCTGAGTTCAAATCTTGCCAAGATCAACTTTCCTTTTCATCTATTCAGAGTTGATAAAATGAAATATCAGTCAAGTACTGGGGGCTGGCTACTGATACTGATTAACCCACCTCCCACCAAGACTTATAGCCTTGTGCCCAGATTAAAAGCCATTATGAAAAGCGGCAAGCTGGCAGAATTTTTAGAGCATTGGAAAAATGCCCTGAATTCATTTTTGGTGTGTGGCTTTGGTATAATTAAGAGAGGACAGCCATGGCTGAAAGTGCTAAATGAAGGTGTTAGGTGTTATCCCACTACCTTGATGGCTGAAGTTCAGGGAAAAGTGAAAATAATTATGTGTTGAAAAAGTGATGATAAAGAAGTTAATGATACATTTGATGATTACGCCAATAATTCTTTTATATATATATATATATATATATATATATATATATATATATATATATATATATATATATATATATATATATATATATACACACACATTCGCTTGCAATAATTAAAACCAATTTTTTTTCCTGTTTCAATTTTCATACGATAATGTTTCACACGGATAGACTTCTGTGTCATTAATCAAAAGTTTAGTTTTATCTTGATTATAGAGGAAATAGAAATTCAAAAATGCCTTTTGATAACAACTAAGGTTTTCTTATTCATTTATTTATTATTAATTTTTTTTTTGTCCTTTCCATCACACTTTTTACTCACATTAATCAGTAAGAATACATTCTCAGAATTTAACTCAATTCTTAAACAAAAATGTTACACCTCTGCCTATGATGGAGATGTCACAAGAAGAAATTCTGCAGCAAATACCATCATAGCAAACCAAACATTTAGAGAAATTTTAGCCATCATATACCCACAGCAAGTCATATGGCATTTGAAAAAAGGTTGGTCTCTGTATTGAGGCTGTAGGGTGGAGACACTGTTCAGATAATAAAAAAAAAAGGAAAAATTTTGTTTTATCTCCTCTTATTCATGGAACTTTATATACAGTATAATGTTTTTAGTAGATACAAATGTGTTATATAAAGTAAGTAGGATATTTTTTGAAGTTGATGTCTTTCCTAAGGACATTCATCAGTAAATGTAACTGAAGTGAAGCAGCTTCCCTCTAGCAGGAACTGAAAGATATCTGTTTCAAGTTTGATATAGGCTTGCCTGTTGCTTCACCCACATTGTCACTGCAATATAATAGCTTATGTGTTCCTCTTGATGAGGCAATCAGGCCAATTTCCTCAGGAGGGTAGGATACTGATGGTTTTTTGTATTTTATCTAGGTGTGATTTCACTTCAGATGGACTAATATGCTATAAGGTATTTTATTTAGCCAAAAGCTCTAATTTTCCAGTCAATTCATTGCTTCACAATAAAATATCAGATATATTCTCTGATCAGTTCTTCTTCATACAATAACAATGGAATAATAGAGTAATTAACAACCACCAACAACAACAAGTGGAATGTCTTACAGAAAAGTATAAATACTTCTTGAATAGCAACTAATGTCTGCAATTCCAGTGTATTGTTCAAGAGAGTGTTAAGTGCTTTGTTGTTTTTAACAGATTCAATTTCAACTTCAATAGAATGTGGGTCTGAGAATGTCTAAGAGGAAGATACCTGTAGGTGGATGGTTAACTTATTTTGAGAAAAGGTGAGGGGGAGGGAGCAGAGAAAAATAAAATAAAAAATAAAAGCCAGTTTAGTCTAAAATGAAATGCTAAGCTATATCAGAACTAAACCATTTGCAGTATGCAAATGACTCCAACAGCTGTTGCTTGAGAATATAATAGAAACGAGTTGAAGATTCAATTTACTTAAGCACAGTAGTACTTCAGCATGATTTTAACAGACACTGGTTAAAAATCTCCTGAAGCACTGACATGACTTTACATTATTATCGCTGTAATTATTATCATTCTTTTTTTTTTTGTTTGGTTTCAACAGCTTCTTTCTTTCTTCCATGTTTTTTATCTCATTTTTTTCTTCTTTTATACACAATACTAAAATATTGATTTATTTTGACTAAGCACAAAGTCGACATTTGCAAGTAAAAAAAAAAAAAGAAAAAGAGCAATGGGGGTTTAGACAGTGGATTAAACTGACTCCAGTACCATGCTTTACTATAACTTTATTACTTGTTCTATATTCCAGTATATTATTTTGTTGGATTTGGCTAAGTGTCAAAAATTGACCTATCCAGGATTTGAACCAGACTATATATAAAATACAAAAGAACAAATCCTGCAAAATTCTACGGACAGGTGTATAGCGTAAGCAACTTTGTCATGGAATAGCCATGTAATAAACATACAAAGCTGTTAAATTCAAGTTTTGTGCCTTGAATTAGTGTAATATTCATTGTCCATCTGTGACCTAGCCACTGACACACAACTTCACTGCAACATCTGGAACTGTGTCGATACTAGGTTCAAGCTGTCCAACAGAAATTTTGACACTTCATGAAATAAATTTAAATTTTAAGTGAATTTAACAGCCTTGTGTCTGATCAAATAGCTGTGGTTGCTTTAGTTTCAACATGTGGTCTCAGATCAAGTCACAAGTGACACAACTCCGAAATATATAATTTTAGAAAATTTCAAACAGAAATTTTAGATGTCAATAATGTTGATTTCTCACATGGATACAAATACTGAAATTTGAATAAAAATCGTTTCAAATTTGGCACAGAGCTACCTGTTTCTGCGGAGATGGGGAAGTCAATTATATCGACTCCAATGCTGGACTGGTACTTATTTTAACAACACTAAAAGGATGAAAGGCAAAGTCAACCTAGACAAAACTTGAACTTAGAATGTAAAGCTGGAAAAAATATCATTAAGCATTTTGTCCAATGTGATAACGATTCTACTAGCCCACCACCACCACAATCATAATAATAACAATAATAATAATAAATATTGATCACCATCATCATTTAATCTCCATTTTTTCCATGCTTATGGGTCAGATGGAATCTGATGAGGCAAATTCTTCATGGTCAGATGCCTTTCTTGTTGCCAGCCTTCATTTGTTTCCAACTAAAAAAATTTCTCCATAGCCAGACATGATTTTCATAGAAGAAACAAACAACATGACAGTAATCCTCATTCACAACCATCATGTGATGGCAAGGCAAAGGTACACATAAACACACAAAAACACACATACATATGTGATAGGCTTCTTTCAGTTTCCATCTGCCAAATCCACTCACAAGGCTTTGGTCAACTCAGGACCACAATAAAAGACACAGTAGGACTGAACACAAAGCTGAAAAGCAAATTTCTAAATCATACAGTTACACTTGAAAGTCAGCAGATGACAGTCAGAACCAAGATCCAGTTGCAATGGTAATGCAGACCAAAATGATTACATTGTGGACTCTGGTTTAAAACTGACTGGTGAAATAATTTCAGACTCATAAGGAATTGTTCTTGACACTGCAAACTAGTAAATCACTTGTCAATTTTATAGTGCTAGTTGTCTTGATTTTAATTATAGCTAGGAGAGGGCCACATATAAATTCAGTATTTTAGTTGTGAACCACACAATTCTATTGAGAGTGTATAAGGAACTGTTGACCATTTGTCTTGAAGGTACCTTCAAATAAAATTTTCTTAACTAAAAGGGTCTTTTAATAACCATGGCTTAACCAAAAGAGTCTTTTGAAAACCAGATGAAATAAATCTTACCCTAGATAAAGAAAGGCTTATTCCATCACCAATTTCCCTGAACCAAAAGGTTCTTTTAAGGATGTGGTCTTATACCAAAGATCATGTTTTGCAGTACAGAAGCCCCATTGAAGCATCATAGCTAAAACACTGGATTTTGTTTTCTTTCTCCAAATAAGGGAAAAATTTTAGGTTGAAAGTGAATTTTTTGCAAATATTATTCAGTAAGTATATCACCTTGTTACTTTCCTTAACTAACTTTTTAAAATTATACAAATTATTACTGGTTAAAACTCTTTGTTTTGACTGATTTCTCCAAAAGTAAAATTTCTGTCCACTGACCAAACAGGCCTGAATTTCACTGTTTCACTGACAAGGTCCAATAAGACCAAAAACATGCTTATAGCTGTTACCCTGCTTAGTAACAGAGATCAGATTTTCTCCCCTTCAAACATTATCATCATCTTATGTCCACTTTCCATGCTGGCATTGGTTGGATGGGTTGTCATGGTCCAAGTCATTTCTTATTGGAAGCCACTGCTTCCATAGACTGGTATTCATGTCATTTGGCTTGATTTCTACAGCTGGAGATCCTACTTTACATCAACACTTTTATAATGTACTGGGTATGTTTTTCTGTGGTACCAACACTAGAGAGGTTGAATAAAAGGGATCTCAGAACCCTACACATTCTCTACTCATTTTCCAACCACTTTACAGTGTGAGTACTAGAGAGATTGCCTCACTCACCAGTCACTCCTGAGGGTGCATGATTAGTTGGCTTTCTGCTGTGGCACCATTACATGAGAGGTAGTGCTTTGTACACAGAACAATGTAAAGAGTAGTCAGCCAAAAGCACAGAGATCAGTGGGGTGGGGGGATGGTGTAGATCAATACCAGCAGCAAAGCCAGAAGTGTGTGAGGGGAGCAATTGTGTAAGTGCAGAGAGTAGTTAATTACCTAGGGTGTATTCAAATTGATATTTTCATGACAATTCTTAATTTCTCAAAATTATTTCCCCCTTTTACATAAGAGCAGTTAACAGTTATGTTTCATTCTTTCTCCAACTAAATTACATAATTTGACTAATTGAGAATGTTTTTATATAAATCATTCTGTACATCACTCTATACCTGATTTATCTAAATTAATATCACCTTCTGAGTGTTGGGCCTCACGGGGGCAAAGTGGCCGAGTTCCTTTTGAGTGTTGGGCCTCACAGAAGCAAAGTGGCTGAGTTCCTTTAAAGTGCTGGGCCCCACAGAGGCAAAGTGGCTGGGTTCCTTTCAAGCATTGGGCCTCACAGAGGCAAAGTGGCTGAGTTCCTTTCGAGTGTTGGGCCACATGGAGGCAATGACCAAGACCTTTGGTATTATGTTGTGCTTGAGAAGACCCATTAAGCTGAGCAAAATTGCAGTTGTGACAGATACTGGTGTCATGCAAATTGGCACCTGTGTTGGTGGCACAGAAAAGCATCCTGGTGTCACACAAATGGCACCCATGCCAGTGACATGTAAAAGCACCTCAGTGTCATGCAAATGGCACCTGTGCTGGTGGCAGATAAAAGCACCCATTACACTATCAGAGTGGTTGGTGTTAGGAAGGGCATCCAGCCATAGAAAACCATGCCAAATCAGACTGGAATCTGATGCAGCCTTCCAGCGTACCAGCCCAATCAAACTGCCCAACCCATGCTAGCATGGACAATGGACGTTAAATGATGATGTTGATGACGATGGTCTAGTTTGGTAATCACCCTTGGTTTATTTTTCTGAAACAAAAATACCATAGCTAACATTCCCAGCAGCTTTTGTACAGATTCTTGACAGCCAAGTAAACTAAGATATGTAAGAATAAATACATTACTTAAATATACAATAGTAACCACTGAGGATTTAAACTATCTTGTGATCTGACAACACACCAGTTGACCAGCCTATTTCCATGCCCTCAGTCAGTGGGGGATATTAAATACCAATAACTATACATTGGATACCACTGACTAATCATATTGTGTGTTTTCCAAGCAAGGGGCAGCAAATCCATAGTAAGTAGGTTTGGCATAGTGATGAAATAATAATAATGATGATAATAATAATAATAATAATATTTTTAAAGTTCTGAAAGTAAATTAGCTAAGATATTAAGATATATAACTTTGGGGTACTAACATAAAAGAAAACTAGAAAATGTTAAAGTGAATAAATAAATGAAAATAACATTGAAATACTGCCTTAAACTAATACTATGTGAGAAAATAAAATGTAATCAATAGAATATTGAAGTAAAAATTAATTAGTTGTTGTTGATAAAACATATCTAAAGTCTATGAAAAAAAAATTAATCAATAAAATTAAAAAAAATAAATTTAGTCAAATTTTTTGTGTGGTTAAGAGAAAAAAATGGAAAAAAAAACCCTTCCAAAAAACGTTAAAATAATAGTAAAATGAACAGTTCCTTTTAATACAGAGATAATTAGATGTTTCAAAGACTTAAGTTTCCTTTCATATCCTCAAAATGCAATAGCCATAACTTTTGAACAATTAAGAGTCATTAATTCTTCTACTAAATAGTGCCATTAACTGAGAAACAGGAAAAAGAGGATCAAGCATTTTAACAATAAGAGAGGCAATTAAAGAATTTTATGATTTAAGTTGATTAACCTTTAACAGGTCAAATTTGCAAGTGTTTTAATGGAAATTTAAATAATTGTAGCATGATTTTGAACAGAAAAACAAATTGAAAATAGAAAAGTGAAGAAAGAGAATGAAAAATAAAAGTGAACATGCTCTTGGCATCATTTTACCAAATAGAATATGTATTGCTGAGAATGAAATTCCAATTTGTAAAGAAATTGGATGAGAGATTTCTCAGGCAGTCAACATGAGTGTCATAAATGGATATTAAAAATGGAACAACACATTTTATTCTATATTTCTGATAACTCTTTACTGCCTTTGTCAATCTAAAGTCGAGCTTTTTATATCATTTGAAATATATTAGCCCAGCAGTTAATTAAAAAATGTGAATGAATATTTTATAAGAACTATTACAGTCATATACAAAAGTTTGTCTGAAATGTTAAATGAAGTCATTGATAAATTCCAGATTCATTTATTCAGTTGCCATCAAATTATTCATCTATTGGATTCCATGCCAAAAGTTTGCTGAAGCTAGACCGATGTTCTTCAACAGTTTCTTCCAGTGTAGCCTTTCATCATGGCTGGCAATGTTGGTGTACTCATTGTGAAGAATACAGTGTAAAATGGTTGGATACCAAAGTACAGATAATAGACAAGTGAGACTTGTTATTAATATAATTTAATTTAAAGAATTCAAATCCTTCTATGGACAGCTTTGCTTTTCATCATTCTGGAGCTGACAGAATAAAGTATCAGTCAAGTGCTAGAGTCAGTACAAATGACTGTTCCCTCCCTCAAAACTTTTGGGCATGTCCCAACGTAAGAAATCATTTTGATTTAATTTTTTAATGAGATGGATGAGCTTGGCTTTCAAACAAGTAACTCAATTCTAAGCAGAGTTTCGTAGAGGCACACCCTTATATCGATCTCAGTTGACAGTCTTGCATAGAATTTGTGGTTACCAAACACAATAAGTAAATGGCAACAACAAAAGGCTCTCCACACATCATCTAGACATTTTACTACATTAAATTGGTTGCAATTACTTTAAAATTCCAGGGTTTTTCAAACCTCACTATGCAATTTCTCTTGTATGCCTCTCGAGGTAACATACTTTGGTTTGAGAACCCATGCTATGCAACAAGACTGCCAAATAGTTTGGTCTCATTTCCTCATGCCAGATGATACCAGAAATGTCAGAGTGTATAAAAAAAACCCTGAGTAATATAATTTTGTTTGGACTAAAATATACAGCATGAATAATGGCACAGTTCTTGTAATAAAGACTTTAACTGAAAAGTATGTTTATGACAATGCAACTGGTGGGTACAATACTGAATTCAAAACATTCATTGAACAGAGACCATAGAGGAAAAGAAGTATTGTTGTTCTTGTTCCAGCCAATGATGTGTATCCTTACTGGAGCACTGCAATGTTGCAATAGAAACCTTTACAGAAGAACTTTCAAAACACCAACATACTATGGAGATAGATTGTATTTAATATGTCTATCACTTTCGGCTGCCTTTTAATATAATACATATATGTAGGAAACCTAGCATATCCAAGGACATCTCCATGTGCTGAGTTGATAAACATTTGTATTATGCATCTACACATGTGCAAGCCTAGGTAAGATTCTATTTTTTTGTTTTTCTGAGGAAGACCAGCAATTACCCCTGCATACAAGTTTCCCCCTCTCCATGCCACAAATGTTTGTTTCAAAGAAAGCTGCCAACTTGGACCAATACAGCTTGGCATTAGTGTCATCATAAACAATACTTTTAGAACACAAGAGAGCCAGATGAGATACTGTAAAGAATTTTGCTTAAACTCCTACCAAGACCACTGTCCTAGATTAGTACTATTTCTTATCACCCCTGAAAAGATGAAAGGCAAAATTGACCTCAGCAGGTTTTGAATTCAAGGTGCAGAGTCAAAGAAATATAATTGCAAAGCATTTTAACCGTTGCTCTAAAGATTCTGCCAATTCACCACTTAAATATTAAAAGCAACAAAAAGATGTCACAAAACTTGTAGAGGATGTATTTTCTTCCGTTTTCCTTTGTAGTCCACTTGTTAAAATATAAATGTATTGTTGACTATTTCAGAAGGTAGCTATGGGCACAAACCAGCTTTAGGATTTACATTTTAAAATGAAACAATAGTTTTATTCTTTTATAAAATTGTTACCAAAACTAAAGTTCCACGTAAAGAATAAAAAAAACAACTTATAATATTAACCCATTTAAAATAATAGCGAAGAAATAAAAAGCAGTACATGACCATCCTTTGGCTTTAAAGACACAAGCATGGGTATGTAGTTATGAAGCTGACTTTGTAACGGCACCTTGGGCAAGCAGCTTCTGCTGTGCCCTCGGGCCAACAGATGTCTTGTGAGTGAATTTGGTAGACAGAAACTGTGTGGAAGAGTGTGTATAAGTACATATGCAAGTGTGCATGTCTTTGTTGTTTGTCCCCCACCACCACCACTTGACAAACTGTGTTGGTTTGTTTACATTCCTATAACTTAGAGATTTGGCAAAGAAAACAAAAATACACAAAGACTAATAGTACCAAATTCTAAAAAGCAAATGAGTACTGGGGGCAATTTGTTCAACAAAACCTTTCAAAGCAGTGCCCCAACATGGTCACAGTCCAGTGACTGAAATAAGTAAAAAAAAAAATAAAAGCTGCAAATATTGATATCTAAAAAAGTCTTAGAATAAACAAACAAGGAAGTTTTTCCTATCACCTGTTCTTTTGTTTTCCCAACAAAACTTTGCTTTCTTCAACAAAACTGTTGTGACCTATTTATAAATAGTACCCATTCAATGACTAATCTAGTACACTGACCTGATTGTAACTACACCTTGTCAAGCAACAAATATGATTCTCCAAACTGACCCATATTTTATACTAACTATTGATCTCCACTTTATCATCGGGCCTTATGTCAAGCTGAACAACTACTTAATTAGAATTTTAATGTTTGCTAGTTTGTAGTTACTGCTTGTTAGCATTGACTGTGGTATATTCCACTCAACAATAGAGCTTACTTGCATAATAATTAGGATAGCATTAACGGTAAATGTATCTACTTATTCATCTGCTATTTCAAGTACTACTGCATGAGAGAGTCTTAACAAAATCACTCAAACTATTAAAAGTAGCAGTCAAAATACCTCATACTGCCTGAACAATGCATTTGATAATACAGTCCTAACTATCCCTAAATATAAAACGGAATGGTAAAAGCTCAAATGCTTTTGACTACACATTTGCTTAATCAGTCAGGGGTGACATTAGGCTAAACAACTACTGCAACAGGAGCTAATCTCAATTTACAAGGGATACAACCCTAATAAACATATTGTTTGAACTCCTCAAAAGGTAAGAAAAAAAGAGAAAAAAAAATGTGCTTCCCAACCATGTGGTTTCAGATTCGGTCCCATTGTGTAACACCTTGGATGAGTGTCTTCTACTATAGCCTTAGATTGATCAATACCTTGTGGATGAAATTAATAGGGGGAAACTGTGCAGAAGCCCATTGCATGTGTATGTCTGTCTGTCTTTTATTGAAATCATTTAAAAACAAATGGTACTTTAGTTTATGTACTTAACAGTGGTTTGATTAATAATGAGCAGTAAGATGATGTACCAGTCTTTAAAATAAGTACTTGGATAATGTAGTCCCACAAATTATGTATATCTGGGACAACATTATTCAATGCATCAAACATTTCCAGATAGTTGAGTACAAATTAGCCCTTTTGTAACAATATTTCTAATGAAATACACTGTCAGTTTTAATCAAGTTTAAAATTAATGAATTAAGTAAAATAACTTTGTTATTATTAAGATGGTGTTTGGAACATAACTTAACATAAAACTTTGACACAAGGTTTATTTTAGATCACTTGAGAGCAGAAAGTTTGCATCACAGAACCAGAGTGTTCTCAGGCAAGCTGGCATCAAGAGTTTAGTGAGCTTTAGTTTCTGATTCTAGCAGGCTGAGCAACAATGTATAGTGGTTCTCAAGTAGGGTCTATAAGATTTTGTGGGGTCCACACAAGCAAAATAGCAAGTTAGGGATCCATAGTAGTATATCAAGGGTTCACAAAAAAGTTTTGATTTACATGTAATTTATTGCAAGAAACATACTATGTTTCTTTCTTAACCTAAACAAGTTAATGTTTGAATAACAAAATAGGAATTTTGTAAGAAGTATCTATAAAACTAGTCTTTAAACATCAAATAGCTATAGGGTCTACCAGAATAGAATAGTAATCAAAGGGGTCCATAGAGAAAAAAAATGATTGAAAGCCACTGATGTAGAGGCTCCCTTGATGGCTCTGATCTGTAAGCAGTTACACTACAGGAGGAATAGATGTAAGTAGCAGCAGTACTATGATCGATGAATGTCTGACCTAGCTTGTGATATTGAGTTTAGGCCTTTCTAAAAGAAGTGATAATAATAAGGTGTTCCTTAATTCACAATACTATAAGCATCACTCCAAAGTGGAATTAAAAATGTATAGATGCTTAGTAACAACAATGCAAAATCTAACACAAAATCTATTACACAGTAAGATTATAATTTTTCAGACTATTAAATCTCATCTTTAGACATAAAAGATTATTCAATATTTCCATAAAGATTGACGTTAATAGTCCAAAAATTATAATCTTGTTAACAACAATTCATCTTAAAACATTTAGACAGAATTGTGTAGTGTTCCATGGCAAGAAGCTTAAATAATTTAAATCATTCAAGCTTATGTTGTTGTTATTATTATTAATATTATTATAATTATTATGTAAGGTGGTGAGCTGGCAGAATCATTCGTAAGCCAGGTGAAATGCTGAGCCGTATTTCGTCTGCTGCTACATTCTGAGTTCAAATTCTACTGAGGTTGATTTTGTTTTTCATCCTGTTGGGTTCAATAAATTAAGTATCAGTTGAACGCTGGGGGTCAGTGTAATCGAAACCCCACCATCACCAAAATGGCTGCCCTTGTGGCAAAATTTGAAATCATTATTATAATTATTATTAGTGGTGATGGTGGTGCTGAAAACAGTGAATCAAAAGAAGCCTGAGAATCCAAACCTAATGGCAGGGCCAGGTGAAACTATTGGTAAATCAAGAGGTCTTTTACACACAAAGGTAAAAAAACCCAATAAAAATAATAAAATCACCCAGTAGACCATGTAAAGTGATTGGTATTAAGAAGGCCATCCAGCTGTAGAAATCATGCTAAAACAGATAATGGAACCTTATGTCACACCTGGCCTTGCCAGCTCCAGTCAAACTGTCCAACCCATGACAGCATAGAAAACAGACATTAAATGATGATGGTGAAAATGATTCCATTCTTACATTTGATAAGTTGTAATATACCTCTTTATTTCTACATTGGCAGTTTTTACTCCTTGTCTAAGAATTTTAAAATTATATCTTTACAGGCACCAAAATTCAGTTTTCCCAGGGCACTAGCAACCTTAGGACCAGCTGCAGTTATGGTTTCATTCCTGAATATAGCCAATCAATTTGGCTATGGTTTCATTCCTGAATATAGCCAATCAATTTGGCTTTCTATTACTCTTCAAGGAAAAATGAGACAGTTGCAACTGCACATCTACTTTTCTTTATCTTAAAACTTCATTGACATGACATATATATATATATGAAGGTGCATCAGGTTCACAATCAGAATGTAGTAAGTTCGATTCTTGGATTGGGCTGTGCGTTGTGTTCCGGAGCAAGACATTTTATTTCATGTTGCTCCAGCTTACTCAGCTGTAGTAATGAGTTGTGACATCACTGGTACCAGACTGTATCAGCCTTTGCCTTTCCCTTGTATAACATCACTGATATAGAGAGGGGAGGCTGGTATGCATGCATGACTGCTGGTCTTCCATAAACAACCTTGCCCAGATTTGTTCCTTGGAGGAGAATTTTCTAGGTGTGATACCATGGTTATTCATGATCAAAGGGAGTCTTTATCCTTTATATATATCAAATATATACACAGGTGCAGGATTGGCTGTGTGGCAAGTGTCTTTTACTATAGCCTTGGACTACCAAAGTGGATTTTGGTAGACGGAAACTGAAAGAAGCCCATTGTATATATGTATGTGTGTGTATATGTTTGTGTGTCTTTCCCCCCAACATTGCTTGACAACCGATGGTGGTGTGTTTACGTCCATGTAAAATAGCAGTTCAGCAAAAGAGACTGATAGAATAAGTACTAGGCTTACAAAGAATAAGTCCTGGGGTTAATTTGCTTGACAAAAGGTGGTGCTCCAGCATGGCAACAGTCAAATGACTGAAACGAGTAAAAGAGTATATATATATATATTGCACTTTTTACCACTATCTAATGACATAAACATAGATCACGGGTAATATGCCGTAATATAAAATAATTATTTATATACATGATTGATCTGAATCATGTAGTGTTGAAACAACCACCATGAAGGAATCAATATAATCCCATGGCTTCTATTCTTGGCCTCTCTTTCTGTATATATATAGGCATCCAGTCATAGAAACCATGCCAAATCTGACTGGAGCCTGGTCAAACATCCAATCCATGGACAATGAATGATGATGACGATGATGATACATGTGTTATCATCATCATCATCATCATCATTGTTTTCATCGTTTAACATCCACTTTCCATGCTGGCATGGATTGGATTGTTTGACTGAGGGTTGGCAAGCCAGAAGGCTGCACCAGGCTCCAATCTGATCTGGTAAAGTTTCTACAGCTGGATACCCTTCCTAACACAACCACTCTGAGAGTGTAGTGGGAGCTTTTTATGTGCCACTGGCATCAACCATGCTTGAATGGTGCTTTTTATGTGTCACTGGTGGGGGACCAGTCAGCCAGCACTGGCATCAACCACACTCGAATGGTGCTTTTTATGTGTCTCCAGCATGGAGCCAGTCAAGCAGCACTGGCATCAACCATGCTCGAATAGTGTATATGTGTGTGTGTGTGTGTATGTATATAGTAAGTAGTTAATTAAAGCTTGGATATACACCTGCTAGTCTGCTGATTAAGGCACATTCACTTTCTATGGTTACCTGATATATAAAAAATAAACTGTATTCAATCCATGTCATTCGAAACCACAAAATCCATAGGCAACCACCTGCAAGCAAATAATGACATGCTATATAATCAAACCAAATGAAACTGAGCTTATTGAATGAGGTACCTTTTGAAAAGTCACCTGACTCATCTGCACCGAAGAATGCACCATAACCAATTGTATAGCATCTCATCTGTGAGGGATTGATACAAGATGGGTCAAAACAATCATTGTAATTAATAAAGAATCTCATGAATTCCATTTCACTTCTCTCATGTATTATATATATATATATATATATATATATATATATATATATATATAAATAGATATATCGGTGCAGGAGTGGCTGTGTGGCAAGTAGCTTGCTTACCAACCACATGGTTCCAGGTTCAGTCCCACTGCATGGCACCTTGGGTAAGTGTCTTCAACTATAGCCTCAGGCTGACCAAACCCTTGTGAGTGGATTTGGTAGACAAAAACTGAAAGAAGCCCGTCGTATATATGTGTGTGTGTGTTTCTCCATCATCACTTGACAACCGATGTTGATGTGCTTACAGCCCCATAACTTAGTGGTTTGGCAAAAAAAACTGATAGAATAAGTACTAGGCTTACAAAGAATAATTTCTGCAGTTGATTTGTTTGACTAAAGGCAGTGCTCTAGCATTGCCACAGTCAAATGACTGAAACAAATGAAAGGATAAAAGAAAAAGAAAAATATATATATGTCTTTTGGGTGTTATCTGAAGAGTCATATTTTGTAGTGAAAAGAAATAACAGTCTTTTGGCTGCTATTTCTAAATTTACAGTATGTGGTGAAGCAACTTGTTGCTAAACCCTTAATTATTGTTATAAATATATATATATATATATAAAAGATGATAGAGTGACAGAAAGAGCACTAGGCTAGAGGTTTTACAGTATTTAGTTTTACTCCTCTATATTTTGAGTTCAAATTCTTCTTGGAAACAGTAGGTAACTTAGCTTGGCTTTCTTCTCACCAGGAGATGAAATAAATAGTAGTGATATGCTGAAGAACAGGCACTTAAATAAATCCCTCTTCTACAAATTTTCAGCCCTGTTCAGTATCAGAAATAATAATTATTATTAGAATGATAGATTGGCAGATTCATTAGAGTAGCAGACAAAATACCTTCCAACACCTGTTCTAACCCTTTATGTACAGAGTTCAAATCTTGGCAGAGCCAACGTTGCCTTTGATCCTTTCAAGGTAAATTAAGTATCAGTGATGCATTGAGATCGATAAGATAAAACTAAGCACTGAAGTTGAATGCATTGACTAATAACCTCCCCTTAAAAATGATGGCCTTGTGTCTAAATTGCAAATCATTATTATTATTTTTATTGCTATCATCTTTTTCCTCCACATCATAACAGTCATAGCATAGCAATGATGAGTTAGTGATAGTGTGAGGAACTAAAGTCCTGATTGGATTCTATGGTTCAGTTTCAATTTAATCAAATGATAAGAATAATTACTGTAATAAAGAACCTCATTTTCCCCTACCCTACACACCATACCTCTCCATCCCAACAGCTCTAATTAAGAACGTCATTACAAGTATTTATTTTCACAGAAATACTTTATTGTTTTGTTACTTTTGCTTCATCAACTGAAGTTGATTGTGTCATTTCATAGACAATTTTGCTGTAGTAGTAATAAACAAACAGATAGGCAGATAGATAGATACATAAAATTAAATAACCAAGCGACAGTATTATTGTAGTCATTTCTAACTTGCTATACAGCCACATATCAAAAGCTATTATTTAATGACTATTTGGTATACAAATCAAACAGTCATTAATAAACAAACATACACAATACATCTTATAATAAAAACATTAAAAAACAAACAGATAGTCGAAACAAAAACCGGAAAAAAAAATTTGGTATAAGGTAAGAGTGAAAAATTTTTAATGATGAGAAATAAATTAACCCATCCTTAGTAGAGCAAGAAAACTATGAACGATCAGACAAAATAGAAAAATAAAATAAAATTAAAATTAAAATAAAGGAAGAAAAAAACCAGAAAGCCATCAGACCAATTCAATCAGCTAGTTAGCCATGGAGAAACAGACAGAACAGGAGGGTATTGTGCATACTAAATACAATAAGTTAGATGAAAGGTGAAGATAATAATTTTCTACACTCATAAAAAGGAATTGAAATCAATACACAATTAGAATTGTGACAATGGTGGGAATAGGTGATGACTTTGATGGGGGGGGGGGATGTGGAATCGGTTTTCTTTTTGTTTTGTTTTTTATCACATTAAAATAATGTTGCAGTTCTATTTATGTAGACTTTACTAAAAAAGAATTTCATTTAATGTCCTTTAACAAATAAAAATATATAAAACCAAAGAGTCAGTTACAGCAAACTGAATCGATAAGATCAGATGGAAAACTGACTGAAAGGTTGACAGTTCATACCAAGTCAACTGATGCTGTCTGTGTCCATCACTGCCATCACTCACTGGTTCTTGCTCACCAGTTATTTTGTAAACTGTGTGAGAGCACAATATCATTAACAAAATTATAATAATCTTTGTCTTATATAGGCATAAGCTCATACATTCTGGGAGCAAACTTAAATGGACTTCCAGACCAACATAATTTCATTGAGAACATGAATACGTATTAGTTTTAGACTTTTATTTTCTTTAAATTAAGGTTTTTTTTTTTTCATATCTCCATATTCACTTTTTTGATACCAACCTACCCAAGGCTGCTTCTGGTTCTGCAACATAAACTTACTGTTTTAAAGTGACCTAAATTAAAATATTCCTTCAATATTTTATGTATATTTATTCCAAACACCAGCATAACAAGCATTTTACTAAATTCTTCATTATTTTAAAAATTAATTGAAGCAAAAATGGTGTAGTTCAAAGAAATATGGTGACAAAAAAAGATTAATCCTAGCCCTGAGTCAATCAACTTTTCAAAAGAAACAATCAGGATGATGAATCAGGACACGATTAAATAATGTCCAAATTATTAAAGTAAACCAGATATCAGCAGTAAAAAAAAAAACCCATTTAAATCATCATCATCGTTTAATGTCTGCTTTCCATGCTGGCATGGGTTGGACGGTTTGAGTGAGGACTGGTGAACCAGATGGATGCACCAGGCTCCAATCTGATCTGACATAGTTTCTACAGCTGGATACCCTTCCAATCTGATCTGGCAGAGTTTCTACAGCTGGATGCCCTTCCTAATGCAGATCACTCCAAGAGTGTAGCGGGTGTTTTTACGTACCACCAGCATGAGGGCCAGTCAGGCGGTACTGGCAATGGCCCCGTTCATATGGTGTTTTTTACATGCCACCTGCACAGGAGCCAGTCCAGCGGCACTGACAACAACCTGTTTGTGATAAATGAGAAACAGCAAAATTTCCATGAAATATGATAAAAACAAAATGGTGCAGATATGGGTATGTGGTTAAGAAGTTTGCATGGCTGTGTGGTAAGAAGTTTGCTTCTCAGCCACATGCTTCTAGGTTTAATCTCACTGTGATACTTTGGGCAAGTGTCTTCTATTATAGACTTGGGCCACTCAATGTCTTATGAATGAATTTTAGAGATGAAAACTGAAAGAAACCTGTTGTGGGTGTGTGTATAAGTAGATCATCATCATTTAACATCAAACCGTCTCACCTATGCTGGCATGGGTTAGACAGTTTGAATGTAGCTGGCAAGCCAGAGAACTGCACTAGTCTCCAGTCATCTGTTCTGGCTTGGTTTCTACAACTGGATGCCCTTCCTAATGCTGACCCCTTTGGAGTGTGCTGGGTGTCTTTTATGTGGTACCAACACAGGTACCTTTTACAGGTCACAGGCACTGGTCATGACCACAGTTTCACTTAGCATGATGAGACATCTTAAGCACAGCAAATTGTCAGAAGTCTCAGTTACTTGCCACATATATGTATATATGTCCAACCCATGCCAGTATGGAAAACAGATATTAAATGATGATGATGATGATAATGATGTCTGTGTGTGTTTTTGAAAACAGGTGAAGGTTGACATCAGGAAGAACACCCAGCTGTAGAAAACCAGCTTCAACAAAATTTCATCAAACCAATGCAAACATGGAAAAGTGAAATTAAGTGATGATTATGATGAGACACAATCAGAACTTCCAGTGAGGGAACAGCGGATTATATTCTCCTCCATATTCGACAAGTACTTTAATTTATTGACCCTGGAAGGATGACAAGCAAAGTTGATCCTGCCAAGATTTGAACTCTGAATGTAAAGGGCCATAACTAAAAACTATAAGTGATTATTCCTACGCTCTAATAATTCAGCCAAGATAATAAACGCTATCTGTGAAAATAATGTAGAGGCATAAAAGAGTAATTCATGTCTGGTAAAATAGATACAAAATTCTAAATGTTCAATCAGTGAAACATCAGAGACAACGTCTCTTTTAATGACAACAACAACAACAGCAACAATTTTTGATCTCAACAACAGTATCCAAGAAGAAATATCCATAAAAGATCTCTCTAGCAAAGATCAATTCTTACAGGCCCTTTACTGAAACATAATTAAGACAGATTATAGCAATCTAGGCAAAACACCAGAGACAAAGAGACAGACTGGGCACAAAGATCATTTCTTTTGATATAAACTAATATATTTTTGACAAGCACTACCTTTTTTTTTTATCTTTTCTTGAAAATAAATGAGACATAAAAAAAAACTGCGAGATTAAAGTACAGGGTGAATGACCATGAGTTCATGAGTCATGAGGTGAAACTTTAATGCTATGCCTGTCACATAACTCTACTTGCCATAGTCTGCCTGACTGACAAATAAGTTCGACTCCTACTTTACAAGTATGTGGTCAGTAATATAAAGGATATAGAGCTGAGGATGTTGCCACAGTTAAAAATAATGCAACCCATGACTGTGTATAAAAATAATGGTTAGCAATCACAATGAAGAAAAATGTTCAGTGTCTTCTCATTTTAAGAAAGAAACCTGTTTTGTGTGAGAGTGTGTTACTGTCACCTTGTCTTGACATTGTGTGATAGCTGTAACTGAGAGTCACTGTCATGCAAGTGGTGTTCTTCATTTTCGGTCTTCCATGAAAACATCTGGTCATGGGGAAATAATACCTTACCTGTAAACAGGTGAAGGTTGATGACAAAAAGGGTATCCATCTGTAGAAAAACTGCCCAAACAAAATTCCATGCAACCTATGCAAGCATGGAAGAAAAGTGGACATTAAACTAATGATGGTAATGAAATACAATTTGGATGTGCTCTTAGGGCAGGAGTATATAGTTGGCAGAACTAACCTCTAGCACATGACTGGATATATCTGATACCCATGAACCAAAGTACAATGTCAATCCTGCTGAGATTTTAAGAGATAGAACAATATACTACAAGGCCCAGTTCTCTGCCAATCCATTTCACTTCTTGCAAAGATAATATCAGTTTCTCATATACATTATGGATGTTAGTTATGTTCATATTTTTATAAAGAGCATTAACGGTAAAGCTGAATCGAAATGGTTGACACCAAAAAAAATAGGAATCAATAAAATTGGCTAAAGAACTAACCAAACAGATCAACAAGCCCTCCCAAGTCACTGATGCTGTGTTGTTTCTACAACAGAGCCAATACTCATTGCTTAACAAGAGTATAATAATGTTTTGTAAGTGTCAGAAGGCTATAAATTTTTGTTGAAAGTATAATCATTTTAACTGATCTCCCAAGTATTTATTGGTACTTATTTTTATTGACCCCTGCAAATATGAAAGGTAAAGTAGATGTGCATAACAACACACAGCAAGATGATTAAGCCTTCACTACCATTTAAACCACTCATATCCGGATTATAGAGTAAAACTTTCGGACAGGTATTTATCATTGGTTCTTCTCTCTTCAAGAAGAGATTTTCTTCTTGAAAATAAATAAATAAAAAAAATGAAGGTCAAGTTTTCCAGTCTCCCAATATGATGTTATTCTAAAAGAATTACTTACCGTTGAACTGTCTGTGATTCTCCAAGACAGTTTCCCGTCTATCACAGCTATCTCTTATTACCGGACTGTCTGCTGAAATGATACAAATAAGTAATTTTCTTTCAGATTGCACCTCAGGACAAGTATACTACATACAATATGCAACAACAGTAACTATATAAATGTAATTAAAGAAATTGGTATCATTTGAAGACGAAAGTTTCAACAGTTTGAAATTCTGCTACTTCTGGTATTCTAAAGCAATTAGTTTAATTGCGAAGTTTATCGCTTTTCCTTTTCTTTCTCTCTTTTTTTTTTGTAATTTTTCATTTTTTGTTGTTGTATTCAGTTGAATACAATTGGAGATTTCAAAGACTATCATCCAAAGTGAAACACTAACTTTTTAATAAGGTAATGCTAAAATTTCCACAGGGGTTCCAATATAAAGATTGCACAGAAGTCCAAGTAATAATTTCAAAATGTTTAACAACCAAAACTGAGACAAAAAATTCTTGAAAATCTTTTATGGTTACCACCAAAGTAAGTATATGTATGTGTGTGTGTTTGTGTGAGTGCATGTGCTGTGTGTGTATGCTGTATTGTGTGCACATGGATGCAAGTTACTGCAGAGGTGCACATATGTGCATATTTACAGAGGTGTTTCTGCAATTCTTAACATGTATACACATGCAGAAGTGTTTGTTCAATTGTGCATGCATGTGTGCAAATGCACTAGTGCATGTATGCAGAAGTGTTTATTTAATTGTGCATGTAGGTACATGTATGCACAAGAGTTTCTGAAATTGTTTAGGTGTGTGCAATTGTGCATGTCTGCAAATATGTGCAAGTGTTTGTGCATGTATGCAAAAATGTGTGCATATATATGTGTGTGTGAATGTGTGGACATGCAAATATGTGCATGTTTTTAAAAGTGTGTTGCATCAGAATTAATGTGTGCATGATATTGCCTGAATGTAGTGTGTGAGTGTCTCTATGTGCACCTTCATGTATATTTGTGCACGTGTTTCTGTGTATGCACATCTGTATGTGCACATCCATGCATATGTGTGTGCACATCTGTGTATATGTATGTGCACATCTGTGTGTATGCGTCTCTATCTATAATTCTTTATCTGTAAGTCTGTCTGTTTTATCAATACTCAAATAAGAAAGTAGAAGACGACATCAAAATCATCAAAAGCACTTTTTCCTATTTCTTCTACTCTACTATTGCAATAACTTCAAAGTCCAGGAGGAGGAGAAGGAAGAGTAAGAGGATGGAGGAAGAGAGAGGGAGTGGAGGGAAGAAGGGGATGGAGAGGTAAAAACAATAATCAATAGACAGACTATATTTCCTTATCCTTTGTTCACTGACCATCAATATTGTTTCTGCTGCAAGTAATCTCTAGTTCTCTTTAGATAATCTCCTTTCCAGCATCTAGCGGAATAACTACAAGATGCTAAAGACAGAAAGTAAGAGGGGGAAAGTGATAGAGAAAGAGATATGAGAAGAGGAAGAAGAGGTAAAAAAGGGTAAATGAAATAAATTAGTTTCAATCTTCTTTTAGAAGAATAGCAAATAATAATTCAGCTGGAGATGTTTAGAGAAAATATAGTTAGGATTTTTATTCTATTTCATCTTTTTTTTTGTTTGTGAGTGTGTGTGTAAGTGTGTGTGTGATGGTATTTTTAAAAAAGAATCTCTTTTTTAAAGGCTCTTTAAATTTGTTGTTGTTCGTTAATAATTTGCATGTAGCTCATATTTTACAATGTTTCGTAATAATTTAGTTATCTTTCAAAATATCCATGATTATCAAAGTTTTGGCTGCTGTTGTTGTTGTTTTGCTGTCAAAAATATGTGTATGTATGTGTGACAATGTGTGATTGTGTATGTGTGTGCATGACAATGTGTTATTGTGTATGTGTCACAATATGTATGTGTGTGTGAATGACAGAATGCGTGACTGTGTGCATGTGCATAAACATGCGTGTAAATGTGTCTGCGTTGCTCAACATTTTACACATTTAAATAATTCATTTATCTTCCGAACACCATTTTCACATGTATATATGAATGAGCAAGTGCATGCACGCATGCATGCCACTCAAATTTTCAAGTTTTCATAATTCAATTATTTCTCAAACATCATTATCATATACAGCACCATTATCATTATCATCAACTTATACTTTTCATCAACATTATTGTTGTTGTTGTAGTAGTCAGTATTGTTTACATCATCATTGTTGCTGTCACTACCTTATTAATATTATTATTATTATTATTATTATGTCATCAAATCTATCAGTCATAATCAATGTCATGTCCTTATTGATTTCAACAGCCCAATCACCATTGCTGGTGTCAGCATCATCTTCTTTCAGATCTTCATCATTCTCTTTTACCATTCTGCTATGATGTGGAAATGTGTACAATACAACAATTATCCTCAAATCTCAGTCTTCCCTCCCATCTGACACAATACCTAGATAAGATTTCACCAACTGACCCCAAAAGTCTCCCCCATTTAGACTGCAAGATCAGCTCACTAAACCGTATTGTCCACTTAAGTTACATCCCTATTGATACTATTCATTTGTTTTGCATACATCAGCCAACACCCCTGACACACGCCAATGTTCATTAATTGCAAGCATTTAACTTTCAGCATTTTTAGATAATATTTTTATTATAAAGCCCAAGTGAAAGGAAGGACTAAATTCAGAGTTAATGCAACATACATAAAATAGAGTTTAGATTAGTTGGGTTAATATTTCAGGAATTCATCTTCAAAGTCTACAGTTTTATAATTGAAATGAAGAGTGTGCATATAAAAAAGGTAGAGAACGAGGAGAGAGAGAAACTAGTATATACTATCTATCTATCTACCTATATATATATAGTGAGATAGAGAGAGAGAGAATATTGGGAAAGACAGAAGTGAGTATATAGTAATGTTTTTAGTGAAAATTTAGAAAGGTTTTTTTTTTAGGAGCATCCATCCACCATAGCAATGCCTGCATGATGACCATTAGGAATGCAAATTCTGCCTCCATACATCAAATGGTCTGGAAGCTGCCTCATAAAGATTTCATCCAGACCTTTCGGTTCTTTTGCCAAATAAATTTACTAACTTTGCAGAATGCTCCTGCCTACAATCTTCAAGCATGAACACCTCTGACCTGGGAGCATGTATCATGCTTTTACTGATTGTTTTAGGCACCTATGTAGTCATGAGCGAACACCTTCTCGGCTTTCCCACCTTTAACTCAACAGTACTTTAAGAATGTGACATTTAGAGGGTCAAACAGCAGCACCATTATTCAAATGGTACTCCTTTCCAGTTGAGTAGACTGGAGTAACATAAAATAAATGTAGTCTCCAGTGAGGAATTGAACTCATAACCTAATGACCATGTGCCCAACACCCTAACTACTAAACCAGATGCTTTCACAACTCTTTCATGACTATGTTTCTAATGAGTAACCTACCTATGTATTTTCTATCAAGTTTTAATATAATGATTTTGGAGAGGCTTAATGAAATATCAGTAATTTTATAAACCAGCAAATTATTTTGGTGGTGACCAACTTAAAACTCCACAGTACCATTCATGTCATGAGACTTTTATTGGAATTTTAATTTAAACATTTTAATTTAATACCACTAAGCATTTTGCCCAATGTGCTAACAATTCTGCCAGCTTTCTGCCTTATCTAGTATTAGTAATATTGGTTTCAAATTTTGGTAAAAAGCTAGCAAGTTTCGAGGAGTGAGTAAATCATTTATATCAACCCCAGTACTTGACTGGTACTTTTTATCAACCCTGAAAGGATGAAAAGCAAAGTTGACCTCAGTGGAATTTGAACTCACAACATAAAGACAGACAAAATGCTGCTAAATATTTTGCCTAGCATGCTAACAGTTCTTCCCACTCACCACCTTACAAGTATTAGTAGTATTAAAAGTAAAATTTGGTTAATACGAAATTTATTATTTTGGCAGGGATTAACTTAGCAAAATTTCTCACCAAAGATATATTTCCATCAATATTAGTGCAAGGAACAAAGTTTTCTAAAAATTAAATAAAGTTACTTATTTACTTAGAGAAATTCAATATTTTCTGATAAACAATTCTTTTTAAATGCCTGACTTGATAACTTTGAAAATTATTAAGCCCTAAAAATACCAACCTGCCTGAGATCATATATGGTCAAACATGAATAGATATATATGGTTCTTAAATTACCAGACCATTGAAGCAACACTATCCCCATGATGTAAAACATCTAAAGCAAGTCAGCCAGGCAAATATGACCACCTGACAGATGATCTGAGCTCAATACTATACATTAATATGCAGCCCTGAGGTCAAATTATCTGTGTCTCCTAGTTTTAGAATAGGCACACCGAATCCCTGTTGAAAATGCACTTTGGGTCCTTTATCAAGGAGATTTATTTACAACAACTTAATTGATTTCACAGCTTCCTGATTATTAAAAGTAGTGTAAAATGGTAGGGGAGGGGGTACAGGGAGCTATGCAATAACTATGTTCACTATACACACACATATACATACACTCAGACAAGAAATACATTCATTATACATATATATATATATATATATATATATGCATTTACATGCATGTGGAGCCCACGCTGTATGAAAGGAAAACAAATGTATACTTTGTGTTATTTGCATACGCTCATATACAAAAGCATTTCATTTTTTAAAATATATTTTTGTCCACTTCATATTCACCCTCAAAAGCATTGTCATAAGAAATTAAGTTGAAAAATTTAACTCCCAAATTCTATTTCGCATCCTACAATCTATCAATTTTAGAAATGTGAAATAATTTACAACTAAGAACATCATCTCTGTCTAACGGAACAATAACTTCTGACAAACTTAATTAAGGTGACATAAATGAATTTAGCACCAAATTTCCTTGTGCGCACCGCAGCAGTCTATAATATAAATCAATATTTATTATTAGTAGACTAATCGAAACAGGCTTGCTGAATATAACCAGGTCCTAAATGGCAAGTGAAATGGAATAAAATATTCAGAAAACATTTAAATTTCATGAGGTAACACTTTCAGTCAACTTGGAATAGTTTGGAGATGTGGTTCATTAAAATATAATCAAAGTAACACATCTTGTAACAGATCACTTCAAAATAAACCTCTGTTCTTTACAAAGAGAAGAAATGGATAGTTTTAGTTAAGCAGATGTCAGTTCATATACTGCCCGATTTAGAGCAGCAACCACCACTAAGAGACCCAACTGTTTTATGACCAAAATCTACCTAGCTGTATGTAAATAGCTATGACAGTTAAGTTATGAGTTGTCAGTTTATATCCTATCCAATTTAGAGCAGCACCCATTACTAAGAGACTTGGCTTTTTTATGAACAAAGTTGAGTTGTATGTAAAAGCTACCACAGACATGTAGTAGTGTGAAAACAATATATCAACTACAAAACATACCATGGTTTGAATTAAATGAATATAAAAAATGAAGATTAGTATTTTTTAACTGTTTAAAAACGAAGCTGGAATTATCTTGAAAACATCAAATTAGATATCTCATAGAGAAAAAAATATTTATTTCTTTACAAAATCTTGCAACTGATATTTTACTTCCTTTCTAGGAGGAAGGCAGTGCCCATGATTCTTTAAGGCATCTGTACCACCACCACCACCACCTCATAGTACTTTTTCATTGGCCCTGAGAATGAAAAATTAAGTGGTCATTGATGGAATTTGAACTCAGAATGTTGAGCGTCATATTATCCAACACTAATGATTATGCCAGTTCACTAAATTATGTCCATTTATCACTTGAATGACAGAATGTATACAAATCTGTTGAGATCAAAGTGTAACTGAACTTGGGGTCTTTGGCGAAAGAATTTAGTGCCATAATTGATTGATATGCTATAGATGTTCATAGATGATGTAGGACAATAAAAAAAAATGTACAAGACCTTAAGGTTTAAAGGACAATTGATACCATAAAAGATGATGAAAAGATCAAGACAGCCATTTTTCATTCTTTATTACTTTTTCTTTACAAAATTGCCAGATGAACAAGTGCCAAACCAAAATAAAACACAAAAAAATTAAACCAAAAATGGAACATAAATACATATATACATGACCTATGAATATGCATGCGTATCCAACAACACAAGTGTATGTAGATGCTACACACACATACACAACTGAGTGAACAAACAGAAGAAAATGGCACGCAGCATATTTAGTTAGAATTGTAAGTATTTAATAAGTTGACTCAGCTCTATATTACTTAATGGTTTGTGGTTGCTGATATGTGCTTAGATCTTCAGATATACTGCTCCAGTCTCTATTGAGTGTTACCCGTAAACAGAGAATAATCAGATGAAGTTGGAGAGACGACTACTTTTATACTCACTGAAAATTACACTCTCACAGGGGCATTCTATTTCTCCTTTGCACGCATGCACACACACACACACATGTGCATGCATGTGTGTGTGTGGCATTTGATGACGATAATGATTGTTACTCGTTTCAGTTATTAGACTGCAGCAATGCTGGGGCACTGCACCGCCTTGAAGGGTTTATTCACACAAACCTAACCCAGTAATTCATTTTACTAAGCTCAGCACTTATTCTGTCAATCTCTCTTTGCTGAATTGCTAAGTTACAGGGATGTAAATTAACCAACACTGGTTGTCAAGCAGTGGTGGGAGACAAACATGAAGACAGACATACACACACACAATGTTTCAGTCTACCAAATCCATTCACAAGCTTTTGGTTGGCCTGGGGCTATAGTAGAAAACATCTGCCCAAGGTTCCACTGAACCCAAAACCACGTGGTTGGGAAGCTAACTTCTTACCACACCACCATGCCTGCACCAGTGTGTGTGTTTGCATGTGTGTGTGTGTGTGTGTGTATGATTAAGAAATTCACTTTGCAACCACATGGTTTTATATTCAGATCCTGGGTGTGTGTCTCTGAATTTAGTCTTAGGCTGACCAATACCTTACGAGTGAATCTGGTAGGTGGAAACTGGATAGAAGCCCATCATGTGTGCGCATGCACGTGCAGAAGCCCAAACATTTTTGTGTTTGTTCCCCAATCACTTGATAACAAGTGTCAGTTTACTTATTTTCCCATGACTTAACAGTTTGGCAAACACAGACTGATAGAATGAGTACCAAGCACCAAAATAAGCACCAGGATTCATTGATTCGACAAAACTCTTCCAAGCAGTGCTCCAGCATGGCCACAGTCTAATAACTGAAACGAGTAATAGAATAAAATACGAGCATGTGGAGAGTAAATATACAAAGAAGGAATAAGGTATAGGAAAAGTATGTATAAATGCGAACATACATAGATAAAGGACAATGGTTATTTTTGCTGTTTTTGCTTTAAATGTTTTTGACTAGCACCAAGTTAGTCTTGATCAAGCTGACCTATGATTAAATGCATCCTAGCAGGACCATCCCCATTTTACATATTAAACACTGCATTATCCAATGTGATTCTCTTTAATTTAAAGACGGTCGTGTGTGGTGTGTGGTGTGTGTGTGTGTGTGTGTGTGTGTTGTGTGTGTGTGTGGTGTGTGTGTGTGTGTGTGTGTGTGGTGTGTGTGTGTGGTGGTGTGTGTGTGTGTGTGTGTGTGTGTGTGTGTGTGGTGTGGTGTGTGTGTGTGTGTGTGTGTGTGTGTGGTGTGTGTGTGTGGTGTGTGTGTGTGTGTGTGTGTGTGTGTGTGTGTGTGTGTGTGTGTGTGTGTGTGTGTGTGTGTGTGTGTGGGTGTTGTGTGTGTGTGTGTGGTGTGTGGTGTGTGTGTGTGTGGTGTGTGTGTGTGTGTGTTGTGTGTGTGTGTGTGTGTGTGTGGTGTGTGGTGTGTGTGTGTGTGTGTGTGTGTGTGTGTGTGTGTGTGGTGTATGCTGGCAACATGCATGTGTATTTCAGAGAGACTTGTTTGCTATTGAGAGAGAGAGAGAGATACAAAGCACACAGATAAAGAGAAAAGGTGTGTACATAAGTAGAGAGACAGAGAGGGTGGGAGTGCACAAGTGGAGAGTGGAAGTGCATATGTAAGAGTAGAGAGAAAAGAAAGAGAGAGAGGGTGAATGGTGAGGGAGGAGTGAGTGAAGAGAGAGAGAGAGAGAGAGAGAGAGAGAAACCAAGTGAGAGAGTAATAAAAGATTAGAAAAAAAGAAAGTGAGAAAGAACAAGTGTAGAGTGGTAGTGAAAGACTGAAACGAGAGAGAGAGAGAGAGCAAGGAGGAAAGTGAGAGAAAAGAATGAAAGAACAAATGAAAGAGAGTGAGGGGGGGAGAGAGAGAGAGAGAGAAAGAGAGAAGTTGGCAAGTGCAACAGACTGAGTTGATGAGTGATGATAGACAGTGAAAGAAAGGGAGATATGTACATAATAAAGTGTGTGTAAGTTGTATAAAGTACTGATTATACAGTAAATCAACCTGAATGTGTGAGTGTGACTGACTGAAATGGTGGAAGTTAATGTATTGAAGAAACAAACTTCTCCCCCCCCCCCGACCCACCTCTGTCTCCCCTTCCCTATCTATTTCTGTCTGTCTGTCTATTTATCTATCTATCTATCTATCTATCTATCTATCTATCTATCTATCTACCAGTCTGTCTTGGAAGAATACTAAGTCAAAGTGACCTTATTTGAAAGTAGGCTGTGTAATAATTCTCAAGCAACAGACTTAAAACAGTTATGTCCCAATTGTTGCAGCAACAGTCAACAATAAATGAAAGAGAGAGAGAGAGAGAGAGAGAGAGAGAGAGAGAGAGAGAGAGAGAGAGAGAGAGAGAAAGAAAGAGAGAGAGAAAGAGAGAATGAAAGAGTTAGAGAAAGAGATTAGCAAGCACCATTTTCCGCCTGTGCAAAAGAAATGTTGAAGCTACTATAATAATAAAATCTATAGGAGGATTTTTGTTTCAACAGTTTCTGAACTGGAGTGGTGTAGTGGTAGTGATGGGTGAAATAACAGTATTGGTGATGCTGCTGATGGTGGTGGTGACGTAGGTGACAGTGATGGTGGTGGTGGTAGTAGTCATAGCTGTCTTGATGTTGATAAGATAAAGATTAAAAGAAATATTGAAAGGAAAATTAATATTTAAAGAAAACAAAAAATGTCACAAGACCAAAAAGAAAGAAAAGCAAAGAAGAGATAAAAGTCTTCTTACTCAATACTGGCTAGGAGATAGATTGATATAAAGAATGGAGGTAAAGGAAAATGAGACTGAAATGTTTACCACTCAAGCACAACAGGGATATATGAAGGGTAAACTATCCTCAATTAGGAAATGATACAAGCTTACAAACTTGGATCACCTGAAAATTGTTATTATTTTACAATGACAAAAATGCATAACTCTTTGCTTTTTTGTTTCATTTTCATTATTTTTTTTATATTTCTTACACAAGGCGTAGGAGTGGCTGTGTGGTAAGTAGCTTGCTTATCAACCACATGGTTCTGGGTTCAGTCCCACTGCGTGGCACCTTGGGCAAGTGCCTTCTACTATAGCCTCGGGCCGACCGAAACCTTGTGAGTGGATTTGGTAGACGGAAACTGAAAGAAGCCCACTGTATATATGTGTGTGTGTGTGTGTATGTATTTGTCTCCCCAACATCGCTTGACAACCGATGCTGGTGTGTTTATGTTCCCGTAACTTAGCGGTTCAGCAAAAGAGACCGATAGAATAAGTACTAGGCTTACAAAGAACAAGTCCCGGGGTCGATTTGCTCGACTAAAAGGCAGTGCTCCAGCATGGCCACAGTCAAATGACTGAAACAAGTAAAAGAGTAAGTGACAGTTTCATCAGTAGGAAAATGAGAGTATGTGACATTCATTCACACCATTTTCTAAATTTATCTGTAAGTGAAACGAAATAAAGTGAAAAATTACTAACAACAGGGAACAGAAACTATAACGTGAGATAATACTGGTTTCAAATTTTTGTTACAAGGCCAGCAAGTCCTGTGGGGAGAGTAAGTTGGTTACATTGACCTCAATTGATACTTATTTCATTGACCCCAAAAGGATGACAGCAAAGTTGACCTTGGCAGAATTTGAACCCAGAATGTAAAGATGAATGAAATGCTAAGCATCTTGTCCAGCATGCTAATGATTCTGCCAGCTTACCACCTTGAATATAACATGTAATAATATTTCATTTTTGGATTTGGTTTGCAAGATTCTTTATGTGAGTTCGTGTGTTGAAGCATATTCTGTTGTGTCTGGGGAGAGTAATTTTCTTTTTGTGCCTTATAATTCAACACACTCACCGGTAAAATTTCCACTTATTTCTTATTTTTATTTTCTTAAAATAAGTAGAAATTTTATCGGTGAGTGTGTTAAATAAAGAAAGTGACTCTCTCCAAACACAACAGAATGTAATAATATTGCTATTCATCTAAGGCACAAAAACATTTGATTTATAATGACAGGAGAATAAAGTTGTGTGGTGGTGTTGATGCCCTTTTCAAGAATATAATTTTTTAATATAAACACATTAGAAATTTGGAAGGAGTGGTATAATTGATTATATTGATCAGAGTATTTTATTTTACCAATCCCAGAAGGATGAAAGTTAACTGTGGCAGAATTTGAACTCAGGAACAGAGCAGGAACAAATACTGAAAAGCAATTTTATCTATTGCTGGAATGATTCTAAGAATTCACAACACTTTCTCAAAGAAAGTAATTAGAAGAAATGGATTTCAAAAATGTGCTTTGTTTGTCCTATAGAACTAGGCAGAATATTTACTTCATTTAACTGGTGGCAAATTCAGCCTCAAAGCCTACCATCACATAACTTTAGAGGTCATCTGAATTTTCAAGGCATTTAGACTGAAAAAACAAGACTCACCTCCACTACCATCCCCAAACAAAATGTTATTCCAAATCAGAGTTAATCCCAGTTGTCACTGGTATTCATTTTTAGATGAGCACACCAGAGTTAGCTGAAACAAAGTGCCTTGCTCAAGGACATAATGGGCCCATTGGTCCAAATATTGAACTCATGATCTAACAGTTGTAACCATATTCAACACCCTAACCATCAGGCTAAGTGCTTTAATAACTAGATACAAGGCTACGGATAAATAGTGGGCGAGTACTTGACCTAGGTGACTATAATATTTATTTCATACTTATTATTTTATCAAGACAATAAGTGAAATAAAGACAAAAAAAAAAAGAAACACCCACAAAATGTTTAATCCAGCACTTGACTATCTTGGCCATCTCCTGTACTCTTCAAGCTAAATTATAAATAACTTTCTTACATAGCAACAAGGTTCAAATTTACAAAGAAAAAAAAATAGAATGTTGTGACATTTTTATTATTAATTATTGATTTGAGCAGTTTCACACAGAATTTCACTGTACCAGCAGGTACACCTTACACAGCAAGTATTTTGGGAGAGGGAAATATGTTCAGTCTTACAAATTTTTACTGTGTGGTGGGATTTTATTTTATTGTTATTCTTTTTGTAGTGAAATCTTTTATAGTTTAGAATGTTGGCTCACTTGCCAAAGTAGACATTGGAGCTTGGTGTAGTCCTCTGGCTTCTTGGTGCCTATCAATCTGTCCAACTCATGCCAGCATGGAAAACGGGCATTAAATGGTGATGATGATGATGAATGTGTCTGTCAAGTTGTGTGCCACAGAATCAAAAGAAACTATTATACAAATTGAATTGGGCCTCTTTTACTCTTTTACTTGTTCCAGTCATTTGACTGTGGCCATGCTGGAGTACCACCTTCAGTCAAGCAAATCAGCCCCAGGACTTATTCTTTGTAAGCCTAGTACTTATTCTATCAGTCTCTTTTGCCAAACCGCTAAGTTACGGGGACATAAACACACCAGCATCGGTTGCCAAACGATGTTGGGGTACAAACACAGACACAAACATACACACACACACACATATGTGTGTGTGTGTGTCTATACATACATACATACATACGACGGGCTTCTGCCAGTTTCTGTCTACCAAGTCCACTAATAAGGCTTTGGTCGACCTGAGGCTATAGTAGAAGACACTTGCCCAAGGTGCCACGCAGTGGGACTGAACCTGGAACCATGTGGTTCGTAAGCAAGCTACTTACCACACAGTCACTCCTATGCCTATATATAACTAGACCTAGTTATATTTTTTTTAAATTTGTTTATAAAATTGTGAGGTAGACTTTGCCTTTCAGGGTCAATAAAATAAGTACCAGTTGAGCACTGAGGTCAATGTAATCAACTTACCCCACCCTAGCTTTATGCCAACATTTGAAACTAATATTAACTGATAGAAGCCTTACAAAGTTGTGAACCCAAGTATGAATTTTATGATATCATCTAACACCCCTCCCCTCAAAATTGCTAGCCTTGTGCCAAAATTAGACTGAATTGCTGCCACCACCACCACCATCATTATAATAAGCACTGTCAAGTTTGTAGATTAACAGAAAATAGAGTGTGCCAGATTAAATGACTTTTGGTATTTAGTTTCATCCCTCTACAGCCTAAATTCAGATCCTATTAGGGTTAACAGAAAAATGAATGCAAAACCAGTCAATTTGTGGGTGGAATTTAGTCAACTGCACCCTTTCCCCTTTATAATTTAGTGGCATTGGGCAACTGTAAGAAATAACTATTGTTATAGTGCAGTCATATCACCAAATACTGGGTTAATAGATTTATTTGTAACATAGATACACACAATAGGCAATATCACCTATTAATTCTCACTAGGTTTCATTTAACTGCAGTTAGGCTGTGCAACATAATATTCTGGTATTAATTAATAAAAAATCTGTTAAGAGGTTGCAAGTGAGGTGTCAAATTTATAACCTAACTCCTCTTCCACAACCACCACCTCAATTTTCCCTCCTCTATAATACATCTAAGAACTAACTAGATGATTCCAAATACTAGTCATCTGTTTGTTTTATTAATGTATTTTATGTGCTTAACAGCCACTGATAACCAAATAGTTCAGAGTATGCATAAGGATACATACATATATGTAGACACACATCAATGTAAGCTGATGTTTGTTAGAGAGGATTGCAGAAGATATACACCAGTTAAGAATGCACCTGAAGTATGTCTCTAGTTTTTTTTTTTTAGTTATAAATGTTACTACCAACACTCCATCACCACCTCCAACAACAACTATAACAACTACTTGCATGCTTCAAGAGTTTTGGGGCTCAAATCCACCACAAGCTTTTTACTATGTATTCAGGTTATATTGAATGACCGGAAACCTTTCTGCCCATATCCTCAAGGGCTGGGTGGAAGGAAAACAGGATTGAAGGTGAGAAAGAATAGAGTGGTGACGTCAAAGACTGATGGAGAGTATGGCTACACCATGAGATTAAGAATGTGCTGAGGAGTGGTGGCTGTATCGAGCCCCCACCCCCAACTCTTAGCTATGAAGAAGAAAATATTCATTCATCCGTTTTACCTTAGCTAATAGGAATGGGCTATAATTATCTGGGAATGTTACTTCAGCAAAACTGACATCCTATTCAAACTTGTCTTATTTACTTAATGCTATGATAAAATAAAAAATGAAGATGAACATTGTACTCAGCTTTCCCACCCCATCATCATGTCACCACAACCATTACCTGGTTAAGACAACATATTACATTAATATTAAGAATGGTTTTTAAAAGGGTTATTACACAAGACAGAAGAGAAAAGACAATATTTAATATTTATTGTTAATTGGATTATTCTAAGAGCAAGAGTGAGAGAATTGGTACCTTTATAGTATTTAGTTTCATACCTGTACATTCTGATTTTAAAATCTCAGAGAGATAATTTTACATTTCAGCTCAGAGTCCAGAAAATTAACCCCGAATATTTAGTGGGGTTACTTTTATTAAATGGCTTTTTTTTTAGAGAATGTAATGTAGCACCTGTGATCCTTATTTAAGGCTTCTGAGACTGGTGAGAGGAAGAGAAGTTACCTTTAACCTGGTGACCTGACCTGAATGCATGCATCAGAGTGAACGCTGCTAAAAGTAACTAAGGACCAGGTGGTGGCAGTTAAACCAGGTGAGAGATTAGGTCTTTCACTCAAGAATAGGTATAGCCATCTGACAGGTTTCCAGTTTTTGCCTTCCAACTTTCACTCACAAGACTGATTACCAAAGTTGTCACTTGATAAGATCGATCCTGAAACCACAGAAGTGAAAAGCTATCTTCTTAGCTACTCAGCTCAGTCTGCACACTGAACCCTCCCTGACAACTTTGTGACCTTGCACTTCTAAGAAATGTTTAATTGGATTTGGCAGAATTGTTAGTGTCAGCCTGAAGGTATTTGTCTGACTTTATATGTTCTGAATTCAAACCCACCCAAGTTAACTGAAATCTTTCATCTCTCCAGGCTTGATAAAATAAAAAATTAATCAAGTACCAGGATTGATTTAACAACCCTTCTCTACTAAATTTTTGACTTTGTATCTATGCTAGAACTAATTAGTCAGGGTGTAGATTGGTGGTAGAATCATCAGTGTCAGACGAAATGTCTTGCAGTATTTATTCAAGCTCTTTATGTTTTAAATTCAAATCTCATTGAAGTCAACTTCACTGTTTGTCCTTTTGGGTCAACAAAATGAAACACTAGTCAAGTACTGGGAGTGAGAGGTCAATGGCTTCATCTTCTTTCCCTCAGTTCAAAATTGCTTCCCTTGTGCCCAGATCAGAAACATGCACTTATAGCCTAAAAAAAAATCATTATTATTATTATTATTATTATTATTATTATTTTAAGGCGGTGAGCTGGCAGAACCATTAGCATGCCAGGTGAAATTCTTAGTGGTATTTCACCTGTCTTTACGTTCTGGGTTCAAATTTGCCTTTCACCCTTTTGGAGTTGATAAAATAAGTACCAGTTGCATACTGGGGTTAATCTAATCAACTGAATCCCCCCTCCACCAAATTGTGGCTATAGTAGAAAGGATTATTATTATTTTTAATAAAATTCAATTTCCATTATTGTAAAATATTTTGTTGCTATCTTCTGAGTAAAATATTTCATTGCTATCTTCTAACTGGAAATGATTAATTTAAATTGAAGGTTTCAATAAAATTTTTGTAATTCAAAACTTATTTGCTGGGCATTATGCCATTAATACCAGAATGCATGTTGGGCAAAATGCTTAGTGGCATTTCGTCCATCTACGTTCAAATTCCTCTGAGGTCAACTTTGCCTTTTATCCTTTCAATGTTGATAAAATAAATACCGGTTGATCACTTGAGATTAATGTAATTGACTTGTACTAAAATTAGAAGTCATGCTGAGCAACATTTATTTTGGCTTTACATTCTGAGTTCAAATTCCACTGAGGTCAACTTTGTCTTTCGTTTTTTCAGGGTCAATAGAATGAAGTACCAGTCAAGTACTGGGGTCGATGTAATTGACTAACTTCAGTCCCTAAATTTCAGACCTTTTGCTTATACTAGAAATAACTATTATTGAACAAAATGTTCAGCAGCATCTCTTCCAGCTATTTAAATTCTTAGGTCAACTTTGTCTTTCATCAATTCAGGGTCAATAAAATGAAGTATCAGTCAAGTACAGGGGTCAATGTAATTGACTAAACCTCTTCCCCTTAAAATTACTTGCCTTACACTAAAATTTGTAACAATTATCATCATCATCTTTATTATCAAGGAAAGCTGGCAGAATTGTTACCATGCCAGACAAACTGCTTTGTGGCATTTCATCCGTCTCTACATTCTGAGTTCAAATTCTGCTGATTTAACTTTGCCTTTCATCCTTTTGAGGGTTGATGAAATAAGTACCTGTTGAGCTGAAGGGGAGGGGGAAGTCAATGCAATGGACAAGTCCCCACCCCACTAAATAATTTCAGGCCTTGTGCCTGTAATAGAAACCACCACCATCATCATCATTGAGTGAGGGAGCAGTGCATGCCATCAAAGTAACACTGGTGTACAAATATATGAAGCCCAGTATACTCATCATAACTACCTGTGTGTGACATGGTGATCTTATATGAAAATAAACAGTGCATGACCTTGCAGGTGGGACCCAGTTAGAATTTTCATCAGGTTGAATAGTCCACCCCGCTCAATAGGTCCCTGAATAAGGGTTGTTTATGGATGATGAACAACACACCAATGTTTCCAGAGATGAATTATCCAAATCCCAAAGAATCTCGCTCAAGACATGGCATGATGCTCCCCAATTATTTCTGCCCATGATCAAAGATGCACATATCGTCAGCCACTAAGGATCAAGCAACTGACAAGCAAATACATAGTAGTGGGCAGAATATTTGCTGTAGCGCATCTTTTATACCAAGATAAAACAACGTACATGATAACACTTCCAATCAGTTAAGATCAGAAGCCATGAGAGCCACTGCCTGGTTTATTATTATTGTTATCATTATTATTACCTCTGCCTTTGCTAAGGCAAAGGTAATAATAATGTTTTTCAATCGTGTTTTCTTGTTTGTCTGTGGAGAAGATATCTCAAGAACCGCTGGATGGATTCAGATGAAACTTTCAGGGATGTTTGGCCTCATGACCCGCATGAACTGATAGACTTTGGGATCAATTCGGTACCAGACAAGGATTCTGGATTATTTTTCTGTTATTTTACTTCACTTTTGAGAGTGGTTGGGTTCATTTTTAGTATTCTCATTTGTGAGAGGAGTCAAGTTTATTTCAGATATTCTCATTTTAAAAATCATTTCTGGCTAATAGTTGAAAGGAAGTTGGTGTTGCCTTGGCAGAGCTTTGCACTCTCTGAGAGCTATTATTATCATTATTATTATTATTATTTGGGCAGTGGAGTGTCTCTAATGTAGGAGAACCAGTGTAAGTGTGCCTTGCAGTATTCTCTTTTATTCTTCTTAATGTCCGAGTTCAATAACCTGCCATGGTTGATATTGCCTCTCATCTCCACATAGTTTCTCAACCCAACCTTTTACACTGCACTTGTGCTAATCTCAGTATTCTTTATTTGCAACACAAAACAATAATATTTATTATTTTTAAATATAAAAAGAATTATACTTGCAAAATAAAAAGTAAAAACAGAGAAATTAATTAAATAAAATAAATTATACAGTATGTTCTATTGGTGAGCCAAGAGGAGAAGGAAATTAATGTTTTAGACAGAACATTATTTGAAATGTTACTTTTTTTTTCTTCTCCCTTAGGGCATACTGACACACACAATTTTATGAGCATTTTTTTTTTCATTCTCTACTGAATTAATTCTTGTCAAATGTAGACATACACAAAAGTCTCCTGGAATTTGAATGATTATGTTATTTTAACTGTGGCTGTTGATGTTGATGTTGTTGTAAGTGATGCGGTTGTTATTTCATCAGATTGGAATATAAAAATATTTGATAAAAAGTCTAACTTGAAGCATGATCATGACAAAAAGAAAATGTATTTAGCTTGGAGTTCTTCAGAGAAAACTGGAGATGAGAAAATGAAAAGAACAAGAAAAAGAGAAAATGAAAAGAAAATTTGTTCGATCATGCAGTTAAAACATAAAAAAAAACATGCCTTATATAATTCTAAAGAAATAAAATATAAAAAACAAAAAAGTATATGCATGAATGTGTGTGTGTATGTATGTATATATATATATATATATATATATATATATATATATATATATGTGTGTGTGTGTGTGTGTGTAGTATCATAAAGAGTTAGATATAAGACAACAGTCAGTAGCCTGTTTATGTAATATAAGGAGAATGAATGATTAAATAAGCTGTGGATGGTTTATCTGTCTAGGTTGAAGGTTTGTCTTTTAGTAATGCTATAACATTGTCTTGGGGCAAATTTCACTCTCAGATGCTTATCTGTAAATAAGTAACATGAGGTAGTATGGTTTAGTTGTTGCTGGAAACAAATCATTCCATGGGTAACTAAAGAAAAACAGGAGTACCAACAGTGGCTTTAACTTTTACTTGTTTCAGTCATTGGATGGTAGATTCGAAGGGTTTAGTCAAACAAATCGACCCCAGTACTTAGTTTTATTGTTTTTAAATCTGGCACTTATTCTAAAGACCTCTTTTGCTGGACTGCTAAGATACAGGCACTGTAAACAAACCAACACCAATTGTCAGGTGGTAATGATGGTGGAGAACAAACACACACACACACACACACACACACACACACACACACACATACATACATACATACATACATACATACATACATACATACATACATGCATGCATGACAAGCTTCTACACAGTTTCTAGCAACCAAATCCACTCAAAAGGCATAGGTTGGCCCAAGGATATAGCAGAAGACACCTACCCAAGATGCTGCACTGTGTGTCTGAACCTGAAACTATGTGGTTGGAAAGCAAGCTTTTTAATCATTCAGCCACACCTGTGCCTTTTATGAAAAATTTGCCAAACAAAAAAAAAAACATCACCCCTATGATTACTTTCAGTAGTAAGTCCCAAAGCACATTAGATTAGAAAGGAACCAGTAAGCCCTCTTCTTTACTATTATATCTACAAGAGAAAATAAATATAATGCTGAGGGTTAACTGAGCACTTACCTGATTTACAATGCTATACTGACTTTGCAATATCTATTACGACAAGGTGGACTAGACCAAACACTTAAGAATTAAGTACTGCTTTGGCTACAGACACAACGAAAAGGTAACAGGGCCTAAACTTCTGACCACTGAGCTTCTTACCCAATACCTTGTCAACTGATCCCTTTGTTTCTTTAGGAATTATAAATATATAGAAACTCAACCTAACATGCTACTTGCTTTAAAACCACCTCCTGGCCCTTCCATGGTAGCTTTTAGCCTACTTTACTTTGTTACAAAACATTCACATCAGATCTTTAGTTTTCTCCATTCCTTTATAATCTATTAGTTTTCTTCGTGCCTTTATAATCTAATGGGACTTTAGACCTCCTCCTCCTGCTGCTGCTACTGCCGCTGCCACCACCACCATCACTACTACTCATTGAGGTGTTGTGCTTCTGTGGCATATTTTTCATAGTGTTGTCCTGTACATGTTCAGGTTGGACATCAGCTATATCAAACACAATTATCTAGGAGGGCCTGAAAACAAGTTCTGCCTCTCCTTTTCTGACTAATGTATAACTTTCCATCCAAACAACAATTTAGGATTGAATAGTTGGCACTAAACTGCAATTATCTTCCCAGTTCTTCAATTTTACTATGATTTGGGAGAATGAGTTAGTTATTTCTCTTCTAACATTTATGATACAATCCCATACTTATTTCTTCATCAAATAAATAAACTGCTATAGTTATTAGATATGAAATTTTTTAGTGAAGGTGCAGTATGAAACTAATAAAAGATTATTAAGAACTGATGAAGAAATTCTTTTACTTTTTTTTTTACCACATTAGCATTTAGCTGGAAGTTTTTCCTTTTCAAACATGAATTTGGAAATTTAAACATTAGTGAAATTTTTTTTTTTTTTTTAAAGCTAGATACCATTTTACCACTGCTAAATTATGTAGTAAGACAGGCAACATGTGAGCAAGGCAAAGTTGAAGAAAGCAGAGTTATAAAGTTATGTGCTCTGCTTGGGGATAGTATAGGGGAGTGAATCTCAAGAGAAGAGCTAGGCATAATTGTAAGGTTTGAACTGGTGACCATGTAGTTAGTAATCTAGCACCTTAACCTTTACACACCGTTCTGCCCTGAGGATCAGTACAGGAAAATATTTCGCTGCCAACTTTGAGAAAAGTCTGCTAATTGGGTGAATACTGTCTGATAATGCATGAAGTTACATGAAATTTACTGACGTCAATAAGTCAGAAGTCACTAGTGTAAGATTAGCATGATGATGATGATGATTATGAACTGATTTACATTATCATCATCATCATTACCATCATTATTATCATAAAAAATATATATACTTGTGTCTACAATGGTTCTTCACATGCTGCTGAGAATGTACAGATTCCAAACAATGAGATAACATAGCAGAGTAAAGAGGAACAAAATAATATCAAACAAGAGCTAAATAGCAAAAAAAAAAAAAATGGATAGATACAAAGGAGAAAGGAAGAATTGTTAAACAAAAAAAGAAAAAGGAAGAAAGAAAGAAGGAAAATGGTTGAGGAAAGAACTTTTATATTAGAATTCTGATTTTGATGTTGTATTATTGTATCATATAGCGAAACATTTCTCAATACAAAAATGAAAATCTGCATGACCCTTTCATTGATAGTGGTGGTGGTGGGGAGACCAAAAAAGAATGAAAGAGGAGGGAGGGTCTGAATATTGGTGTTGGTTACACAACCAGAATTGTATATACACAGTTTAAATATATTTTCTACACAGTTATAAATATAATTTGTGACTTGAAGAAAAAAATGTAGGAAGTATCTGGTCGAAAAGCACAACATACAATCACATTGTTATCTCTAAAATTTAGGAATCAATACACTTTTATATTTCTTAAAGTGCCATGTCACGTGTATGATTAATTGTATGTCGTTTAATTCATAAAATATAAAAAAAAAAGCAGTGTCATTAGAATACATTTTGTTGTACTCATAGCGAGGGCAACTCCTGGTACTAAGCTTGAGCATGTAATTATAAATAAACAAATTTTCTAATTGGAGTAATGTACATACAGCTTGCATGTCATATACTCTTTCTGGCTGTGTCTCATATCATTAGAGTACCAGACAAAATGCCTTCCAGTATTTTTTCTGAATATTTACATTCCGGGTTCAAATCTCAAGGTCATGTTTGTTTTTTTACCTTTTTAGAATCAATAAAATGTAAGTCTCATAACATTAGAGTATCAAATAAAATGCCTTGCAGTATTTCTTCTGAGTCTTAATGTTCTAGGTTCAAATTCTGCTAAAGTCAACTTTGTCTTTCATCCTTTCAGGATCAATAAAACAAAAGATTTATATTAAAATCTAATTTGTTATTTCCATCCATTCATTTATCTTTAGGTATACATTGCAGACCTTAGATTCATTCTGAAAATGCCACTGATTCAGAACCATAACCCCTACAAGTTCAAATCCTGCCTAATTTAACTTTTATTTTCATATTGATAAAATAAAAGTCCGAGCTTTGCACTAAAGTAGAATTCCCTGATTATATCTCACCTTTAAAAATAGCCTTGACAAGTTAGAAGTTATTATTATTATTAATCATTAGGGCTGGTGCCATGTAAAAAGCACCCAGTACACTTTCTAAAGTGGTTGGCAGAAGGAAGAGCATCCTACCATAGAAACCATGCCAAAACAGACAAATGGAATCTGGAGTAGCTTTCCAGCTTGCCACCTCTTGTCAAACTATCCAACCTATACCAGCATGGTGAATGGACATGAAATGATGATGATCAGCAGCATTTCTTCCAACTCTTTACATTCTGAGTTCACATTCTGCTAAGGCTGATATTGTCTTTCGTCCTTTTGGGGTCAATAAAATAAGTTCCAAATGAGCACTGGCCTCAATGTAATTGACAAACTCCCTCATGCCAAAATTTCAGGCCTTGTGTCTATAATAGAAAGCACTGCTACTATTCTTACTACTACTACTACTCACATCAACCTCATTTTCCCATATTTTTTTTAATGCTGGCACAAGCTGGACAAGAATTCTTTATGTTGTATTATACAGCCGGAAGGGCTTCTTGATGACAACCCTTCTTTATAAGTGAGGTACTTTATTCCACAAATCTTCAAACATAGAAGCATTAAGTTAGCAGACATGTACAAGCAACTCAAGGCTATAGAAGAAGCTACATGGCTAAGGCACCATGCAGTGGGATCAAACCTAAAATAATGTGAGTATGAATCAAATTTCAAAACCACACAGCTGCTACATCTGTATCAAGTGTATGTGTGTGGGCAGTAGGTTGGCAGAATCATTTTAGAGAACTACATAATATACCTTACAGTATTTGTTCCAGCTCCTTACATTCTAAGTTTATATCTAACTCTCTCCCCTCAAAATTGTTACAGGGAGGAATTTACACACATATTACAGTATCAATTAGATTATCAGATGTTGTTATATACTGATGGTCACAATGCTACAATGTGAAGACGCGCATTGTTGTAGCTTTTGAATGATGCTACCCTGCTGGCTAGGAGGGTGGGTCAACATTCTGGCTGAACAGAACACCACTGTCACACACACACACACACACCTTCTGACATACATAATTAATGTGGTGGAGTGGCAGAAACAGTAGACAGCTGAACCAATAATATTTAGTCATGATTCTTTAAGTACTGAGTTCAAACCCTGCGATGGTTGACTTTGCCTTTCATCTTGTAATATTTATAGTCATTATATATACATCATTTGATAAAGAATGGTTGGAGAGGGGTGAGGGAAGGAAAAATACAAACAAACCAATGAGACTAAATCTTTAAAGAGATTAAAGGTGATATTGATCATGGAGCCAGACAAAGTATAAAACAACAACAACAACAATATTGTCTAATTCTAAATAAATCACGAGGTTATTATTGAAATCAAGTGTGAACTACCATCTATTAAAAACACAATTAACTGTAAATTATCAAACACAAACTCACACAAAACAACCACATAAAAAACCCACAAAAGAAGATAAACACAAACACATCATCATCAAAAAGACATTTAAAAAAAAAATTGTGAAAAGGGACTAAAAAATTTGTCCAAAGAATGATGAAAGTAACAACTACTCTAGTTGGAAACACTGGCCATTTCTCAAGTAGCTTCCACATCAATTTAATTAGAGAGAGAGCGTGCACACTAGATAGCTAAGATGTTGAGCAAACGAAGGCTAATCATAGACATTTTAATTTGTGTTTTGTGAGTTCTATAAGAAAAAAGAACAATCTTCTATTTGTGGAAACCTGTTTAGGTGTATGAGGAGTCAAAAGGTTATCAGGAAGCTAGATTAATTAATCACAGATACCCAGAAATCTGGTACTCACCTATGGTTTCTGTGGTGTAAAACAAGTCAAAGATTATCTTGCATAGATGCAATCTATTCTGTGTGGTTAAGTGAACTGAGGCATTATAGAGTTGAGTGTCTTGCCCAAAACAGAGAGAAACATTCCACAGTGGATTTGAACTCAATGCTCTGCTCATTCAGACAGTTCTTCATTCTAATAGGTTAGCAAACAGGTTGGCATTAATAAATTTCATGAATAAAAATATTATTTTTTACACAAGCATTATCCCATGCTTGTATGAGATAGATAAAAATTCAATGAGGCAGATTTTCTATGTCCAAATGTTCTTCCTGTTGCCAACACTAACCTGTTTCCAAGCAAAGTAATATTTTCTCTGGTCCTTCAAAAATGAACAGTACAATGCCTGAATGTGAATTCATGAATGATTGCAGATGAATGACACTGCTTGTATGATGTGACAATCATTTAGAATTAGTGTGCAATGTCAAGAACACACACAAACATCCAATGGTTTTTTTTTTAGTTTCCATCTATCAAATCCACTTACAAGATTTTTGTTGGCCCAAGGTGCTATAAAGCATGACTACCTCAAAACCACATATCTGTGAAGCAAATTTCTTAATCACAAGCCATGCCTGCTAAATAATGCATTTACAATAACCATTTCATGAGTTCACTTTTCCAAATAAGGTCCCCCTAAACTGTTTTTCCTCTCAGAGACAGTACATAAAAGATTACCTATAATAACATACTATTACACTATGTATTGTTGGGAAACCACTGGAACTTTTATCTTCATGATTGATTCAAGAACAATTGTTTTTATTGTTTAGATCTGTGGCCCTCAAAAGTATTTTGATATAGAACCCTTATATGATTTACTAAAAATTGTAGAAAACATGCCTATATTTTACGAACAAACTTTGCAATCCTAATTCTAAAAAAGACTTTAAATGAATCAAAAGTTATCTGAGAGTTACATACAATACCTTATTTGGAATATAAGTACCATGCTGTTTTTATAAAATATATTTTTTATCAAAGTTTATTAGAAGATAACTTATTTTTCCGAACCTCAAAATATTTTACAGAACCCACTTTGCAAAACTCTGATTTAGACCCAAATCAACTCCAAGTGACCTGTGATGAGAATCATTCCAGCCATGACCATCCTATCGTTTTGGGGGTATGTCTTGGATTACATTATCCAATGTATCCTTTCCTTTCTCATGGCAGCAAAGTGTGATGAGGGAGCTTTAACTGTTATTTCTAGCAGATCAAACAACCACATAGAGGTCATAGTGGCTTCCCTTGTACTTTCTCTAAACCCATGAAAGAATTTAACACTATAAATTCTGAGAATTTATACAGAGCTCTTCTTACTACTTGGTATTTATTGAACTGTACATTGTTACTATTCAAGTCATTAAGCATAACCAGAGACAGAGTGCAGTACTTAAAGACGAGACATGAAACATTACTCCTTAAATTGACAAACTGGCTCCACACTATTAAATTGGCCAGATGTAACTCGTAACTATTCCTTTATACATCCAGCCATTCAAGAAGTTTTCATAGACTTTATGGCTAACATTCTGCACTCATCTTATTTCTTGTTTTTACATGTTACATTCATTTAAATTTTTATTTTGGTCACTTAATTTTGTACAATAAAATTTTTCTTTTTAATTCTAAATTTGAATACCCAAAGAACATCATTTTAAAAATCATGGATTATATAACATTTTTTTTAGAAAATTAATAATCATCTATTTTTTCTTCTAATAAAGATTATGATAATTTAACAAATAAAAAAAGAAAAATGATGAAAATCTAAAAATAATCTATTTCTAAATGCTGGTGTTGCTTGAATCATTTTTTTTGCACTTTTTTTTTTTAGAATTACAACAAAAAAAAAAAAATTGCATTTCATTATACATTCTATATTCTTAAAATTAGAATTAAAGAATTTTCATAATATTTATGAAAATTAATCAAGCTATCTTGAAAATTCTCCATTAATTGCATCAACTAATGTTGTCACTTATAATAATGTTAAATTCTCCTCAAATTGTTGCTGCAGTCTTCGTCAAGTCAGCATCTTCATTTATCGAAGATTAAATTATTTGAATTTCTGATAATTTTGAGAGAAGAGTGTATAACCTTTTGATTTTTTTTCTTCATTATTTTTTTTAAGGTCCTACAAGTTTCTTCATAAATTTTTATAATACTAGTTAGCAGCCCATGTTTTTGTCAATACCATTCTACCAAGAATCTGAAGAGTTCAATCCTCCACAATACAAACTTCTTCAATACACATGCTGATTTTTGTTTATTAATTTTTTGACAACTTTGAAAAGATACTTGAAAATGTTTCAAGCTAATTAAAATGCAAAAACAAAAACTACAAAAATTAATTATATATTTACCCCTATTCTAGATCAGAGTCTTATTTAATATCATGTTGTATTCAAAGTACTAGCTTGAATTCTAAGAACCTTTATTTCCAAACTGAGTAGTATATTCTTGTCCACAAAACTACGAATACATTGATGGCTTTGTGAGTAGTATGCACACAATAGTCTTGAAGACAATTGAGGGTCACATGAATAATAATGTAGTTGTTAACAGCATCACCACTTTAGATCTACTTACTATGCTGATATGGATCGGATAGGTTATCAAAGTCATATTAAGTTCTTATTCAGAATTACTGCCCTCTTAGTTGAATCAGAAGATAAATAGTTTGTAGATTTCATTTTTGACATAGTTTCTATGGCTTGATGCTCTTTCTAACACCAAATACATTTAGAGAGTGTAGTAGGTGTATTTTATCATGGCACCAGCAATGGAGACGCTGTCATGTCCTCAATGCAACTCAAGAGTTCAACCATACATTTATCTTTATCTAGTCACAGCTCACGAGCTGCAGCCATGCTGGGGCACCGCCATTTAAAAGAGTGCTTACAGCACCTAGGTTTCCCAAGCGGTCACCTATCTAAGTACTAACTAGGCTCGATGTTGCTTAATTTCAGTGATCGGATGAGAACCGGTGCTTTCAACGTGATATGGCCGTAAGCCAGAAACATTGTTTCTGTTCAAACACCACCCATTTTACAGAGTGAACTGGGTACATTTGATTAGGACACCAACACCAGAGAGATTGCCTTGTCTCTGGAAAGACTACGTAGTCCTCTCTACATAGCCACCATTCTTTTCAAGTCAAACATAACTAAGACTAGTGGGGGGAGGGGTTACTAAGAGTGCAAAAAGAAGGGAGGATATGAACATGAATGTGATGAGAGAAACAGTAAAGAGACTGTAGAGGTCATAACAAAAGAAGACAGACAGTGTAGATATAAAATTTTTTAAATGTTGTTAGTAAAGATGAAGTTAATAACCAATCAAAATTACAATCCTATTAGCAAAGAGCTCATCTCAGGCGTTTTTAGATATTTAAGATAATGTAGCTTCACAAAAGCATTTCTTATATCGCTCTAATCAGCTATTTCCTTAAGTCAAGCAAACAACAATGACAAAATTACAACTTGTACAACCAATTTTTAATTTACAATATATCTAAATACCACAATGAAAGCCAAAAATCCAGACCAGTAATAATTAATGATGAGTAACCAAAAAGCCATTGCACTGTTGAATACTTAATCTTCATACTGTATATATAGGATGTGTCAGCTTAGCAAGGACCATCACGGCACCATTGTTTTCTAAATACTACTCCGCCAGAGTTGAACTCTGTATTGTCAGCTAATAGAAAACTCATCAATTTACAATACTGCTGCAGTCTGATATGAGATTTGTTCCAAACCTATGGCATTTATTTATAGCTATGTGGAACTGGCCAGTATGAAGGTTTCTATGTATGTATGTTTACATGTGTATGATGTATGTGTGCGTGAGTGGATATATGTATTTTATCCTGTTCTCATTTTCTCGTTTTTCTATCCTTTTCTCTCTATCTTTCTGAAGAAGAGCTTAAGCTCAAAACATCAAAGGCATTTCTATTTCTCGAACATCAACCTCAATAACTACACTGTATATGCTTTGTTTTTAATCTCTCTTTGTTGTATATTTTGAACCTATAGACACACAAATTATGATATATAAATTTATAAGTAAGTGGATATCTAAGACAAAACACAAATGAAAAACATTGATGGAGTAATAATCATGAATTGCTTTCCTATTTTTGATTATTTTTCTATTTAGTCTTTTTTTACTACCTTAAAACCATTCTTATAAAAGATATTACTTACCATAAGTTTTATGTTCTTCTTTTGGGTCTTTATCTTCTGAAATGTGATGCAGTGTAGGACTTTCTGGAAAAACCAATTTTAAATTCCAAATTCAAACAGAACTAAAAGCTATAAATATTATAAAAAGATCATTACTTAACCTATTAACATTCACATTACTCTGTTCAATATAATACTTATTTATCCACATTGTTTGTAACTAATCATGCATTATCTTGTAGCTTTGAGACATTGATGATGCGACTATTTTCAGAATGACATTCTAGGGTTGGAGTAAGAGGCTAGACCTGGCTGGTTTGAACATAAAACAGGTAGAATACTTGGGCTGTATATGGCCAGCTTAAATGCTAAAGGGTTAGATCACAAATAAAAACCAAGCCAGCACAACTAAGCACGTTTTTAAGTTCAAAACTTTTAAAGTCTTCACATTCTTTGTCTGAATTTTGCTAGTTGAATGGGAAAAATGGAGTATTATTGTTAGTTAGATATTTCCATATGATAAGGTCTCCTTGCGCTGAGTTAACTAAGAAACAGCACAACCACCAACATCAATAAAAAATATTGTATCAAAGTAATTGTTAATTCACTTCAAACCAAACTTTTGAAGTGTATTTATTTTATTTCAGTTCTAATATACCGACTGATCAATGTCAAATAAATTATTAAACTGGAAACTGCTAGAAGATGAATGAATAAATCAATAATTAAATAAATAAATAAAGGAACTTTGTTTACATTTAGAATGCATTTTCTTTTTCTATCTAAGGGAGTTTAACCCTCAGAAATATGAGTTATTATTTATGGCTGAATTGGCATTCAAGATAATATCACTTATAAAAGACTTATTTACATATTTCTCAATGCTTCTATATTTACATTCTAAATGTAAGCAAGCAAACAAACTTGCTTTCTCACTTGAAATATTAAAGTATGTAATTTGGATGTTTGAAAGTTGGAAGACTACATTAGTAAAATGGTATCATGACTCTCTGGGGGTACAGTTGAGACATGGTTTGTGTCCTGCAGTTGGCTTTCTGATTTGTTTCCATCTTGGGGTGGTTTTTGACCCTCTGTCTGCTTAATTATATAGTCTGATTTGTGTCCATAAAACATCATTTATAGAAGACATATTCACATGAAAGAACCATTACAAAATATCTTGTTTAAAGAGAACACAATTATAACCCTGTACTCATTCATGCTTGTAAGTTTCATTCAAGTGAGGTCCAATAGTCACAACAGTCATTTTGTCTAAAGGAAAAAAAAATCACTTGACAATTCTAGTCTAATCTCCCCCTTTATTTATATTCCCCATGTTCCACTTGATATTCACAATAAAATTAATTTTCAATACTTGTGCATATATTGTAGATAATACAAGTGCTTATAACACTGTCAAGAGTTGCCAATGTCTTCTTAACTGATGTACCTTGACAGGAACTGTTTCAGCTACAATTTCTATGATAATCAATGAAAGGAAACTCACTATTTTCAGTGATATTTTAACTTTCATCATCATCACCATGAACACCTAGCCATTTATGTCTTGAGTAAAAGGACTCCTAAGGTCAGTTATATGGTTCCCTTGGTGCATAAGTGACTGAGATTACAATATCCCCCCTGAATGGGATGCCAGTCAGGTGCAGGGTTACTCAATTGCAGCTGAGTAAACTGAAGCAACTTGAAGTGTCTTGCTCAAGAATACAACACACCATCCAGTCCAGGAACTGAAACCATGACCTTACAATCATGGGTGCCAACACACTAACTACTAGGCCATGTGCTTTCAAACATAATCTTATTTGGAGAAAAAGAAATTATTTTAACCAAATAGAAGGCTTGATTTCTAACTGGGCCCCACCTGCAAGGTCGTGCGCTGTTTATCTTGATATGAGATCACCATGTCACGCACATATGGTTGTGATGCATGTGCCTAGTGTACCCTTATCAGACGGGTAGTCATGATGGGTATACTGGGCTTTGTATATTTTACCCCAGCGTCACTTTGATGGCAAGCACTGCTCTCTCACTCAATGATAATAATAATAATAATAAAACTGAATTGTAGACCAAGTATATGGTACATGTGGTTAATTGGCAAAAATATGACCATTCCAAATATAATGGTATAAAGATAGTCTCCATTTATTTTATTTTTATTTTTTACAGTGCACAGACATGATAAATTTTGCATAGACAACCCTCTTCTGGGTGGTTAAAACCCTATTATAACTGTATTACTGGTATCCTTTAGGATACCAGTAAATTTTCAAGATTTGTTTTAGGCAGAAAAACAACAACCATACTCAATGCTTGGTAATATGGTACTTTGTTTCACAAATTTAATATCTTATGATAATAGACCTACCATATGCTAAAGAAAATTGTTATCAGCTATTGATGTGTAACATAAATGATTCAAATCTGCTTTTAAAATTTCTCCTGATAATCCTGTTATATCAGATCTAATTCCAGCTTTAGATAATCATTGTGGTTATTTCCCAAGTATTAATGAGTCTGATGCAGTTTTGTTTACCCATTCAAGCTATTTAACCATAGTGAGATTTTAGGTGTACAATACTGGACATTTTACCCAAACTGAGGGTATATAGTATTTACCAGTTACTGTTTATGTATTTCAAACAGACCCCAGTAGTTATTTTTATAAGTCTGCTTCTTATTTTATCAGTCTCTTTTGATGAACTGCAAGTTTATGGTGGGGGGGGGAAGGTGACATAGGCAAACCAACATTAATTGTCAAGCAATGGTGGTGGTAGGTGAGACAAACACAAATATACATCCCCTGCCTCTCTCTCTCTCATATATATATATATTGCCATGTTGGACCGTTGAACTTACCTCATTTTTTCCCTCTTAACCCTTTCTGTTGAAGAGCGAAGGCTCGAATTGTGAAAGACTTTTCCATTTTTTCCAAGCATTAAACTAATACACCTGCCTGTTGTTCCTACACCTATTTTTCACCTTCGGTTTTCTGTAAATTTGAACTATATATATATATAATTTAATAAATACAATATATGTTTTTATGTGCTACAATTAGTTTCATGTGATGAAAGCAGCTTAGACAGTATCTTTTAAACACATCTGGTACCTTAGTACAATATTCGGGCAATGGTCACATGGAGCATCTGAAGACTGTGCTAAGGTATCAGGCATGTTAAAAAATACTGTCTGAGATGCTTTCATCACATGAAACTAGTTGTAGCACATAGAAACATATATTGTGTTTATTAAATAATATTTATCTCTCACCAGATTGAGTACTTTGTTTTGCTGATTTTACCATCATGGCACAGTAGACTATACATATGTTTTATCTTTAACTTGTTTTAATCATTAGACTGTGACCATACTGGGGCACCACCTTGAAGAATTTTAGTTGAATAAATTGCCCCTGGTTCTCTTTTTTTTTAAAAGCCTGGTACTAATCCTATTAGTCTCTTTTGCAAAACCACTAAGTTACAGGGATGTAAAACACCAGCACCAGTTGTCAAGCGGTGTGGAAGGGACAAACATGGAGACAAATACACACAAATGTGTGTGTGTGTGTGTGTGAGGCTTTGAGCAGTTTCTGTCTACCAAATCCATTAGTAGAAGACACTTGCCCAAGGTACCGCTCTGGAATTATGTGGTCGGGAAGCAAACTTCTTACTACACACCATCATCACCCTCTTATACACACTATCATCATTTAACATTGATTTTCCATGGTGGCATGGGTTGGATGGTTTGATCAGAGCTGGCAAGCTGTGGAGCTAAACAAGGTTCCAATCTGATTTGGTTTAGTTTCTACTGCAAGATGCCCTTCCTAACACCAAACACTTGGCCGATGCCAGCACCGCCTTGACTGGCTTCTGTGCCGGTGGCACATAAAAAAACACCAACCGATCGTGGCCGATGCCAGACCGCTCTGGCACCTGTGCAGGTGGCACGTAAAAAGCACCCACTACACTCGCGGAGTGGTTGGCGTTAGGAAGGGCATCCAGCTGTAGAAACACTGCCAGATCAGACTGGAACCTGGGGCAGCCCCTGGCTCCCCAGACCCCGGTCGAACCGTCCAACCCGTGCTAGCGCGGAAAACGGACGTTAAACAATGATGATGATATATATATATATATATATATATATATATATAACGGGAAGGTTTATGAAAATAAACAAAAGACAAAGGCAGGTTTACGAAAATATAAACAAATTAGACACATCAAAAATACTAAATACATCAAATACAAGGTATGCATATATACACCTATACATGCAAAATGAGAGAAAGAAAAAGGTGGAAACTTTCAGATGAATTTTTATGCATAAATATATAGATATTTATATTAATAGGTTCAACTTACATAGAATGCAAACAGAGGAAATTAAAGGGGTGGAAGAAAGGTATTATAAATCCAACAACTGTTTTCGGGGGCTGGGTGATCCATAATAATGTTGGTAGATTTAATCGGTGATCCATAATAATGTTGGTAGATCACAATATGCGAGAAGTTCAAGGATGGAACTTTTCTGCACCAAGATCTGATATTTCAGATCTTCTATACCCTGATAACAGAGGCTTGTCTCATCCAATGTTAACTGCATCCATACAGCTGCATATTGTGATGAACTAAATCTACCAACATTATTTACGGATCACCAAGCCCACAGAAACAGCAGTTGGACTTTCCTTCCACACCTTTAATTTTCTGTTATTTGTACTCTGTAAATTGGACATATTAATATAAATATCAATATATTTATTCACAAAAATTCATCGTCTGAAAATTTCTACCTGTTGCATGTATACATGTATATATATTTTGCATCTGATATATTTTATTTCGTTTGTCTAATTTGTTTATCCACATAATTACACCTGTACCCGCTCAACTTGATCCCTCTTATAGCCTTTCTTTACCTTGAGGTCTACCAGTTCTACTCACAAGACATTGCTTGCCCCAAGGTAATAGTAGAAGACACTTGCCCAAGTGTCAAGCAGTGGGAATAAAGCTAAAACCATATGGTTGTGAACCAAAATTCTTAACCAAAAGCCTTAGTTTGAATCTCTTGTGCACTACTAAGTGTCTTCTACACAGAGAATCTCTGGATCTCATCTGTGAACTATCATTATCATCATCATTTAACATCTGTTGTCTATGCTGGCATGGTTTGGACAGTTTGGCTGAGGTCTGACAAACCGGTGGGCTGCACCAGGCTCCAACCTGATCTGGCAAGGTTTCTACAGCTGGATGCCCTTCCTAACACCAACCACTCCAAGAGTATAAGGAGTTCTTTTACATGCCACCGGCACAAGTGCTGTTTGCATGACACCAGTATCTTCCATGACTATGATTTTACTTGGCTTGACGGGTCTTCTCAAGCACAAAATAATGTCAAAGGTCTCAATCATTGTCTCCGTGAGGCCCAACACTCGAAGGGAGCTTTTCACATGCTACCAGCTCCATTTATTGAATCTATACATGTACCATTGCAGTGACATAGATCTTCAGCTGCCATGTAATCTATTAAAATTATGTTAATTCTGTAGAGAACCAATATTTAATTTAATTCATTTATTGATTGTACTTTTGCTAAGAATATTTAACAAATATATGTTTTGGCATAGGCATGGCTTTTGGTGAAGAATTTTGGTTCACAACCACATGGTCTTAGCTTTAGTCACACTGCTTGGCACTTGGGCAAGTGTCTTCTACTATTACCTTGGGCCAACCAATGTCTTGTGAGCAGAACTGGTAGACAGAAATTGCATGGAAGCACATATGTGTGCATAAAAGTTGTCATTTCCATTTCTTGTGTACGATTCGCTGAGTAAAAACTAAAAGACAAAAACCGTCTTGTTGTATTTACATTCTTATTTCATTATTGCCCACAAGGGGCTAAACATAGAGGGGACAAACAAGGACAGACAAAGGGATTAAGTTGATTACATCGACCCCAGTGCATAATTTATTAACCCTGAAAAGATGAAAGGCAAAGTTGACCTTGACGGAATTTGAACTTAGAACGTAACAGCAGACGAAATACTACTAAGCATTTCACCTGGCATGCTGATGTTTCTGCCAACTCGCCGACTTAATATTGTATTTACATTCTTGGTAAACATTGTATCCTATAGCTCTATGCCCTCAAAGTAGTGGAATAAAATCTTCCTTACTTATGAAACAAGAAAGAGTTTTAGCCACAGGAATATCATCTGGCCTTGAAAATACTGCCTCAAATAAGCACCTAATCTACATCAGTATGTAAAACAAATGAACCTATATTTGGTGGTAAGTGTCTTGCTGCTAGTACTAGCAGTTCTGTCTACCAGTTCTGCTCACAAGACATTGGTTGGCCCAAGGTAATACTCCTCCTAGTAGAAGATGGGTACCATAAAGCAGTAGAGCCATATAGCTTTCTGATTGACATTTTAACACCTGCTACTTTGCTGTGCTGAACTCAAATCTTTTCTTTATCAATAGAGACTAGACATAAAAGTGTCTCTCAAACACTTATTTAGTACATTGAAAACTGGTATAAAGTTCAGTCCACAAATATTTCTTAGTAATTAATGAATGGATATGATGGAGAGTGAAACAAAGATTTCTATCTTGTAAACACACACATGGACACATACACAGTGATGTGTCATCACATATGTGGCTATCATTTTATCTTGTCTAATTCATTTTAATACACTGTCTTATCTATATTTTCATAATTACATATATGTATGTGTATATATACATACATATATATAAACATATTTATGCTTAGATATACTATACACATACATATAAATGCATAAACACAGATATAGACATATTGTTTCTGTGATTGTGTGTGTGTTGGAAAGAAATCTTAAGTCATTGGTGTTATGTACTTTTAACTGCTGAATGGAGATTTGCACTATTTCATAAAATACTGTCTAAAATATTTCTCTCTGAACAAAGCAAGATTAACACACATTTCACACCCATTTGTGGATTATGGGTTGTCTGTGTTCATGTATGAATGATAAAATTAGTAAATTAGCATACTGAAGGGTCAGTTAATGGATATAGACTTAATTATCTGAATATTCACGCTTAATGATTTATTTCTTTACTTTTTTAAGAATTGTGTTTAGTATAATTTCTACCTTTATTGTCTTGCATTCATTTTTATTTACTAAATGGCTGGGATGGATTTAGCAATAATCATTAGCAATAATCGTAACAATAGTCATTAGCTCAATATTGTTGTAGTGTTTTATACAGTTGAGTGCCCATCTTTCTGAGAGTTGCTCAATTACAAACGTTGGATTGACACAACCTGATAGACCAAAGCAGCTTGTACTATTTATGCTTCTTCTTACAATAGCTGCAGTAAATTCAAACATTTAGCCACATGGCTACTAGAGTAATCCTTTCACTGTGTCATTGTAGCTCTTAAATGGATTAAGAGTAAATAAGTATAGACATGGCCTATTGTGTGGTTAAGAAGTTCACTTCCTAAATTAGGTGGATTAGAGTTCAGTCTCACTGCATGGCACCTTGGGCAAGTGCCTTCTTTTATAGGCAAACACTTTGCAAGTGGATATTGCAGACAGAACTGAAAGAACCCCACAATGTGTGCATGTCCCTTTTTTTGACCTCATGGGGTCATTATAAATGAGAATCTCCTTTATGTAAGTGGGGTTTCTTGTTCCAGTCTTCTGTGGAAACATGTCTAGCTGCAGGGAAATTTATCTTGCTTGGAAACAGGTGAGAGTTGATGACAAGGGTATCCAGTCATAGAAAACCTGCCTCAACAAATTCCATCTGACCCATGTAATCATGGAAAAGTGGACATTAAAATGGTGATGACAGTCACAGTGCAGTTGTCAGTCAACATTTTGCATGCTGCATTCATTCATTTTACAAGCTTTTTTGATGTTTGCATGGGTTGGACAAATATGCTGAGGCATTGTTTTATAGCAGGCTGCCCTTCCTAAGGATAACCCTGATTTGCTTTGCAAGTGATCACTTATTCCACAAGCCTTCGAAGGCTCTAAGTGACTTCCCAATTTGTTGACAGGAGACAATGTTGCAAAATTATTTCCAAAATCACACAATTAGAATGGCTATAATAAACATGATTACTTCACCTGTTTCTCATATAGGCTTCGACTTGAGATATTTAGGAGGAATGAAATAGAATATTGTAATAGCCATGCTTTAATGAAACAATTGTAATTAAGAATTAGTCCTGAGTTTCAAAACCAATTTGGCATGATCCTACATTTTAATTTGCAGATATTGTTAACAGTAACCAGTTGATAATATGTATGCCCCTATTGATCAGGATTTTCTGTTGGACAGGTTATTGCAGTGGCTTAAACTTGTAAATAGATGAATTTGTATTAATATGAATTTAATTAAAAAAAACTATGCTGGCATGTGTTAGGCACAGGCATGATTGTGTGGTTAAAATGCCCACTTTGCAACCACATGGTTTTAGGTTCAATCCTTTTGCTATAGCCCTAGGTCAACCAATATCTTGTTAGTGAATTTGGTAGATGGAAATTGTTTCATATATATTCATCATCATCATCATCGTTTAACGTCCGCTTTCCATGCTAGCATGGGTTGGACAGTTCAACTGGGCTGCACCAGGCCAGTCAGATCTGGCAGTGTTTCTACAGCTGGATGCCCTTCCTAACGCCAACCACTCCGAGAGTGTAGTGGGTGATTTTATGTGCCACCGACACAGGTGCCAGACGAGGCTGGCAGACGGCCACGCTCGGATGGTGTTTTTATGTGCCACCGACACAGGTGCCAGACGAGGCTGGCAGACGGCCACGCTCGGATGGTGTTTTCTTATGTGTCACCGACACAGGTGCCAGACGAGGCTGGCGAATGGCCACGCTCAGATGGTGTTTGTTACGTGCCCTCAGCACGGAAGCCAGTCGATGCGGTACTGGCTACGGTCACGTTCGGATGGTTTTCTTATGTGCCACCGGCACTGGTACCACAAGGATACAAATTCCATTGATGTTCATCTATTTTGATTTGGTTTGATTTGATTTGATTTGATTATATATATTATATTTATATATATTATATATATAAAACTGTGGAAGGAACTTGTGGTAGAGATAGACCCAAGAAGACATGGGACAAGCTGGTAAAGCATGATCCTTGAACTTTGGGCCTTATAGAGGCAATGACTAGTGACCAAGACCTTTGGAAATATACTGTGCTTGAGAAGACCTATCAAGCAAGTGAAATCATAGTCATGTCTGATACTGGTGTCCTGGCACCCGTGCTGGTGGCATGTAAAAAAACTATCAAGCATTGGGCCTCACAAAGGCAAAGTTTTCTTGAATGAGAAAATCTTTTTCTCATCAGCTGTAATGAAAAACTGCAAAGTCTAAGGAAGGGAGGTAATGTACCCAACCTTTGTAAGTCCTTTGACACTGGTGAGGGTTGTCACTGTTTAGCACCCAGTCAGACTTGTGTTAATCTTCTACCAAGACTTCCAGCTTGTGAGTACCAAGCCTCACTCATCTCTTGGACCAGTAGCTTCTTGTCAGATCACATCATTATGGCACGTGTTGAGGGAACTCTCATTCTGTCTTACTCACAATTAACTCTAGTGTTCCCCAGAGTTCAGTTTGTCCCCTTACTCTTTTTTTTCTATATATCAACAACCTACTTGCTGCCACAGCCTACAATGCTCACTCCTATGCAGATAATACATCACTTTAATCCTCTCTAACCTTTCCCAACTATGAATCATCCACACACAACCTTAGCACCATACACCAATCTGCACTGATTCATTGATCAGCTTGAGAGAATTCTTTAGTGAGACAGTGCCAATCTTGTCTCTTTTAAGGAGGCAAAAAAAACTCAAGCATTACTCATGTCAAGGAAACATCACCACATCCCTTTAAATATGAACAACACTTAGCTACAGTCTTCACTGTCACATCAAATACTTGGCTTCACTATTACCAAAATCTCTCCAGGCAAAAGCACATACTTAACATAGCTTGGACTGCAAATCAAAGACTCCCAAAGCACTTCTCTTCAAGACCCAGAAAATATTTCAATTCTCAACAACTGCTCATGTGAAATTCACATTTGAGAGCTGATCCTGCAAATGGGACAGTACTGCTGCTATGTTCAAAGACATCTTGAATCCAGAGAAAAGCCACTCAAATGATTGGCATTAAATCAATCAAACAGTTACGCAGTCTCTTCTATTACTATGAAAATGATCTTTCCTCACAGCTGGCTAATCTTGTACCTTATCTAGTCAGACACTCCCAACCTGCCTGCCTCTCTCTCTTTCTTATCATATTTATTTTGTCCAACTGCCGAAGCCTTCTACTAACCAGTATTCTCAGCCTTTCCTAGAGCATCAGCCCTCTGGAATCTTCTTCCAGTTCATGCTTCTCTTACATATGCTAACTTAACAACAGTTTAAATGGAACATTAACAGCATCAAGCAGATTGGTCTTAGAGGGAAAAGTGGGGTTGAAAAGGTCATGAGCAATGCCTTTTCCTCCAAACTCAGCAAGTAAAAGAAATGTTATAAATAAAAACTATGGCCATCCAGTTTTCTTTTTTTTTTTTTTTTTTTTTTTTAGGCTTAGTGATTCAAGACTGCTGTTTTACCATGTCAAGTATCCAGATAAAGAGTCTGCCTAACTGGCTTATAACCAGTGGAGGGTGAAATAGGGGCAATGCAGTTGATGTCCAGCTTAAACTTTTGTGGGTTGATACCTGTAGGAAAACCAAGACAGAAGTTCTGATGCTGAAGTTTATGGGTATGACAAGGTGCTTAGTGAAGGACTTTTAGACAGGTTAGACAACAGGTAATCAATTACACAAAGCAAGATACATTTTTGAAAAGTATCAAGCAATGTATACACATTTATAACTTTATGTTCATTTGCATACATATTTACTAATTTACAGAGGAAAATATCTTTGAAAGCATTGAAATTACACTAAAGCTGTTTTTTCAATGGAATACATTTTTAAAGAAAGCTGTTACCAAAACATAATGATAAAAACACAAGTATGAAGAGTACGGTAGATATGGTAGGGTATGGGTGTGTATAAACAAATATAGGTCTTTAAGTTGGTGAAAATGTGTAAAAAAGATTGAAAGCCATCTTGTTAAAACTGAAGACATAGACAAAAAAGTAAAAAGAAATCAAAATATTGATTTTTTTTAGTTTATTTCATTCATTTTCTCTCTCTCCTTTAAAATATCCAGTAAATAATGAGGAGGAGGAGGGGGATAGTAAAAAGAGTGGTAATGAATAGATTTGCTTACCTAACATTTTTCGGTCATCTATTAATTCTCGCTGCTCACAGCTACTGTGTCGAATTAGACTCTCTGCAAAAATAAAAAATAAAGAAACTTATAAAAATTATTCAAATGCACAAAATTAATTGATGCCTAGTAAAATAGTCTAGTAGTAAATACACATTTACAAATAAAGCACCTGATGCTGGTCCTGAGATCAAACCAACAGAAATGTAGTGCAGAAGTAAATATTGATAAAAGGTACATTTCATTTCTAAATATAAAGTTAATAGTCAGAAAAATTATAAATTTTATTGACAACAATTCATCTTAGATACTCTTTCCTTATTTTGGCACAAGGCTAGCAATTCTGAGGGCTGAGAGAAGTAGATATTTTTCAACCTCAGTGCTCAACTGGTACTTATTTTCATTGACACTGCAGGATGAAAAGCATTTTGTCTGGCATCCTCACCATTCTTCTACCTCACCACCTTAATTCATCTTAAATGTCAAGACATTCAATCAGACATTAAAAAATGCTTTTTTTCCTACTTGTTTCTTATAGACAATAAATTGGCAGAGTTGATGGAGTGCTGGATAAAATGTAAAATGCTTCACTGTATTTCTTCCAACTCTCTGGTTCTGACTTTAAATCTTGCTGAGGTCAACTTTGCTATTCATCCTTTCAGGGTTGATAAAATGCACTAATTGTACCAATCTAAGTTGGTGGACTTGATAGAGAGTTGAGTAAGAAGCCTTGTGGTATCTGTTCTAGCCCTTTGTATCTTTGTAGTAATGCCTGCAATGACACTAGTTTCAAGCCACATCAGTGGAAGTTCAGGATCTTACCCTTGGCTAAACATCAGTGGCATAGATAACAGAAACTTGCATCATAAGCAACTTCTAAGCTTTTTCAAATTCTGCTAAGGCCAGCATATAGATATCTGCCAATGCATGGTCAGCCTTGATCAACAGAGAGCCTATATTTTTTTATAAACTATCCTTCTACATATTGTTGTCAAGTGGTGAAAATCCTTAACAGTTTTGATGTTAGAATTCATTCATCAACTAGGAATAACTCAAATCATTCTAGCCTAACAAGTAACTGGTTCCAACAAAGTCTCCTTCCACCACCATCATCAAACTGTATACTTTAGAGTTAGCTCCCATACTTATTGAACTTTACAATCTCTCCGTCCCTCTATAGCAGTCTATCCCAATTGAAGGAAATAAGCTACAGAATATACACAAAAGGTCACATTCTGTTATAGTTGTAGAGTTGTTTTCTCTTACTTTAGAGGAACAACAAAATGATACAACAACCATTTACAATTCTCTAAATCTCTGATGTTTGAGTTTCTTATAAATTTGATTTTTATTTGATTCATGTTGCTTCAAATAAACAAATAATACAGAAATTTCAACAGCAAAAACTGTCCAGCAGATATCCCTAAATCAGAGGCTATCTACTAGAGTTGAATCTTTTCATTATAGTATTTTTAATGAAATACTGTCTCTGTATTTCAATTAATTTTGAAAATAATCAAAACTTTGTAAGAATGTAGTAAAACAACTGTATTTGTTCCAACTCTCTGGTTCTGACTTTAAATCTTGCTGAGATCTACTTTGCTATTCATCCTTTCAGAGTTGATAAAATGCACTAATTGCTAAACTGATATTTCAAATAGACATTTTGCTTAAATAGTGCATCTCAATCAAGGTGACTTGGCCCAGAGTATTATTTCCCAAGTTCTACCCACAAGGCAGGTAGAACCAAAAACTCCAAGATAATTGAAGGGATTTGAGTTCTGAGTTGTTCCATCTATGTGGCACCAATTTACTACAAGTTCAACTTGGAAATTCATGGTCGCTAGTTTAAGTGTTAGGTAAAGAAGTAGCAGCTGGCAGTCTGATAATCCTTTTGATAATAACCCTAAGACCACTCCACAAACTTCATGTTTAGCCCTTTAGCATTCAAACTGGCCATATCTGGCCAAAATATTTAACCTGTTTTATATAGAAACTGACCAGATTTGGCCTTTTACCTCAGCCCTACCATGTCATTTTACAACTAAACAATCACATCACTGAAATCTCTAAACTACAAAGTAATGCATGATTAATTCAAAACAATATAAACAAACAAGCATCAAGTTTGACAGAATAACCTGAACACTAAAGGGTTAAAGTGATCTAAGTTAAAAAAAACTTCCACTAAAATTTCATGTTAATTTGTATCTTAAGAATCATCTTAATAACAACAAAGTTATTTCATAAAGCTTTTCATTATTTTCAAAATTAATTGAAATAATAAAGACAGTGTATTTCTATAGAAATATGGTAAAGAGAGGGTTAGCAATCTAAAATAGTTAATGGAAGCCAAATAGCATAAGCAACTCCATTTCAATGAAACTGGACAAAAAAAAAAGCATAATATTTCTGTGCATTGGAAGAATCATACAGATTGAAAGGATAAATAATGTATAAACTTTTGAATGAAGTGTTTCAGAGCTGGGTGTTCTTATCAATATCATCAGCTCCCCTTTCACATGAAAGTTGTACCTATTTTTTAAGCGCAGTGAATGAAGTAAATAATTATGAGCCTTTTATAAAGAATCAATATTTAGTGTTCAAAGATCTGTGTCTAAGAACTGAAAGCAAGTAGCATAGAACATAGATTCCTGCAATTCTTTCATACTTCAAACTATGCCACACCTAAATAATATTCTTTTATGCTTGGGCAACAGCCATCAAGGGGTCTAGTTGATTATAACGACCACAATACTTTATCTAATTTATATTTCTATATAATGAATAACTAAGTCCTCCTCAACATTAAGGGATGCAAACACACTGATCATAATCATCATCATCTGTCTTCTATGCTGGCATGGGTTGGATGATATGACAAGAGTTGGTAAGCCAGAGAACCACGCTAACCTCTGTTGTCAGCTTTGACATGGCTTCTACGGCTGGATGCTCTTCTTAATGCCAACCACTTTACAGAGTGCACTGGGTGCTTTTTTATGTAGCACCAACACCAGTGGAGTTGCCAAAGGTATTTTTGGTTGACACACTATCAACAATCCCTTGCCAATACATCCCCCCCACTACACACAGCAGGCTTCTGTATAGTTTCCATCAACTAAATTTCAATATTTCAGTTATGAAGCATTGTTAACAATATAGTATAAAATACTTGCCTAAGCTACTGTATAAAGGAGTATGTAGTTATGAAGCTAACTTTTTAACTACACTGATAAAACAATTATGTGTGTATGGGTGGGTTACCATATGAACACAAAGCTAATTGAATCTCAATAGTAAAAATCCTTCAAACATTACTACAAAGTTTAGAGATCTTAAATTTTATTGAGAAAAAAAAAAAGAAGACAAAAATGATAATTTATTTCCATAAAAACTTCAATTTCTACACTATTTATGACAGGAAAGAGCACCATTTAAATTCTAATAGATTTCTTCCAATCTCTTCACCACCACCTGCTCTCCATAATTTTGAATATTTACATGCCTCTATTAATTACTATTTGTAACATGACTTAATGACTAAGTTGACCAACATAAACCAGTTTTAGAAAACTCACTGGCAATGTCGTAAATTGTCATATTTAAAATTTTTGTTCTAATTAAAATATAGCTGGAAAAATATGCTTTTCTTGTAAAATTTAGTACATTTCTCAAGAAATTGTTCCATTTACCATTTTCTTTTTTGTTTCAGTCATTTGACTGTGGCCATGCTGGAGCACCGTTTTAGTTGAACACATCAACCCCAGGACTTATTCTTTGTGAGCATAATACTTATTGCATTGGTCTCTTTTGCCAAACTGCCAAGTTACGGGGACATAAACATACCAACATCGATTGTCAAGTGATGGTAGTGGGGAGAAACACAGACACACAGCCTGCCATGTATTGGCTCTGTGGTAAGAAGCTTGCTTACGAATCACATAGTTCCGTGTTCAGTCCCACTGTGTGGCACCTTGTGCAAGTGTCTCCTACTATAGCCTCAGGCCGACCAAAGCCTTGTGAGTGGATTTGGTAGACGAAAACTGAAAGAAGCCCATCGTATATATGTATATATATATATACGTGTATATGTTTGTGTGTCTGTGTTTGTCTCCTCCAACATCGCATGACAACCGATGTTGGTGTGTTTACGTCTCCGTAACTTAGTGGTTCGGTAAAAGAGACCAATAGAATAAGTACTAGGCTTACAAAGAATAAGTCCTGGGTCGATTTGCTCGACTAAAGGTTGTGCTCCAGCATGGCCACAGTCAAATGACTGAAACAAGTAAAAGAATAAAAGAGAGGGAGTATATATATACACACTCACACACATATATATATATATATATATACACGATAGGCTTTTTGCAGTTTGCGTCTACCAAATCCATTTACAAAGCTTGGGTTGGCCCGAGGCTATAGTAGAAGACACTTTCCCAAGGTGCCACGCAGTGGGACTGAACCTGTGCACCTATGTAAACTATTTTAACACATTTCCACTTAGCACCCTGAATACAATTTTATAATTTTAAGGCTTTTATATCTGTAACTCTAATTTTATTTTGGAACACATAGGTAGCAAGAAAATTTTTGTTTTTTTCAATTTTACTTTTGATAAATCAGCACAAATTAATAAATGATTGTATCTTTTATCGTTTACTCGTTTCAGTCATTTGACTGTTGCCATGCTGGGGCATCACCTCAAAGAATATTCAGTTAACTGTATCAACTCCAGTACTTATCTTATCGCTGTCTTTTGCTGAACTGTAAAGTAACAGGGACATAAACAAACCAACACCAGTTGTTAGGCAGAGACACACATACATGCTTGCATATACAAGTTTCTTTCAGTTTCTCTCTGCCAAAGAAAGTGAAAGGCTTTGGTCAGCCTGAGGTCATAGTAACAAACACTTGCAATAAAGTGGTCATCTACCAAATCCACTCACACAACTTTGGTCAGTCTAGAGTTAATTACTGAAGAAATTCAGCATACCAAATATTTATAAGATAGCTATGTGGAATTAAGCTCATGGAATATACCACATGATCTCTGCAGCACAATATGGGTATTGCCTAAATAGACTTAGGTTTCGAACTTGCTAAAAATCTTCATTAGAACTTGTTTAATTTTATTGCTGTGATACAAAAGGAAAAAGAAAAAAAGACCCACTACCACCACCACCTTATAGCTACTATGGAGAATATGCATATTAGTTTGCAGTTAATTTACACACAAATTGTCAGTTGATATTTATTAAACAATTACTCAAGACACCAACATAGTATGAAAATTATGAAATTCAGTTTAGTGAGGCACATGGTGACAGGTGTAAGAAATTCTGGAGTAGATTTTGAAAAATGCTAAATAATGAGTCCAAGATCTACAACTGATTAATGAGTTCAATAAATAGTTCAAAATTACTTCCAAGAACCTAAAGTACAAATATTTGATTCTATAGAAAGACTATAAATGTTTTCAACATACAAAGACTATTAAGTGTATTCAATATATTTTTCTTTTCTTTTTGCTATTTCCATGCTGTGCTAATGTATTAGTTACAGTTTTAAGAGTTTCACATACATGGGAAAAGCTAACAACACAAGTTTCCATGAACTTCAAGGTCATATGTGTATACAACATACATACACACAGGCTTCCAAAAATGGTTGGCTGGAAGTGCTAGATAAGGTCTGCTGGTTTAAGTGACATAATTACCGCATCATGTGGAAACAAGTGAGCGATCTGGTTTGAGTCAGAAGGGAATTTAAAAAAAATAAATCTCTTGAAAATCTAACTTGGTTTCAAACAAAAGTGTTCTCTCGAATCTCTGAGTAAAAAGCAAACTGTATTGAGTCATACCTGAGAACTGCGATGTTGCATCGAGAAAAGGTAAAACTTTTCTGACTCCAGAAGGATGAAAGGTAAAGGTGACTTCAACAACATTGTTTTTGTAATGATAATTTGTAACGGACTTAAGACCACAAATGTAAAACTTTGAGAAGAGACTAAGCGAGTCAAGCAAACCCTGTACCGAAAAGCTATTTGTATTTATTATAACCCCAGAGGGTGACTTCTCATGTTGGCCCAATACCATAAATTTGTAGGAAGAGAGGAGTAACGCATTAAATTAATTTCAACGTACATTCTGGTTTATATTTATTAACTTTAGTTCTATGAAAGGCTAAAAATATATACACCATGTGCGTTTGAACGTAATGGGTACACAGACAGAAACTAAATAAAAGTTTTATGAGATTTTTGTTTGTCACTTCGTTGCTTTCCGTAATAACATGAACAATAATCATTTTCTTTCGTTGCAACCAGGGCAAAATAGAGTTACAGAAAACAAAAGAGAGGGAAAGAGAAGGAGGTGAGGGTAGAAATAGGTTACATAACAGAAACGGATAAACAAATACAAGTAGGTGAGGTGACGCTGTTGTTATTGCATAGGTCTAGCTGACCTAAATAACAATCTACAAACAACCTCAGTGGTGTGTGAGTGTGTGTTGCCTAGTAAGATTAATATAGCTGACCTACATAACCAAATTGTAAGGTAGCAAGCGCTTGGAGACAGAGAAACAACAACGAGCAAAAACAAAAAAACAAACTAGCAGTTGAAGTTAGTCATTACTGAAAGATAGGCAAGCTTCTACTTTCAAATGTTAATAGATTGATTATATAAATTACAAACAGTTTGAAGAATGTGTGACAAATAAAGGAGAGCGATAGAAAAAGAAAGGAGGAGGAAAGGGAGGGAGAAAGAAAAAAAGAGTTAGAGAAGGAAATAGGACAGAGAGAGGGAGGATGAGGAGTGTGTGTTGAAGAAAAGAAAGAGGATATACGGAAAGACAGAGAGGAAGAAATACAAAGAGAGAGATAAAAAAGAAAGAGAGGAAAGAAAAAGAGCCCGCGAAAGTGTGTTTGCGTGAAGTCTTCAATAACTTGATTTCTATAAAAGATTCAAATCTATAGATGCTCCCCTCCACACACACTCAAACCAAGCCATGTGAGAGAAATTGGAAAGATGGAAATGTACAAGTCAGTCTGATCTTCATGATCTATCAAGTTACATTTTTGTGTTTTGAGAGGAAAGACAAACTGAAAAGTCTACAGTCTCCATAAAAGGTGTACATAACAGTAAAAAAAACTTCACCCTTTCACAGCCTAATTGTTGTATAGTTCCAAGTTAATCCCGATTGAGCAAAGCTAAGATCAAAGGCAATCGAGCCATGACCAACCTGTCTTTTCACCTATGTCTACGGAACTCATAACCACATTCTTCAACGTATCCTTTTCAACGTAATTTTACGGAAATTTGGCTGCTATTTTTAGTAGGTTGAGCGACCACACAAAGGGAATCCTCAAACTTTTTCCTTCCAGTGTACCCTTCCGTCATGTCCGGCAGTGTTGGCATACTCCTCATGGAGAATATATTGTTAAATGGTTGGATACCTTTTTATGGATGTCATAAAATAGACAATGTGTATATATATAATTTATTATTTTATGAAATTTGCAAGACATGACATACTTGACAATCTTCTTTTTTTAAAGGGGAGAGCTTATTTAACTGAGGTTAACTAAAAATGTCTGCGTTGTTCTCATTATCATTCCTTGCTGTCATTTATAACTGATAAAAGTTTACAAATTGTTTACAAATGACACAAACCGGATCTTTTCAGTTCGTGGTCACGCTATCATGTGGAAGTCTCTTGCTCGGGGAACATATGTCATTTCCGGTTTGTAGAGACTGGTTGCATTTGACTGACTAAAATCTTTAAATCTTCGTAACCTTTAATTATTGATTTCTCCCACAAAAAATTGCGATTTTTGTAATTAGCATGAACGTCTACTCTTGTGAAAAAATTTTCAATAAAATCCGAAGAGGTAGTGCAAACTAAAAATATCCCTTGGCATCAATTAGATAAAGGCCGATCTTTAGTGAATGCTGTTAAATCTAATAGAGCAATGGCACCTCACTTTGTGGTGCCACCAGCCGCATATTGGTTATTTAAACAGAATAATATTTCTGAAATGGAACCTTCATTTGGTTCCAACAACACATGAAGAGCTTATTTTTTTGTTTTCCACAAATGTTATCAAACTAATGTGAAAATATTTGGCCCTCTCCACTATTTTTTATTAATGAAGAAATAAAGTACTATCTGTAGCAACATAATTTCTCAATGTATTACTGATTTCTCAGGATCATTGCAATAAAAAAGAAATTCCTCATTAAACATGGTGTAGGCATGGCTGTGTGGTTAAGAAGCACTTTGGGTGTCTTCTACTATAGCCCCAGGCACTGACCAATGCCTTGAGTGAATCTGGCAGGTGTATGTGACCACCATTATCATATACATACATACACACACACACACACACACACGTGTGAGTGTTTGCACCCAAACTGTTTGACCACTGATACTGGTTTGTTTACATCACAACTTAGTGCAGCAAAAGAGACCTACAGAATAAGTACCAGACTTCATCTTTCTTTCAATATAAAAGGACTAAGGTGGCAAGATGGCAGAATCGTTAGGCAAAACGTGCCAGGCAAAATGCTGAGGTTGACTTTGCCTTTCATCCCTTTGGGGTCAATAAAATAAGCACCAGTTGAATAATGGGGGCAATTTAACTGACTTAACCAACCCCTAAAATTGCTGGCTCTGTACCAAAATTTGAAACCAATATAAAAGGATTAACACTGTCATTTATTCTGTTCAAGGATGCGTAATGCTGATAAGTTGTAAGGTGCAGGGATAGTTGTGGGGTTTAGAAGTTCACTTCCCAATCACTTAGTTTCAGTTTCAGTCCCATGGTGAGGAGCCTTGGATAAGTGTCTTCTGCTATAGTTCCAAGCCAAACAAAGCCTGGCAAATCAATTTGCAAGACAAAATGTGCGTGTGTGTGCATGGTAGATTTTCCTGTCATAGACAACAAATGATTTCTGTAATTTCTTGCTCAGCAACCTGCACAGATAATTTGTTTATAGCGATTAAATGTTTGTGTTGTACATTAACTTACACCCTCCATCAAACTGACATTGCCTCTACAGAGGCACAGTGTGCCACACATCAGATGTCAAAGTGACTGCAAAGCAACATGAAGTAAAATGTTTTGAACAAGAACACAAAACAGCAGCCGATTCAGAAATGACAACCACTTTCTTGCAATTGTGTGTGCAACACCTCATCTGCTAAACTATGCACCTTCAAACAAACACACACACACGTACGTATATATGTGTGTTCCCATGTCTTGACATTATGTGATAGTTGTAAACAAGTGTCCTATAAGCAGTATCATTTGTCTAATCTGTGAAAACATGTCCAGTTTATGGGGAAATATTACCTTACTCAGAAACAAGTGGTAGTTTGCAACAGGGAAGAAATCCAGCAGTAGAAAATATATACCATTAATTTCTGCTTGACCCATGCAAGCAAAGAAAAATTTATGTTAAAACAATGATGATGATAATTCAGCTTCATATGCTGAAAGCTGGTGGCTATAGGGAAAACTTGAATAGGGAGTTCTCAAAAACTGAAGTTGTGAGGAGAGAGGAAGTATAAATGACCTTACATGGAACTAGTTGAGGAAGCAGAAGTCACTACAGTAGCAATAGTGACAAAACATTAACCTATGAGGAATGTTTGTATTATGTGAGTGAAATTTAGCCTCTCAGTGGTTCTCAACCAGGATCCATATAAGATTTTGTTGATAAAGTTTATGTACAATAAATTGATTATACTTCTAATATACACAAAATGTTTTAATAATCATTTTTATGTAATTCGCAATAAAATTTAATTATAAAAATATAATAGGACTTTTAAAACATTGAATGGCTTCGAACATCCAAGTAAAATAATAACCAAAGTGGTCCAAAAGTAAAAGAAATGGTTGAGAAACATTGAGCTAGATAGTCTTTGGAAGTGGACACAGATTAGGTAGTTAGAGATATGTGAGTACCATGAAAGACTGGTTTGTGAGACCTAACATTTGTAACAAGTTTGGAATGATGCTATTTAGCTTAAATAAGCCCTGGTTGAGCAACTTCATGATCAAAGATGTTCCAGCCATAACTCTATCCAGTGTATTTTAAAACCATGAATCTCTTTTCTTTTTTAAAAGATTATTGTGATTTGAGTGAAATTTAGCAGCTAATTCTAACTGTGAGGTGTTTCTGGGTGAAGAGGGTCTAGTATTGTAAAACTGTTTCTAATGTGTGTATAATGACTGTCCTTTAGTGCCGTTCAGTAAAACATGGCTAACATGATTTCATTGGGAAATGTTTAGGAGGTTTGTTCAAATCTAGTTTAAGTTACATGAGGACTATATCTGAGGGCAGAAGGTTAAGGAGGAATGAAGGGTGAATTATCAGTATATGAATATGAGAGTGATTAGAATTAAGAATAACACAAGAATATACAGGAAATAGATGGGAAAACAGAACTGAAGATTACAGAGTTGATGGTTCATATGATATAACCAAAACACAACATTCAATGATGTAATGCATGCAACAGTTCACTGTTGTAAGGAATAGAAGCAGAGTAAATAATTAATTTAGCTGATGGTACTGAGTTCCACTCACCATCACAGGTTTAGCTAGGAAAATAATGAGCTTTGCTAAATTGACTTGGTTTATTCTAGATACATTGCATAGTGAAAAAATCTTTTATACTGTCCCAATAACTCAGATGTGTGCATGAATATATCATCATCATTTAACATCAGCCTTCTATGCTGGCATGGGTTGGATGGTTTGACAGGAGCTAGCAAGCCAGAGGACTGCAACAAACTCTACTATCTGTTTTGGCATGGTTTTTACAGTTGGATGCCTTTCTTAATGCCAGCCACTAAACAGAGTGGAGTGGGTGCTTTTTATGTGGCACCAGCACTGGCAAGGAATGTTTAGCACAGTTTTTGTGGTTGGATGTCCTTCCTAATACCAACCACTATACAGAGTGGACTTGGTGCTTTATATGTTACACCAGTACTGGCAAGACACACAATACATCCACACATTTTGAAGTTTCTCCAGCAGCAAATTTCATGAATAAGAAACACAGCCACTGGTTCTAGTTCATTTCTTTTTATTATTATTAGTTAATTGGATATCAAGTTGACTAATAATGAAAGAGTGAAATAGAACCAGTGATTGCTTTTTATCAAAACGATCCTTCAAATTACACACACACACGCACAATTATTATCATCAGCATTATAATGTCTACTTTTCCATGTTTGCATGAATGAGACAAAAGGACACTGGACAGTTTTCAGTAGCCAGATGCCATTCCTGATGCCAACTCCAACCTGTTTCCTAGTGAGATAATAATTTTTTTCCAATCTATCAGACAACAGCCTGGATAAAAGCAGCAATTTCTGACACTGTCAGCCATCATTTACAACCAGCAAACACATGTGAAGACAAGGGAAAATAAGGATGCATTCAAACACTTATATGCATACACACACACCCATACCTGAAAAGACCTTAAGCAAGGGCTCAAGTATTTCAGCTGATTATTCTTGAGCCAACTTGTGTGCTAGCTAAGGTTGTAAAGCAAACAAAGAGTTAATAAAAAGTGAGGGCCCAGTGGGATTTAAATCTAATCCCATCTCAACATTACCATAAAAAAACAAACAAGATTATCATATTAAACAAACCAATAAAATCTATTTTGTCATTTGACCTGTTCAATACAATTTCAACATTTCCATTTGACAATCTCCCTACTATCATCATTAGGACAACTTCTTTGATCTATTCAATATAATAGAACAGCTCCCTATCAACTTAAAAAAGGAGGGAGGGAGAGAGAAAAGGTAGAGAAAGGAGAAATCACATGTTTAAATTTTAAATCTTGGGGCAACATTCTATAATGAAAACAGGAAGGTCATGACTGGAAATGTCACGAATGATTGTATTCTTGTTTTGATGCATCATTTACCTCCAAGTCATAGCTTAAAGGTAGAGGATCAAACAGAGCTGACCCCCAAATCAAGTTGACATTAAAATACTTTGCATCAACAATGAGACATCAGGCATCATGATAGCGTATATTTACCACAATCTTGAATAGCACTGAGAGATCAGAAGACTTGACGGACAAAAGTAATATCATGCTATAAAAATCTCTAAGTAGTGTAAATTACCACAAAACTCCATGTATAATCTTTTTGTTGCATCCATTGGATTGTGGTCATGCTGTTGCACTCCCGTGAAGGGTTTAATCAAACAAACTTCCCCCTTTATATATATTTTTTAAAAGTCTGACACTTATTCTATCAGTCTTTTTGCCAACTAAGTTAAAAGAATGTAAACAAACTAATACCTGTCATCAAGCAGTGTGGTGGTGGAGGTAAAACAGATACAAACACACACACGTGTGTGTGTGTGTGTGTGATTAACAGTTAATCACACGTGTGTGTGATTAACAGTTAACATCTGTTTTCTGTGCTTACATGGGATGGATGGTCTGATGAGAGCTGCCAGGGCCAGGAGCCACACCAGGTCCCATTGTTTTGTCATGGTTTCTACAGCTGGATGCTTTTCCTAATGCCAACCACTTTACAAAGTGGACTGGGGGCTTCTTATGTGATGCCAGTGTTTTTTGCACGGCACTATCACCAACAGGCTCACATAAGTACTTTGCAAGATAAAAAAAACCTTCAACTGAGAGTGAAGAATAGTATTGAGCAGGGTGTTGGCACTGTACTAGTTAGATTTAAAGGTATAGAGAATAGAGATAGATGTGTTACTGTCGAGTCGATACATGGATACCCCAGTTGGAAAACAAAGGTGGGCAAGACACATACAATAGGCTTCCACACAGTTTCTGTCTACTAAATTCACTCACAAGGTACTGGTTGGCCAAAGTGCTGTTCAGTGGGGCTGAACCCAAAATTACATGGTTACAGCACAATGTTTTTAACCACACATTCATACCTATATGTTTTTCAACAAAATAAAGATTAAAATTAGGGGTGCTTATAATGCATGGCACTGAGTTGCAAAGTTCACCCACATGCACAAACAAACTTACTGAAGAAAAACACAATACTGTAATAAAGCTTTATTAGCTTTAATTATATTTTCTTTTCTTGTTTTAGTCATTTGACTGCAGCCATACTGGAGCACCACCTTTAGTCAAACAAATCAACCCCAGGATTTTTTCTTTTAATACTTACTCTATCGGTCTCTTTTGCCAAACCACTAAGTTACAGGGATGTAAACACACCAACATTAGTTGTCAAGTAATGATGGGACAAACACAGACACACAAATACATATATATACGAAATCCACTCACAAGGCTTTGGTTGGCCCAAGGCCATAGTAGAAGACACTTGCCCAAAGTGCCACACAGTGGGACTGAACTTAGAACCATGCGGTTGGGAAGTAAGCTTCTTACAACTCCTGCACCTATATATCAATTTATTTTACATAGATACTAAAAACTGCAATTCTGAATTATAGTAAATTATTTTTTCTTGTAAGAATTGTTTAATGCTGCTTATTATACATAAGGTTTTTGAGTCAGCAGGTTTTGTCCTTGACCAAAGCACTTCATTTAATGTTAATCCAATCTACTTAGGTAAAAAAGAGAACTAGTTGGGTGCTGGTGCTCTCTCTCCTTCCAGCTGTCACATTCTCAGTGTTCTACTGGGTCAAAAGAGGAAACCTGCAAAGGTGTTAGTTTGACAAGAAGTGAAACAATGAACAAAATCATCAAGTGATATTCAGCAGATAATGAGTACTTGCTGAGTGCTGGTGCAGCTCCCACTTCCTCCAGCTGTCACATCTTCAATGTTCAGCTGGATCAAAACCTAAGAGGTCCACATAAGTGCCTAAAACAATTAGTGATAACATGGTAAGTGCCACCAAGTGATAATACTTGACTATAAGTTTTACTAATGAACAGAGTGACATCAGTTGCCAAGGTTATGAATAATGTTAATGAAACAGAGCATCAGAACTGCAATTCCCCAGTCACTTACACAAAAAGCAAGGGCTTGCTTTCTTTCTGTACCTTACAGCACTGCATCTAATCTATTTAATTTTCTTTAATGTTAACAAGAAACTACAAATTTGTAGATATGGAGTTAATTTACTACCAACAGAACTTGACTGGTGGCTTATTTGACTATCCCAAGTGAATAAAAAGCATATACAATCCCAACAAGATTGTGTAAGGCACTCTTGTTATTATTACTACCACCATCACCATCATCATTTATTATTCCACTAATCATGGATTTGAGAAATAGTATTTGTTTACAAGCATAAAATAACTAATGTAAAAAGGCTGTGAATGAAGATGTTCTATGAATGCAGAATCAAAATAAAAAAAAATCCAAAATCCTTCCCTTCATCCTTGGTTGATAACTGATAACTAAAAATAGGAGTATTTAAAGCATTCATATACTTTTGTTTGAAAATCCACAACAGCCTGCAACATTTTTCTCCTGAAAGTCAATATGGCCTTTGCTGCTTTCTAAACTGTTCAGGCCTATCATAATGGAGAGAGAGGGGGAGAGAGAGAGGTGAAAACATACATGATGCATGTGTGCACACACAAAACAAAATTTTGAATCATAGAATTAGGCCTTATTAAATGCGTTTTAACTGGTTAGCTAACAACAGGTCACCTTATCTTTCAACAATGACTGCATAACTAAATGCTAAAGCATGACCCTATTCCACAGAACTACTGTATTAAAAACAAAAATAATAATACATTACAAAATAAACTGAAGCAAACAATTCAAAAAGTGTGTCATTGACAATGAAGCTTTGAATGCGGTTTGTAATTTTGGTTAACTGAGAAGGAATTTCTGAAACCTAAATATAACTTGCACATATTATCCAGACAGTTGGAACTGGTTTTGTAGTAAGAAAATCTACATGAACAAGCAATTTTGTTTCGTTTTAAAACGTGTGGTATATGGGATGAGGGGGGATATTATAATATGTTATCAGGTAAATATGTGTAAGTATTTCATTATTGCTTGCAAAATAGAATAAGAATTGCTAATTTAAAAGGCTTTTTAAAACTTTATTTTACAAGTTTTTTGTTTGTTTGTTTTTCAAAATTCTTCTTGGGTTGACACTTATTAGTTGCAATATCTTAACATTCTTTGAATATGGCACAACTGAAACCAAAGATGGGATGGAACACCCTTTTTTTTTTAAACAAGATTGTATGACTTAACTGAAATTTATTTGATTGGTTGTGTTAAAATGGTGTAGAAATACCAACTTCTGCTTATAGATAACACTTTGCTTGCATGTTGGTACACATTTGTGTGCTTGCATGCATGTCCATGTGTTTGTATATAAGAATTAGTGGTAAAAGTCATAAAGGCTTTTGAAAATATTACTTTTTTTCTCTAGATTCAAAAGTATCAACTGATTGAGAAGTTAACCTGCTTCCAGATCAGGGGTGCTCAAACTGGATATGTGTATACCTAGGAGTACAGTACACAAGTGAAATTGCAAAGGTACACAAGGTGTGTAAAAGCACTGGGATTTTAAAAGAATCTCAACCAGCTAAATGCAGCTTGCAAATACAGAAAATGTGTAGTATGCTGTTTGCTATTCCTATCCAATTATCATTTTGGACAAGTATTTTCAGCAATGTTTATAACCCAAGAAAAATTTCATGCAAAATAGGCATGACTCTCTGAAATTGTGCCTAGAATTGAGTTACTTATGCTCATCCATATCATATATATATATATAGGGTGAGAATTCACAAAAAACAAAAGACAAAAACAAGTGGTGTAGACAACAAACAGATGTATTAGTATAATGCTCAGGAAGTGTAAAAGTCTTTAACGTTTTGAGTCTACGCTCTTCCACAGAAAGAAACAAGGAGAGAAAATAAAGAATGTGTAGTGGCTAGTGATCTATCATGGCGAATGCCAAACAGAAGGGTCACACGGGAGAGCTAGGAAGAAGGGGAGATAATAAAGTAGTGGTGATCCCAAAATGAAGGTGCATGTGTGTGTGTGTGTGTATAAGTGAGTTTGTATGTGCGTGTGGAAGAGGGCTGGTGATCTTGACATGTGAGTGTGTGTAGGTGCAAAAATGTGGGTCTGTGAAGTGGTCAATGCTAGTGTGTGCATGGTGGTGTGTTGTGTGGTATGGTGGCATAGGGTGTAGTGGTGTGTGTGATGGTGTTGGGTGGTGGGGGAGGCGAGTGGGGTGTGGGTTAGGCTTAGGGGGGTGGGGTGGGCTGACGATGAAGGAGAAGGTGGGTAGGAGAAAAGAAGTAGGAGTCAGAGCAAGAGAGGAGAGGTGGGTGGGAGAGAGGCGAGGGAGGAGAGTTGGACCCATGTGGCGCAAAGGAACAAAGAGAGAAGATCAATCCCTGTTCACGGCACACACGGGAGTCCGGATGGCCCCTGTGCAAGGACAATCTGAACATGGACAGGTGTTGCAAAGAGTGACCAGTAGAGTGGAAATGGCGTGAGATCATGGTGTCATTGCCGAGTCAGATGTCTCAGAGGTGTTTGTTCTCTTAAGAACGTATAAGAGTACAAATAGAGCTCATTCACCCTTAGAATTCCCAAATAGCCAGTAGTATTCTTATGGTATGTTGCCAATTCTAGTCTTAGTTTCAAAGAAGAAGCTATGGATGTTATAGCATGGAAATCTAGATTTACTTATGGAGACAGCAACTGAGTATCGCCTGAGGAGATACATATAGACCCTCTTATACAAGTAAACCGTTACATAATTTCATTTAAACTAAACTTTAAATCCATGTATCAAAACATTTGTAGTGATTAAAAAGTTGCCTAACCGTACTTACTCTTCCTTTTGACTCTTTTACTTTATATGTATGTATGGATGGATGTGTGTGTGTGTGTGTATATATATATATATATTATATATATAACACAAAAACATTAAATTAAGTGAAACTCATTTCTCATAAAGGCACAAAATTAGAAATTTGGGAGCAGGGAACAGTCAATTATACAGACCCTAGTATTTAACTGGTATTTTATTTTTCTTAACCTCAAAAAGGGGGTAATCAATTTAACTACTCCTAGATATGAGGATAAAAAACTGCACCTGTCTGACAAGCCATGCTGAACCAGTGTGGCAGAGTAGGCTCGTCAAACCAGTATGATCTCAACCTCAGATTCAAGGCTTCCTCATCTGACTGTGATTGAGAACATGCTAAGGCCTTTGTCCTGCAGTGGACTGACCATGGGCAATCCAGTCCAACCCCAGAAGGATAAAAACCAAAATTGACCACAATATGTTACTCAACCATTTTACACAAAGCAGCCAATCTATAAGGTGGAGCCTTTGTCAGTGGGAAGGCTGGTGCACTGCAAAGCTATTGAAGGAAGGTCTCAAAACAGCATACATGTTCTCTTGATGACTCCCGATACACACCTGGTGTGTAGAAATTTCAATTGGCAGCATATGCACAAGCAAGTTGTTTCCAAATCAACACACTGGAAGGAAAAGTTTAAGGACACCTACAACCCAGTAAACCTGAGATAAACATTTAATTAGACATCCATCCACAAAATACAAACCGTTAAAGGCCTTTCAATCACATTACTTATCTACCTGGCTATATCACAACACCTCTATAAACCACTAGAGGAATATCTATTGCTAGAAACATCAATCAAATTTCCCCTAGACCATACACTATCCACATAAAAAGGAAGAACACATTCACAAATGTAACTGAAGATCTCCATATAAAAAATGCAAGATCGATGGCTGGAACACCTTCAATCATAGGTCTGCTTGGTGAGAATTCACCTGGAGCAAATGAACTATGTATTAGAATAACAATAAAGCAACTTGAGGTGACAAATTGGCAGGATTATTAGGGTGTTGGATAGAATGCCTTGTGATATTTGTTCTGATCCATTGCATACTGAGTTCAAATCACACCAAGGCCAACTGTGCATTTCCTCTTTTCATGGTTGAATAAAAAAAAAAAAAGAACCAATCCAAGGTGGTGAATTAGCTAAACAATTAGAACATAGGACAAGATGCTATTAGGAATATGTTTCAGCTCTTTGTGTTCTGACTGCAATGCCTATAATAGCACTGATGTCAAGTTGATTCAGTCCTAAGGTGGTGGTGTTTCCCTTGGTGCAGAGAGGGGAGACTACATGCATAGGTAAGAACCAGTCTTTTACAAAAATCCTTGTTCAGACACCTACACATACAGTTCTTAGTCAACCACGACCACCAGAGGCTTGTAGAAGGTGATTCTATGCAAATGATACAACTATTTCTTATGTAAATGACTCTTGAAGAACTTATGAAGAAGTTGGGTTGATTATCTTAAGAGTAGCAACATTTTAAAAAATACTTATTAATATTTTTCATTGCAGTCAATTTCCCATGGCGACAGACTAACAGATTTGGTAGAACAACAAATATAATACAATATAATGCCTTTTCATATTTAGCTCATTTATATTCTCAGTTCAAATCCTTCCAAGATTGACTATGTGTTTCAACCTTACATGGTGAGTAAATTCCAACAAAGTACTGGTATTCATATGATCAACTGTTTCTTCCCAAAACTGTGTCGCCTCGGGCCTAAGTTACAAATCAATATTTTTGATTACAAACAAATCCAATAGACGCCAACAAGGAAAAACAGACATAATTCTAATGATGAATTACACCAATTAAAATTCTTGGTTTAACATAGTTTAATTATTTTACATTCAATTGTACTATAATAACTTGACTAGATTGACAGGTTTTGAAAATTTCTATGCTAATTGTTGGAGCAAACACCTCTAACAAATAAATTAACATGGAATTGCAGAATGGCTCCCATTACCAGGAGAAGAGATTAGGCTGGATATCTAGTGTAATGTGACTTGGTCTTAAAGCACAGTTCAATACATAAGGTAAAGCTAAAATATCTGGTTTATGTTGTCTAAAAGAGGACATATCCAACACTTTAGTGTGTCAGCTTCTTCAGTTAATAGTTTCTTTCAGACTATGTTAAAGATCTCATTCCTCTTTACCCCCATCGAAAGTGCCATTCTCTCTTGAAATCCTAGCTATTTTAGATGTGCTTTTATTATATCATTCCATACTCAATTTCGTACACGAATAAATAAATAAATACTAACAACTAGGAGTGCAAACAGCTGTCTGTAGTTCTGTCAGGTCTATTAATTAATGAGATGAATGCAATCAGCACCAAGTAAAACCCTCTTTGAACTGTTAAAGTATTTCTGTCAACAACTCAAATCATTGAGGTGATGGGGTAGAAAGAACTCTCTCTCTCTCTCCCCTACTACCTATTTCTTGCCAAAAAAAAAAAATGGAAAAGAAAAAAACACAAACATAAATTATGCTGCTACACCAAAGACAGCATCTCTTTTGAATAGCATTGGTAATTCTTACTCACCAAAGGGCTTGCGGTCTTCTAACATATTTTCCCTTGGCTCATTCCTCTCTTGATGATTCAGACTTTCTATTGAAAAACAACAACAAATTGAAAGATAAAAATGATAAAAATAGAAATAAAGAGAGAAAAAGAGACAGAAAAGAAAAAAAAAAGAGAAGAAAAAAGAAACGAAAGGAAATGTTGCTGAATGTATGGCTAACTGAAGCACAACATTTATATGATTGGTCAATATTATACTGTCTATTTATGTGAATAGTTAGTAGTATTAAATAAGAGACATAACATTATGTGGTATATATAAGATTATTAAACGAAATATTACATGATCTAATGTTAGTAATTAAATCGATACTCTATACATATATATATATATATATATATATATATATATGTGTGTGTATGTATGTATATATATATATAAAGATAGATAGAAAGACATACATGAATAAATATATATATATATATATATATGCAAATATACATACATATATATATATATATACACGCACACATGAATGAATATATATATATATGCAAATGTGTACGCATACATACATATATAAGATGGGTAACATAACTGATAATATATATTGTGCACAGATATTCAGATGACAATAACTACAGCATCCACTTTTTATTTAACCAACTACTGTGATTATTCAATAAAACCTTTGCTACACAATAAGCTCGTTATGTATAATTATTTTGTGAATATTATATACAACAATATCAGTTGATGGATTAGTGCACAATATACTTGGTTAATTAATAGCATATTAATGGAAATATATAGTATAGTTTAGAGATATATCAACTAAAAGTGTATATAATTGTACATGTGTGTGTGCATGAGAAAGAGTGCATGTTTACAAACCTCAGGGAAAATTACTCAATACACACAAGAGTTTATATATTTATTAAAATCGAGATGTCACCACACTATAAAGCACTCAGATTTGCTTTTCACTGCAACAAAAAGCTGAAATGCAAAACTGAATAATGATAGTGACATTTCCGATTTCGATATATATGTATAGACAGATACACAGATGCATGGCTATATGGTTAAGCAACTCACTTTGCGATCACATGGTTTTGGGGTTCAGATCTGTGCACAACTTTGACAACTGACTTCAAATATAGCCCAAGGTGGACTAATGCCTTGTAAGTGAATTTGGTAGACAGAAACTGTGTAGAAGCTCATTGTATACATGCGTGTGTCTTTGTGCCTGTCCCCCACCTCCACCACTATTTAATAACCAGTGTTGGTTTGTTTACATCCCTGTTACTAAGTGATTCAGCAAAAGAGACTGATAGAATGAATAAGTCCCAAACTTCAAAAAAAAAGTATTGGGATCAATTTGTTCAACTAAACTTTTCAACATGATGCTCCAGCATGGCTACAGTTCAATCACTGAAGCAAGTAGAAGATACAAGAGACACACTTATTCATGATTACACAGATACATGTACATGTGTATGTGTGTCTGTCCATTTTTGGCTACTTTTTCTCATGAGTTATAGTGTACATGAGTACTATATACAACAAGTTCATTATATATATATATATATATATATATATTATATATATATATATATGTATATATATATGTATATATATATGTATACACACACACATGTATGTATGTATGTATGCACACACACACACATCACTGTTTTAACAACCACATTTCCATGCTTGCATGGGCCAGACACAATTCATTGAGGCAAATTTTCTACAGCAGTGTGCCCTTCCTGTCCCTAACCCTCAACTATTTCCAAGCAAGGTTATAGTCCTCATGGCCGGGACACATTAGCATGGAAAATTGAAAATAACACCACTTCTATGACAGTTACAATCATTTTACAACTTTTGTGTGATGTGAAGGCAAATGAACACAAACACTATCCACCAGAATAGCATGAACCTGTCAATTCCTACAAAATAAGAGAAAGATCCAATGTAATTTTCACTCAACATGATCAGGTGAAGTTTTTACACTGGATAACTCACTAAAGATCAGCAGCAAAAAAGGTCCAATGAAGTTTACATGCCACAAATTTTCACATGATAAACTTTTTAAAGAAATACAGAATTAGTGATGTAGCTACATGTTATTTGTATTGGTTCTTAAATTTTATGAAAGGCCTGACAGGAGCTGAATTAGAAGTCCATCTAGAGGGCAGCTTTTGGGCTACTATATATATATATATATATATATATAGTTAATCCAAACAAGAAAGCACAAAAAAACACAACAACTCGAGGAAGCACAAACACATACACACACACACATATATATGTATATATATAGACACACACACAGGTAAATATATATAAACATTATGTACATACACATGCATTTATATACATAAACATGTGCATACACAACTATATATATGTAATCAAATCGAACATTAAAAATTGAACATTAACAACTGAACATAAAAAATAATGCTAACAAAACAACAAAGGGACATATATATGGAATGTGTTAGCTAAAACGCTCAGTAAAAGTGGGTAAAAAGAGTGAGTTTTTAACATTTCATGCATAGATTTTTGTCAGAAAGAGAAGGAAAAGTCCATGAAGTCTAAAAAAATAATATATATATACACATACACATTAATATATGCATGCACACACATGTAGTTATTTAAGATGATAGAGATATACAATAACAAAATGACCAAAAGAATATCAAAACCTGTCAGAGTATAAATAAAGCCCAAAGATAGTCTTAATACAATACATCAACACCTCTATCACTGTGTATTTACTTAATCCATTGCATCATAGATATATACCTTGCTAGAAACAATTACACATCACTGATTGAGACATAATTATCAGTAAAATCTCAATTCATCAAATATCTACACACACACACACATCATTATCTTATTTTATTCTTCATTAACAGTACTTCAAAATTGAGGTCAATTTAATTATCTAATTCTATACTCTGAAAGTCGGTCAAAAGTAGGCTTGTATCTCAGTACAATGCTTCACATTACATATTTTGATAATGATTTACTTTACTTCATTTCTTTCTCTCTCTTAAGACCTTTGCTTCTAATCAAGCATAGGCCAACAATGACATTTCTGCAGTGTTTTCAGCTCTAGGGTCTTAAGGTGTGGCCTATCCATCCTTGAAGAAAGGCCTTCTGCTCCCAGGTCTTGTTAATTTTGAATTATCATTGATGCTCCTGTAACTTGTGAAGGTACATGGCTTAGTGGTTAGGTCGTTGCACTCATGATCTTAAGATTGCACATTCAGCTCCTGGACTGAGTGATGTGTTGTGTTCTTGAGCAAAACACTTCATTTCACAATTCTCCAGTGTACTCATCTGGCAAAATTGAGCATTCCTGCAATGGACCTGAGTCCTGTTCCAAGTGGAGTAATGTATATGTGCCACAGAATTAGGAAAACTGGCACTATGAGTCTATATGACTCTAGAACAAGGCTGGCCAACCTGAGGCCTGCAAACTTTTGTCTTGCTTGATATTTTCTTGAAATGGGTTATTTAAACAAGCATTTTAAAAATTTTATCAAAAATTAAAGATCGTAATGAAAAGTAAAAGAGAAAGATACTACTGTTTTTGCAACGATAATATTTCATGTTGAATCAACATTAATTCATTCATTATTCTAATAATAGTATGAGAAAGCAAAATGTTTTCAATTCTGTCAGTATATAAGCAGACCCCCAAAAACTTTCTGTGATTAAAGTGGCTCACAATGTAATTTGAATTGGCCAGATCTGCTCTAGAAGGATCTTTATCCCTACTTTTATCATTCTGTAACTTTGCCTTTTCCTAGGTAAAAGTGTTGACCCTACAGAAGTCCATTTTCACTTCTGAGAAGAGGTAGTTCACATTAATCTGGCCCTCTATCCTATGACATGTCCAACATGGGATGCCCTACCAGGAGCTCGCACACTGCTGGCAGAGCTCTCAGGGTCACACAAGCCACAGCACTGCAACAAGGACCGGATCTGATGATTACTTTATTTCTTACAGTGTGTTATTTATAGTAAATGAAGTCAGAGAGATTTAAGCGCATGTTCTGAGGGAAGAGAGGCTTAGCTATTTAATTTTCACAAACAAATCTGTTTTTAAATATTTAGAATAAACAAGATGAATAAAGAAAGTTGGGAATGAGGTCATTTGAAATGCAAATAAAGTCCTTGATATTGATGAAATTAAAACACTGTCAACTAAAAGCAGTAATTAGGTCATGCAGTAAACAGCCATGAACAATTCAAACATTGACCAGATTTTCTTCCTACACAATCCACCTTATAGTTATGGATGAAAGCAGAAACACAAACTCACTTGTATATGCATGCCAGAGCTCTGTGAAAAAGTAATTTTTAAGCTGATTACACTATGAAAATAAAAGGTAGTTTTTGTTCCAGTTTTACTTCGAGGATATCTACTCCAATATTTTAACTTGTTTGCACATTTTTTTTGACAAACTGCCATTTGTAATATTAACACAGAGTGAAAAATTATGGTCTCAGAATTTTTGTTTAATTTTGAGTCAACCCTCATTGAGCAGACCTATAATCAAAGGCCATCCAGCCATAAACATCCCATCTGTTTCAACCTACATGGAACCCAGAACTATATTAGCCAATGTGTCTTCCTTTTTTAAGATGGCAGGGTGTAATTTGAGGGAAATTTGGTTGCTATTGCTAGCAGATCAAGTGACTATACAGAGGCTTTCTCCTCCTTGGTATGGACTTAGAAGTTACAGGAAGAGGTAGGTGCTTGCCATCAGTAGCTGCAACCTTAATAATGTAAACAAGTAAACCTTGTTTACTTAATTATTTTCAAACGAATGGAATTAAAAATGCCCAGCACTCCTAATTAAAGAAATCTCGAAAAGCAGTACTTTTGTGGAGAAACTGTCTATAATTGTTGCTAGTTTTGCTTCCAACCTCACAATACTCAACAAAAGTACTCCAGTACATTCCTCCTTCACTCCATGAGATTTGTCATTTTGCATACATACATGCTAATTGTAAAAAATATGCTTTTGATTACTCTAAATCAATAATGCTATTAGCCCCGACATTATGTACCAGAAATAGTTCATATTCTTACCAAATTCCTCAATCAATCTTTCCCTAGAGAGTTTTTTTTACCAGTCTTTGGTATAAAGTAGGTTCCATTCTAAAGAAGAGCAACTTCTGATACGGCCAACTATCAACTGAAAACAGTTTCTAAAAATACTCATCTTCAACACCTTTCAGTTGTTTTCCTTTTCCCTGAAAAGGATACATTCACTCCTCAGTGTTTCTTCACTCTAGACAATTTCAGCTTCAGCAATATTGTTTCACTTGTTTTTAGAGAGCATTTGGCTGTGTCTGATATAAGAAACTCCAAGCCTAGTTACTTGTCTATGGACTTCAACTCTTAGATTTAAAGCTACATGCCCAAATGCATCACTGTAGAGCAACATTTCTCAACCGGGGTCCTGCGAGAAAGAGTGATGTTAATGCTAATTTCATGATCATAATATTACTATACATGCACAACATATTATTGGTTATTGTAATATAGACATCATCCTATCTAACCTATTATGTTATCAAAAAAATATAACAACTATTGAGGATATATTTAGTGATGTCTGTAATTTATGGACACCATATATATATATATATATATATATATATATATATATATATATATATATATATATATGATATTTACCACGTGAACTACAATGAAAAAATATGAGTAATATATGGTATATAATTTGTTTTTTGTGCAGGGGTTCCTTGAGACATAATTTATTTTAAGGGTTACACATGAGTAAAAAGGTTGAGAAACGCTGCTATAGAGTGTGCAGGTGAAACTATTTCTGATTCACAATCTATCAACCCAGTTTTGTCTCTCCTCCTCCATTAATTCTCTTGTAACAAACAATCTGCTTGCCATCTTCAATAGTGCTCACTCTTATGTTGATAACACTGCTCTTTACAACCTTCCTTAACTTTCCCCACACAAACATCATTCACATGCAATGTAGACACCTCACACTAAGGAGGTACAGCCTCTATGAACAAAGACCTAAAAAATATCTTTCAAAGAGGACATGAACACTTTGATGAGGACATTCTCTTTCAACAGGACAAATACACAACCACTACATACATCAAGGAGACAATCTTGTACCTCACCTTCTCTAACAATTAAACTCCACATAAATTTGCTAAACCTCACAATCTCTGATGATTCTATATTCCTAACATAGCAAAAACTGCATCCTTTTCTAGGTCAGAAAATGCTTTAACGCTGATCGTCAGCTGCTGCTGGTTGTGGTAAACACACAAAATATCACAGACCAAATCTAAAAGAACATTCACCTAACTGACAAATGTTAAAACCAACTCACTGGATTTACTTTACTTTCTTATTCACTGACTTATTGAATATCAACATTATGAAGCTTGTAAATATCAGAAGACTTATGAAGGCCATAATTACTGAAACCTTCCTCCAAACTAAGCAAGACATGAAAATATAGAGCTTATTTTAACTAGTTATGATACCAACAGAATTAATTGAAGTTAAGTAGAATTAAGTATCTTACTTGGAGGAATGGCTCAACCACCTAGTTTCAGGTTCAGATTTATAAGTGAATCTAGTTGATAAAAACAGTATAAAGTGTGTGTATGTGTGTGTTATGCATAAATATGTATATACATGATAGTGTGTGTATCTGTGTGAATGTTTACATTCTGTGCTTCACATGAAAAAACACTAAGTTATAGTGAAGTTTGTTGTCATTCCCTCTCAACAAATCTTTCACAAGATGTGTGCTTTTGAAGACATGGGGAATAAAAACATATCCTTTTCTTGAAAAACTGGTACAAGTTTACTGTGAGGAAGGACATCTACCTTAGAAACAATGCTTCAATGATATGTATTCAACTAACCCATACTAGCATGGAAAAACTGACATAAAACAAACTTGGAGATGCAACAAAATAGTTGCAATGGTAAAATTTGAATTATAACCTTCCATCTATTACCCTAGACACATTGACCAGGCTGTAGTAAAAGTTAGCATTAAAGTAGAGTTTGAAGCTTTCTTTGTGCTGTTGAACAGCAATAATTGAACACCAATAGCTCTTTTGTGTCTTGTGAAGGATGAACAGTAGAAGGAATGGAGAACTACTACCTAAAATCATTCCTATTATTCCTTTCACAAAAAAAAAAAAAAGGAGGGGTTTCTCTCTTCATGTGATATGCAGACAATATGAGGCATAAATGAGAAGCATAATGTTCTATGGAAAGGGGAAAATGGGCAGTGAATGGAAGCAGAGCTACTGTGATTGGAGAAAAATGAGGTCCATTAAAACGAGCAATGTTAACTAATGATAAAAGCTGGAACACAAGTGAGTTTACTGATGTATGCAGAAAGAGACAACTGCACAGTTATGGACATGTAATGCATGTGGAAGATGCATGCTGGAGAAAGGAATCCAACCAGAAAATGTTAACTAGTATAAATAATATTCATGCAACGTTTTATAATGTTTTAACTAAAATGTTATGGTGGTTGTTGTTAATTTATAGTTTATTTTACTGATTTTGAAACAACTCATGTTGAAGTAATAAATAGAATACATATATATAAAACATTTAAAGTAGCACTGTAAACATCACTACACATACACAACGAACTAAACAACAACACACATACATACACACACACAAACAACTACCCACACACACAAAATAACTAATCAACCAAACATCCTACTACATACACACACCTACACACATAATTTTGAGCGTTTATATCAGTTACAAGTACGAACTAAGTGAATTACCTAACATAACAAACATGATCATCTTTAGACGAAATACAGGTTTTAATTCACCGCCACTACATTAATGTCACCACCACCACCCATCACCATAGTGCATCTCTGATGTGATAGTAAAACTAGCAAGAGCAAAAAGGAGTGGAGAGAGAAAAGTTTTATATATGTGTGTTTATGTTTACCAGGTGTATCTATAATCACACTTCAAATCCATTTGAAACATAACTAGGTATTAGCACATTGAAATTATGTTCAACACAGATAAGATGTAAAGAAATTAGAGGGAGGTCTTAAGAAAATAAATCTAAGGTAAGATGGTCTGGAATTCAAGGAAATTGGTAGTGGTAGTCAGAGGTATCATTATTATCATTTTATATTTGCTTTCTGTACTGGCATGGGTTAGATTATTCATCTCAATCTGACAGGTTGGACAACCATGTATTGCTCAGATGTTTGATTTGGCATGGTTTCAATGGCTGGATGCTCTTCCTGATACCAATCATTTTACAGTGTGTACTAGGATGCATTTTTTAATGACATCAGCACCAGAGAGGTTGAAATGGCCTATGCCAAGAAGAAAGAACCTCATAAACCTCATGTTCCCTCTGCTCAATTCATCATCCACTTTACAGAATGTACTGGCTGCATTGTTTTCTTCAGTTTTTTGTAGCACCAGCACAAGTGAGGTCACTTTGTAACTCACAAAACTAAAGACCACTCTCTTCATAAATAAAAGAAAGAATAGGTAGGAGAATATCTTTAAATGAGGTAATGAGGGAAGTTAACCCCTTTTGATATGAACTCATCTGATGATGACCCTTGTTCTATGATAAAACCATCCCAAGCAATCTAAATTAAAACCTTCCATCAAATAAAAACATCTACCCCTCCATGTTAATTTATGTTCTATACATAAGCTTAATAATGGCAAAGTTATTTTATTAAATTCTTCATTATTTTCAAAATTAATTGAAACAGAGGCAGTGGATTTCAACAGATATAAATTAACAAAAGGGTTAATGCAGAAGTATATTCATAAAAGTGTAAAATATAGTCCAGTAATTCTCTTTTTGTCATAAAGGAACAAGTGTTGGAAATGTCAGATTTTTTAACTCCTCACAACAAATGAATTGATTGTCATTTATTCATTATATTGCCTGATCAAAAGGGAAAGGCAATGCTCATGACCATTTACAGGGCCTTTGAGATGGGAGTACAGAGGGATGAAGCTATCTTTAAATTGGAGATCTGGTCCAAATGCTTGAATCAGAGTCAATTCCACCACAGGCATCCAAGGGCCAGAGTGATGAATGAACAGAGGCCACAAGGAAATTTGAAATGAAAATGCAGAGGCTTGGCTATCTGTCAGTAACAGTGAATGTTCCAATTGATCTGATCAACAGAACAACCTGTCAGTGAAAATAATGTGCAAGTGGCTGAGCATTCCACAGACATGCATACTCTTGATGCTGTTCCCAGGGAGATTCAGCATGACACAGAGTGTAACAAAGTTGGCCCTTTGAACTACAGGTACTATTCCTTTTTGTTGGCTGAGTAGTCTGGAGCAATGAGAAATAAAGTATCTTGCTCAAGGTCGCAACATGTTACCAGGAATCAAACTCACAGCCTTGCGATTGTGAGCTGAATATCCTAGTCATTAAGCCATGAACCTTCTATAATGCAGAGGACCTGAACAAATACTATAAGGTTACATTTCCAAAGCACTTAACAATTCCACAGGTTCTACCAGTACAGAATGGTATCTTACTTAACATTGGAAGGGTGAACAATAAGGCTGACCTCAGCAGAATTTGAAATGAGAGTACAAGAGGTGGGAATAAATACTGCAAAGCATTTTGTTAAATGTTCTAGACTTTATCATTTATCTTTTACTATCAATCTGTTTTACTGGTTTTTAACTTAAAGAGGACAAAGAAACCAATATCAGTTGTCAAGTATGGTGGTGGGGTGGAGAACACACACACATTTATACAAGGGAGTGCCACAAGTTTTTTGTTGACCAAATTGATTCATAAGGCACTGGTCAACACCAGACTATAGAAGGCACTTGACCAAGGTGTCATGCAGTGGGACTGAAACTGAAACCATGTGGTTGCAAAGTGACCTTCTTAACCACAAAACCAAGCCTATGCTCATGCAAAAGGAAAAAGAAAACTTCTCTGACCAAAATGCTAGATTATAATTCCCCTTATTGAGCTGTTATCTTTTTATTTAAGTTTTCTTGTGTTAACTTTTGCTCATTCTGATCACCATAACAAGTCCCAAATTCTAATGATTATCTTTGATCAGTGAAAGAATACAATGGATTATAGAATATCTTTAGAATCCTTCAATGGAAATAGCAATTGAAATTATAATTATGATGAGTGTAAATTGTATTCAAATAATAAAAATAATAAAATTACAAGGAAAGTAAAATTGAATAAATGTGATAAATTTTGAGTATTTTTAGCATAAAAATAAGATCATAGTTAAATGGCAGGAATAACAGCAGTTAATCTCTGAAAACAAAAGAATGAAAACTTGGCTTCTTCTATCGACAGAAAATATTGGGATATTTAAGATGGGAGAGAGAGGAAGCGGGAAGGACACACTCTCTCTCTCGTATTTTCATATATATATATATATATTACAAACAGATACATACACACACGCATATATGACTACTAGAGAAGAGAACCCTCAGTACTGAGATAATGAAGTGCATTTTTATATTTTAAATTGAGTAATTCAATGTTATACATTCATTGGAACTTGTAAATCAGATCCTTCTGGGATCATTGAAATAAAAGTAATAGTCAAGTACTGGGGTCAACTTAATCAATGATCTCGCTCTCATTAAAATGATGGTTTTGTGTCTATGTTATGTATAAATCATTAGTGTTAGACAAAATGCCATACAGTATTTCTTCTAGCTCTTTTTGTCTTGAATTCAAAGCCCTGCTGAGGTTAACTTTGCCTTTCATTCTCTCGGGGCCAATAAAATGAAGTACTGTCAAGTATTGGAGTGAATGGTATCTACTCCTTCCCTTATGCATAAATCAGAAGCCATTCACCATCATCATCATTTAGCATCCGTTGTTCATGCAGCAATGGGATGGGCATTTGACCAGGGCCGGCAAGCTGGAAGGCTGCACCAGACTACAGTCTGATTTGGCATGGTTTCTACAGCTGGATGCCCTTCCTAATGCTAACCACTCAGAGTAGTGGATTGGTTAATTGTTAGAGCATCAGACAAAATGGCCTATAGTATTTCTTTCGATACTTTGCATTTTGTGTTCAAATTTTGATGGGGTCAACTTTGTCTTTCATAGTTGATAAAATAAAATGCCAGTCAAGTACCAGGGTCAATGGTAATGAATCACCTCTCCCCTCAAAATTCGACTTTGTACTTAGATCAGAAACTATTATTGTTCTTATATATTTTTCAGTACCATCTCGTGCTGGCACCATGAAAATAATATCCCATGCTGGTGCCACATAAAGAGCACTTATGCCAAAGTCACATAAGTAGCACCTGTGCAGGTGCCACATTAAAGGCACTCATGCTGGCACCAAGTAAAAAGCACCCAGCACACTCTGTAAAATGGTTGGCATTAAGAAGAGTATCCAGCCATAGAAACCTTTCCAAAACAGATGACTGGAGCCAGCTTGCCAGCTCCTGTCAAACCATTCAATCCATACCAGCATGGAAAATGGGCATATGATGATGATAATGTGTGCCTTTAAAAATAAAGTGATTCTCATACTGACAAGTACCAGAACCCTCTGCCTGACTAAATTAAGGAAACTTTAACACTCCCAACTCTTTAATAAAAAGACAAAATAGAGTTTGCTTTATATAATACTTCTTTTTTCACTATAGTCTTTGACAAATTTAAAAAGTTTAAAAATCTATCTAATTTTAGTAAACATGGCAATTTTTCAACTTGCATCTCAATCATCATGGCCCCCTACTACCCAGGGGCACCTTAAAGTATTCAGATTTGTCCATCTACTTTCTAGTTCAAATCTCAATGGAGCAGTGAGTTGATTTAGTCTTAAATACTGGATATATCAAATAATGACTGATAATATACCAATATCAATAACACTATCAATACTAAACCGCAACTTGTGAGTCATATGTGACTCTCAAAGGTACTATGTGTGCCTCCCAAGTTAAGACTGAGTTTCAGAGCTATTTTTGCTAAAGATACCAAACTCTAGGGATGCAGTAATGAAAGAAACAAAATTAAATTAGGCTATATATGTGTGAGTGTATGTTTGTGTATGTATATTTTCTCATGGTTAAAAAACAAAATTATTGTGAATCTTGAACATGAAATAATACAGTTATAACAAATCAACTAAAAGTATGTTGACAATTCTAAGGGGAGACAAATGCCTACAAATATTCTAATGAATAAACATTTGAGAAAATATATCCCTTAATTTCAAGAAAAAGCAGCCCTAACTCTTTCAAATCATACTCTACTGTCTTAATAAAAGGAACTTTGATCACAGGATAGGTCTGTTCAATTAGGACTGACTAGGAGCTAAACAACAACACAGATCATAAGATTGTAAGACTAGGAAAACAGGCAATTTCAATTAGTTTCATTTTAACAGCTATTTTTTTAAGGCTATCTTCCAATTGTAAATGATTAAAAGATATTTTCATAAAACTGAAATTAGTAGTGTTGGTGTTCATGGTGGTGGTGGTGAGGTTGTGATGAATATCAATCTACAATCATTTTTATTTTCCCCAAGAATTTCTATTTGAGCTTGGAATGTCAATTTTGGTTTCATAATACTTTCAATTCAATTCCTGCTTCCCCATCACGACCTCCACCATCACTACCAGAATCTATCTGATTTCAAATATGAAATCCTTTCAGTTTCTTAATTTTTCTCTCAGTTTCAAATTAGGAAAATTCCTCTATTTTGTTGAGGATTAAGCCGTCAGTATTGAAACCTCATAAGATGGCTTTGATAAGAACCAAAAAAAAAAGACTTCTCAGATTTAATTATGTAATATTACAAGAATATACAACCTAATGTCCAATAGAAATGATTCTATTCAGTAACAAATATTATTATTTTGTGTCGATATCAAATCTTTCTACTTCTCAAAAAATTGTGTGCATTCTTTGGATGATTTGCAAAATAACAGAAACAAGGAAAATCCAATAATGGCAGTTGCAGCACAAACATTCTTGCCACAACACCTATTGAAAATTTCCTATGAATTTACGCTAATACTATTTCCAACGTTTTGATTCAGGGAAAATATTCAATTTTGAAAACTCATTCTGTATTTCTAGTAATTCACTGACTCTCATTTGTATGAAGGTACACACACTCACCAGACATACATAAACACCAACATGAACGTAAACAAAATACAGGTAGACAGACAAACAAGCAGATTTAGAATACAGACAACTGCAAGTGAAGCATGCACCAACATGCGCCCAGATGAAATTTCACAGATTGTGAAACATATATATACGCAGAACCACACCAAGACACAAGCCCAAACTTGTATCAGTGCACAGTGTTATATTACATAATTGCTTATTTTATTCTATATTCCATCAAGATCTATTTATCTACACACACACACACACACACACACTGAACCATGAAACACAATTACATCAGTTATTTAGTCCATTCTCTATTACTCATTCCTCAATTTACTCAGCTAAACAGGTCCATACATGGATGTATAATTAAGAAGTTTACTTTGCAACTGAGTAGTTACAGGTTTGGTCCCACTGTGCAACAACTAGGGAAAATACCCTCTACTATAACTCCAGGCTAACCAAAGCCTTGCAGACACTGAAAGAAGCCTATGATATGTATGGCATTAGTAAGTGCATCTAACGGAAGAAATCATACCAAAGCAGACAGTGGAATTGAGATCAGTCTTCAGGCTCACTAGTTCCTATCAAGCTGTTCAACCCATGCCAGTATGAAAAACAGGCATTAAACTTTTAGTATTTAAGATGGTCATACACAGCTCAAATATTCAACTTGCTTTATGTTCATGCCACCCAGATCCAGCCTCTTACACTTACTCTCCAATGTCATTCTAAAAGTAAGCAATTGCATCATTGAAATTTCAAAGCTATGAGATAATGAATGACTAATTCAAAACAATGTGAATATATAAGCATTAAAGTTAAAAGAATAATCTGAACACTAAAGGGTTAAATGGTGATGATGATGATGGTGTGTGTATGTGTGTTTGTGTCATTGACTTGACATCACATACTAATTGTAAGCAAATGTCAATATCATACAAGTGGCACCATTCATTTGCAAATCTTATATGAAGGTATGCCCAGCCATCATAGTGTTTGTGTTCTAAGGAGTAGGCGAATATTACTTTGCTTGGAAATAGGTAAGGGTTAGCAACAGAAAGAACATACAGCAGTATAAAAATTTACCTTAGCTTATGCAAGGATTATAAAAGTGGGGTGATGAAATTAATTAATCACGTGCAGATTTATTCTCTCTTTCTTAATGCCAGGAACTTATTTTAATTATCAAATGCACCACAAATTTGTAACAAAGATTTATAGATTTACAACTCTAATCATTAACTAACAACACTAAGATGGATGGAGCTTATTAAAAACCTAAATCTTAATGCTGAAGAAGCAGATACATGTCTAATACTGATCAACACAAAACTGCTTATGGATGGTGCTAAGCCTAAACTAGTTAAGTCAAAATTCCTTGCATTATATGATATCAATGTAATCACAAAACTGAAACATGTCCTACATCTTACACCAATTCAGGATTTAATGGATACTGTTGAAAAAATACCTAAACCTAAAGAAAGATTTATCACCTCAGACAAACCAAAAATTTTTGCATCTGAAGCAAAAACAAGAACTGGAAAATGATTTCTTGTTAAAGCTCAAAGCACATTGGTTCATTCTCTAAATTCTCTGCAATCTAAGATGACACAGAAGCAGAGCTTCTAAAACTGGTTTTTATCAACCAATCAATTGTACTCGAAGAAAAATAAAAGATTCTGGATCATCTAAAAACTTTGCTGCCTTAAGCGTCTGTCTCCGACTTGGTTAACCTCATTATATGTAATAGTACAGGCAGAGTGAGCAATTGTCCATATATCACTACAGCAGCCATGTTCTATTCTATGACTGAAATACATTTTGCAATAGCAAGGACTCTTGTCAAGGAAAGTTTTGCAAACAACAAGTAACTGAACAAAACCAGGTTAAAAACTGCTGCAATTGTAGAACTTCACATCCATACAAAGACATAGCTAACATACATGTGAACTCATACACATACACAAAGTGTCTACTTCTTATTTTCTCTGTCTGAAAGCATCCCTTTACAATACTCTGATAAACAGGTCAAGTAGGAAAGAAACAAAATAATATGACCCACTACCACCAGTAGTTGTTTATATAAATAGTATCTCTTTCTCTCTTGTACATACACACACACACACACACACACATATATATATATATTGTGTGTTGAGGTAACTGTCAGATGTATAAGATAGTTAAGGTGATGGTGGAGGTGGTAGTTACGATAATACGCAGCAATGATGAAACCCTGACAAAAGTGGATGTCATACAGCAGTTAACAGCAGACTTAATGCACTTAGGATGACTGCATATGCATGTGTGTGTGTGTATGAGAGAGCGAAAGGGAGAGAGAGGGAGAGAGAGGGAGAGAGAGAGAGAGATGAAATGCAAGTAAACATTGCTGAGATAGTAAATGAGGAGGGAAAGAGAAAAGATGAGACAGAAGGGATTAGATAGAGAGGTAAGAGACAGACAGTAAGAAGGAGCTGAAGAGAGAAGAAAAAATAGAATATGGTAAGAAAGTGATGGGAGAAAGAGAAATAAAATGGAGAAAGGAAGAAATGAAGCAAAAAGAGAGTGAATCAGAAAAATGAGATGAAAAGAGGACATGAGGTGGGAATGAAATGGAGAGTGATGGAGAAGTGATGCAGAGAGATGGGGTGATTGTAAGACACAAAGAGAGAGAGAGAGAGAGAGAGTTTATATAGATAGACAGAGACATAGAGATACGCAGACAGAAGGGGGGAAATATAAGGGTGGAATGAGATGAAGAGAGAGAGAGAGAGAGAAGAAAAATTTACAGAGATAGAAATATAGAAATAGTAAAATAGCTATTCACTTAGATAACATTATGTGTATATATATATATATATATATATATATATATAAAATCACTTATGTTAGTTCACACACACACACACACATGTATATGTATATATATTATCATCACATTAGTTTATACATAAATAAAAATATGGTCAGAGTGTGGATGGGAGCTTTGTAACAATGATATTGATACTGATACATAACAGGTTCAATTGAAGTTAAATTTCATTAAATGATCAAAACCTTTGCTCACAAAATCATATTAAGTTATCAAAAGATCCTAAAATAGAATTTATTTCATATTAAACAACATAGCACACCCAAATTCCAACTTATACATACACGCACATATATATATATATCAATCTAAAATTATATACATATATAAATAAACAAATGTATATGATGTATGTATGTACGTGTGTGTGTGTGTGTATATATCATCATCATCATCATCATCATCATTTAACGTCCGCTTTCCATGCTAGCATGGATATATATATATATATAATATATATATATATATATATATATATATATATATATATAAAATCACTTATGTTAGTTCACACACACACACACACATGTATATGTATATATATTATCATCACATTAGTTTATACATAAATAAAAATATGGTCAGAGTGTGGATGGGAGCTTTGTAACAATGATATTGATACTGATACATAACAGGTTCAATTGAAGTTAAATTTCATTAAATGATCAAAACCTTTGCTCACAAAATCATATTAAGTTATCAAAAGATCCTAAAATAGAATTTATTTCATATTAAACAACATAGCACACCCAAATTCCAACTTATACATACACGCACATATATATATATATCAATCTAAAATTATATACATATATAAATAAACAAATGTATATGATGTATGTATGTACGTGTGTGTGTGTGTGTATATATCATCATCATCATCATCATCATCATTTAACGTCCGCTTTCCATGCTAGCATGGATATATATATATATATAAATAGATAGATAGATAGACATAGGCACAGTGGCATGGTTAAGAATTTTGCTTTGCAGTCATGTGGCTTTGATTCCACTGCATGGCCTTATAGGCACCTGCCTTCTACAACAGTCTCAGGGAGAGACGAAACTTGTGAAGACTGATCATATAGGTGAATGTGTGTGAGTGTGTCCATCTGATTAGCTTTGCATCAACACCATTTGAACACTGGTAATGTCTGTTAGTCTGTTAATGTCTTACAGTTTGGTTGGACAATGTGCAAAAGACCAGTGAAGTAAAAAAACAAAAACAATTAAAACTACCTTACTCATAATCAGGTAAGACTTGGCATTGGCAGCAGCAGAAAGGAAGAGATGATGGCAGTGATAGTGACGGAGACAATAGCCATGTAATTGCAATTAGATAGGGAAAAAGACTCAATATTGTGAAGTAGTGTGAAATAATTATTTGAAGGCGCAGGCATGGCTGTGTGGTAAGAAGCTTGTTTCTCAACCACATAGTACCAGGTTCAGTACCACTGTGGGCAAGTGTCTTCTACTATAACCTTGAATCAACCAAAGCCTAGTGAGTGGATCTGGTAGAGAGTAAACTGAAACAAGCCCTATCATATATATGTGTATAGCTGTGTGTGTGTGTGTGTATGTGCTTATCTCCCATCACGGCTTGACAACCAATGGTAGAGTGTTTGCATCCCTGTAATTTAACAGTTCAGCAAAAGAGACCAATCAAATAAAAAGGTTTAAAAAAATAACTCCTAGGACTGATTTGTTCAACTAAAACCCCTCAAGGTGGTGCTCCAGCTTGGCTGCAGTCAAATAAGATAAAAGAAGTTAAATAAGTAGGTGTTGCTCCTTAGATTTTCACATTACTGATACTCAGGCAACTGAGCCAACTGATGATTGGAAAAATGAAATTCCGAGTAGTCACAAACACACATTCTCAATTTTCTTATCTGTACAGTCAACCAAAAAGCCAACTGAACAACCATTACTTAGAAATATGGCAAATATAATCCTCAACCTTACATATCACACTTTCTACATTTCTGACACATGGGCCTATTGAATACTTGAATGTGTTTGGAACACAAAATAAACACACACAGAAAGTGAACTGGCAGAATTATTGGAGCATTGGATAGATTGTCTAGCTGTAATTCATCCCAGCTGTTAGTGCTCTAAATTCAAGACCCACTGATGGGAATCAACTGTGTCGTTCATTCTTTTGGGGGTCAATAAATAAAATACCAGTCAGGTATTGCAGTTGATTCTTCTATACACACACTCACACATTCTCCCTCCCACTCTCTGAAGAAATTGGTTGTTTAACCATGGAGAAATTGGTTCTGCCAGGTCTACAGATGCCCAAGATATGCTTTTTGTTTCAACAGTAACCTTATGACTTCAACAGGAGCTGAAAACACAAGGTAAGATATATATATATACCTTGCCTTGGGCCCAGTCATGACTGTGTACCTAAAAAGCTTGCTTCTCAAACATGATTTCAAGTTCGGTCCCACTAAATGGCACCCTGGCCTAATGTCTTCAGTTATAGACTAGGGCTAACCAAAGTACTA
>NC_042998.1:85386015-85512590 GCF_006345805.1 Octopus sinensis
GTTGCTCCAGATCACTCAGCTGTTGAAATGAGTTGCAGCATCATTGGTGCCAAGCTGTATTGGCTTTTGCCTTTCCTTTGGTGACATGGAGAAGAGAGTCTGATATGCATCAGTGACTGCTAATCTTCACAAAGAACTTTGCTTGGACTTGTACCTCAGAGGTGAACTTTCTGGGTGCAATCCTACAGTCATTCATGACTAAAGGGAGTCTTTACCTTTTACCATAAACTAGAAGATAGATTTGGCATTAGTCTTTATTCTGTACAATGATCGTTTCGACCCATCCCATTATTGTTCCCCAACTTAACAGGCAAAGAACAACATGACTGTCTAAACTCAAGATCTTTAGCAAGACACCACTTTATGTGTGGAAGTATCTGATGTGATCCAGACGGCAAAATGGATTGAAACAATTTTCATAGAGAATAAAGGCTAATATCAAATCCATCTTCTGGTTAATATATTGTTGCTATTATGCAAAAGTGTTGTAAATCCAAAACGTTGCTTTTCCAGAAAACGAAAAAATAGTTTTACCATTCCATAGCAAAAACCATTGTACTACACTTTGACAATTTTTGAAATCTTGGCATCTAAAGCAGCTGGAGATAGTTTGACCAAAAGAACTGGCTACTGCAAGCAAAAATAAATATTGAAAAAGCCAAATTTGGGCATAGAACAGTTTAACATAATAGATAAGAAAATGGAGGAGAAATAACAATAAGAAGTGCATCTATATATATAGATGAGTAAAAAATGGTTTTAGATAGAATGATTTACAGCTTCTTTTTCAGTGCCTTATAAAGATGCATGACCTAGTAGTTGGAGTATTGAGTTCTCCATCATAAGGCTCTGAGTTTGATTCTTGGAGCAGAGAGTGAGTTGAGTCCTTGAGTAAGATGCTCCATTTCACACTGCTCTAGTCTATTCAGCTGAAAATGAGTACCAGCTGAGTGCTGGTGCAGCAGCCCTCTCTCCTGTCAACTATAACATTCTCTGTGTTATGCTGGGTCAAGAGTGCAAGAGTCAAAAGGGTGTTCTATGTCTGCTGAAGACTACAGAGGCCTCAATTGCAACAGGAGTTTTTCTGCATTTTTGTCTCAATGTTTCACAATACTTTGTTAAAATCTTGCAAAAGCCAACTATACATTTCTTTTTTCCCTTTACTATGTACAGCTCTCAAATAGCAAAATTAAATAAATGCAATAGAGTAAGGATATTGTCATCAATTAATTAAATGTGAAGCTTTAGAATTAACACGGAAAAGAAAAACAGAAATCCTGTATATAATATTCATACCTTTCAAGGAGAAGAATCAGCAAAGTATCATGAGGTGAAACTGATTTCAGCTACAGATTGAAACCAGGTCACATACTTGGTTTACCAAGAACTAAATGTTTCCCTTGCTGCGACTGTTAGTCAATAACTTAATACCTATACCAATAGTAAAGAACCAGCTTACTGGCAGAGCAGCCGTCCAATCAATAACTGGCATATAGTTCCAAGACCTATGTAATGTCATGATGACTTTAGAATCAATAGGAGAGAGGGAGAGAGAGAGAGAGAGAGAGAGAGAGAGAGAGAGAGAGAGAGAGAGAGAGAGAGAGAGAGAATATATTGCAAAGGCTACTAGTAACAGAGATTTCACTTGACATTAATTATCGCTATTGGCTAATATTGCAGTATCTGGGACTGGGATATCACTGGCTAAAATGACCCCATCAAAAATACTCTCGCACCCAAAACTGAACCTTCTTGTGATGTGTATTTAGTTACTGTATAAAAAAAAATAAATAAATAAAAAAATGCACTCAGTCCAGTAACAAACTTCAGGTTGAGTCAACTACTCTGATTCCATAATATAAAAACAATAATCTTGAGGTTTTCTTCATACAAGGCTTCACACACACATACACACACCTTGTAGGGTTAGTCATACAAATCAATCTCAGTATATATCTATATCTATCTATATCTATCTCGTCTGGCACCTGTGTCGGTGGCACATAAAAAACACCATCCGAGCGTGGCCGTTTGTCAGCCTCGTCTGGCACCTGTGTCGGTGGCACATAAAATCACCCACTACACTCTCGGAGTGGTTGGCGTTAGGAAGGGCATCCAGCTGTAGAAACACTGCCAGATCTGACTGGACTGGTGCAGCTTTCGGGCTCCCCAGACCCCAGTTGAACCGTCCAACCCATGCTAGCATGGAAAGCGGACGTTAAATGATGATGATGATGATATATATATATATATATATATATATAGAGAGAGAGAGAGAGGCTAGAGCAGAATACACTTGCCCAGGGTGCAGTGCATTGGGAGTAAACCCAGAATTACACAGTGCAAAGTGAACTTCTTAACTACAAAGCCATGCCTGACTTTATTTGCCACTGGAATAAATTGCCTGCAGTCTTGAATTCAATTCAAAGTTCTTGAAAGAATCTGGAAAAGGCTAATTTCTTCTCAATTAACTCAATTTTATTTTTGTGGGGTGTGCCTCTAGGCTCAGTTGTTATGTGTGACTGACTGTAGCAAGCAATATCTCAATAAAAAAAATTCAAAAATGAAATGGTCAAATGAATGAGATGTTGGCCTCAGCTTATAAGAAAGAACCATGAATGTTGTGACAGGCGTTGAGCTGTCATGAACAAAATGATAAAAACTTTCATTGGGCAGCTGCTGCTGACTTTGACTATATAACAGCAGCCATTTTTTTTTTCATACAATGACAATAAACAAATTGACTTGGTGACATAATTTTAAAGTAACATTATTTGAAAGATACAATAGCCTTTGTTATCAACTAAAAAAATGTGTTTTTTTTTTAATACATCTGTCAAGAAATACTACATACAATAAGAAAAATTGAAGATTCCATTTCAAATACTATAAAAAAAAAAAAAATTGAAATACTTAGAAAACATTTATATTAACTCTGAAATACAATATATATATAAAATGGAGAACTAAAATATGTAAATGAAGAGTGCCAAGATTTAAACTTCAAAAATAACACAAGGAGAGAATGGATGTGAAAAATAGAGATGTAAACATTTCTTCTCGAGAATTATGTTTTTATTATGTGAAAAAGTTTTCTATTTCTCATCTATAATATATAGAAGCTGAAGGTGTTATTTGATTTTGAAAAATAACTATTATGCCTGAATAATAAAAACAAAAATTTAATATAATTTAGTTAAGGAAATGTACCATTGATATAGAGTAATTACATTCCATGTTGACTTCCTCTTTTTTTAAAACTACTTTATGTCTACAGGTGGAATGAGTTTTTATAATATGTGAGTGTTACATTCATTCTGATATTATTCCATGTATAAATGGAATAGCATTTTTATAGACTAGAAAAAGCAATTATTATTATTATTATTTTTACCCTCCACAACTTGATGCCCTTCCTAATATCAATCTTTTAATCATGAAGAAATAGTTTGAATCTATTTGTCAGTCAAGTTCACTGAGGCAAACTGAGTATAATATATTGAATTAGTGTTAACATATTTCATATAGTAAGTCCTCAAAATCTAATTAGGAATTATGTGATGAGGAAAGAACATTCACTTAATGACTAATTCTTTAATAATTTCAACAAGGCTTTTATGTTACTGTGTCTAGTATGCAAATTTCCTGGCAAAACTGCCCACCTCTGGACTCCAGCCATCACTCAGTCTGGATGGAGGCTAGCTGGTAGATCACATCATCAGAGTACTTGCTACAGGAGCTCTTTCACCAACACAATCAACTTTGGTGTGCCCTGTGATTAGTTTTGTCACATGCCACTACTTCTCTTATACATCAAATAATTTAAGGAAGTTATTTTTAACCTAGAATTTTTATTCCTTGATCACCCCAACCAAAACTAATTATAAATAAATCATATATAAACAAATAAACAATATATATAAGTTCAATAGGGTCTTTTCATCCCTTTAAATCATTTGAGCTTTCTCACTATAAAAATTAATTTCTAATAAATAAAATAGAGACAGTATAATTTTCGTCAAACTATTCATTCTAGCCCCAATTTATAGAGCAAATTATTTTGCTACCTTAGTACAGTTATAATACCACAGCTGTTAAATACTAATCAACAATCAGGCCCAACTCTCTATTAAAAGAACTCAAACACATCTATTACTACACAGATACCATCCTTCCCTTCATTCTCCCCTGTCCTTCTGCACCTAAGTACCATTCACATGCAACCTTAATACTACATACCCAAATTTTTACTCTATGAAGAGACTTTGAAAACATTTTCCAATAGGGTCATGCCAATCTTCACACCTTCAAGAAGAAAACATTACTGCACACACCCTCTAAATGTAAACAGTTACTAAGATACTCAAGATCATTGCAAATGCAAACCATCACCACAATCTGGGAAATGCACATCCTCAGTGTAGTTGAAATTGCACCACAAAGACTGGCCTCCTTCTTCAGAGCCAGAAAATACTTCAGACCCCAATGACTTTTAATTCTCTACAAAGCTCAGATAAGACCCACGATAGAACATTGCTGTTATACACATATAAATATAGAAATCCTACATTTCATAAAAAAAAAAAAAAAAGGTCACTCAACTGATTAGCATGAAGTCATAACCAACATTCCAATCTCAGATATACAAACATGTTGTTGTTATTGCTGTTGTCGTCGTCGCCACCACCACTACTACCACAGTGGTTTCTACTCTACAGAGCTAGTTGGCCTCATGCCCACTACACTCAGATACTACCATATCATTTATCCCTCCATTTATCCATTCAGTACCAACCATTCCAAATTCTGAACTCACTACAATACAAAGTGTTTCCTTTCTAGAATGTTGTCCCACTGCAATTCTTGCCTCAAACATTTTCTCTGAAACTGTTGATTTGCAAATGTTCAAGGGGAAATTTAGTCATATCAATCACATTTATTTTGGAGGGTCTATGAAGGCCATGAACACATCCCCATCTTCCAGAGCAAACTAAAGAAAAAAATATTTTGGTATAATATGACTTGAGTACAACAGTACACAATGACTATAAGATTTGATTCAATGACTGAACTAATGAAGGACTAAATGCTCACAAATCAAATGCAAAACATTCTGGTAAGTACAATTAATTCTGCCCTTCCTTTCCTACCCCTATTGTCAAAATCAATGCAAGAGGGCAATCTCCAGTCATCTTTACAGCCTCATAAATATATGACTGGAGGATTGATTCTGTCTTGAGGGGACAATTTGGAGGTTCCACATTGTTACATTCCCTAATATCATTAGCTAAAGGGAAATTGATTCTTAATTTCCCAAGTTTATAAAATGAATAGCAGAGGTGCATGGTTTAGAGGCTAGGGTGTTGGACTCAGGATCCTAAGATTGTGGTTTTGATTCTTGGACTGGGTGAAACATAGTGTTCTTGAGCAAAATAATTTTATGTTGCTCTAGTCCACTCAGTTGGTAAAAATGAGTATTCCTGCAATGGACCAGTATCCTATCCATGAAGGAATATATATATATATGCCAGAGAAACCAGGAATCTGGCCCAATGGTCCTTACAGAGTAATGTGGACTAACCATAAAATAAATGCTATTCACAGGTGGTAAGCTCTTTGACAGCTGACTCAGTAACTTGATTTCAATTCCCAATTGTAGCTATTTAATGTTTCACTTATGTCCCATTATAGTAATTCCGGTTATAAGTTATAAGAACATGAAGTGGATTTAACAGTCATGTTGACTTGTATTTGACACATTATTCCATGAAGATGAAACAATTCAATACTCCCCACACCACCCTCTAACATGTTATGGACACTATTTACATAATATAACACTAGTTTTTGAACTCTATATTTCTACAGCACTTAAGTTCCCAAAGTGGATGCGGATATTACTTAAAGGGAGCTGTATGAGTGAAGGCATTCCCAAGATGACATTGAGTTTAGAGCTATATCTTTGTAATTTCCTGAAATACTATCTCCGACAGTATTGTGTGAGCCACTCATCTCAGTAATGCTGCAAGATAAAGAGTACAGTGAATGAAATGTAGAAACAAGAAGCTGTTGGATCTGAGCCAACAAGAGTAATAAGCTAGTCTGGAATTACACTAACATCATTAGCATTCTGTTTTAATGCTTTATTATCAAACTGTGGAGACTCACAATATAAACTCCATTCTTAATTAGTAAGCAATCACTGTCTCTCTAAATCGTCTGTACCAATTATCAATTCAATTATGAAGGCAATTTGATAACATTACGATACAAAATTCTCTTACATTTTCTCGCTTTTGCAGACTAGCACTTTGTATGACATGCATGCACACACATGTATGCATGCAGACATACAAACTGTTGCACTTTTATAGTTATATTGACCATTTATTAAATTATTTAACCGTGCACACCCTTTCAATTTTCAACAGCTAACAGCACCAAAATATTTTCTTGTCTTCATTACACAATTTAAATTATTAGTTCTTAAATGACATACCAATCATTTTATCTTCTTTTGGTCAAAGAAGAGCTAAGAACATTTAACTATTAAAAAAAAAGTTTCACAATAGGATTGCTTATACCAACTCCATAATAACAAGTACCCTATTTGACGGCATAGAAGATGCATGGGTCTAATAGATGCACACCAATTAGAGCAGTGCATATTCAGGAAAAATGCTTTTAGTGCATTAAAGCATGGAATAAAGGCTCAACTTCACATATACGACCTGAGGTGATTTTCTTGAGATACTGTTTTTTTAAAAAAAAGTGTGACTATTATGCCAATAGACAAGTGACAAATTTTCTAAGATCATAACAAAAAATTTCCAAAATTATAACAGAAAATTTCAGAAACTGTCAAAAGTAACAAAACAGTATAGTAATTATTTTTATTTCTTTAAATCTGATATCTCTACAAGGCATCACAGGTTTTCTACGACAAAATTATTCTTTCTAGCCTACATACAATACCTTGTTTCACAATTTCTTAGGCATTCAATTAATCTTTCATACTTTGATAACATAAATGATAAGAATAAGCAATAGCTCAGTAATTACATTCATATATCAAAATTCCCTGAACACCACAACTGTAAGCCAAGAAGATAATTATGCAATATCATTCAGTCTCTCAGTAGCATATCTGTGATTTTGTATAAATCTTACTATGATGTTCTCATCTCTTGAAGAAGGTTCAGTCAAGTAGTATCCTCTTGGTGCCTTTTCCAGATAAACTATGAAGATTAAGATTTTTTAGAGAAAAGAAACTGGAAGCAGCAATGCTCATTTCACTTTTAAAGACATTAGTGACAAACCATATAAAAAACTAAGTTGTAGACATGGTTCCTTAAAAGTCTACTGTTATGTGTTATCAACACTACTACATCACTGTTGATTTCTAGCAACATTCTTATCAATAACATCTACGAAATCCTTCCAAGCCTTCATTTAAATGAAGTCAGGCGTCATGTAGTAATTGTTATTTTTTATTATTTTTATTTTTTCAAATAAGGAAATAAAAAGACAGTGTAAGCAGGAGATAACCTTCTCAACCTAGCAGCCTCTATTCTAAGTAATAAAAACAATGCAAATGTTTCCTAAGATGTACAGAACCATTCCTAAGAGACAGTGCTTTCCTTTTGTCTCAGCATTATGTGTATGAGATCGAAACCTCATTCTAGATAGCATGCCAAACTACTGTGAGTAATACTTTTTATATGACGAGATAATACCTATATCTTCAGCATCTAAGTGACCTGAAGCATGTAGAATTAAGTGCAAATCTCATATACACAATAAAACACCTGCAGGCAATTTTAAAGATTTTTGAGTTGGTATTCCAGTATTATATGCATTCATCCATATTGTTTCTACAGTCACCTATAATGGTACTCATAATCATAAACTTTGTGATTTGATGAAACATTTAATTGTTATACAGTGACCTTACAGTGCAAGTAGTTGACTAAGAGATGTTCATCCCTGTAGTATTTATATAGAACAAATACAGCTATATCAGTTAGAGTTAAATCTCTTTACTAGAGACTGCACTGCTCCACTAAGAAAAAAAAAGAACCATTATCTAATTAACCTGCACCTTAATGACTCAGCTATCTGCAGCCATTATACAAACATCAACTAGGTACCTACAGCTGTATAAAATATTATTGACTTTAGATGTAAAAAGAATGCAGTTTATATTGAGGTGTTTGATACCTTCACATCTTTCTAATCAAATTCTTGGCGTAACATTTCAAAGGAAAGAATGATTTAGCATAAAACTGGACAAATTATGAACAAGTGAGATCCTTTAAATGGCTATTTAATCTGAAGGCAAATAATCTTCAAGTCATACCTGACCACCTTAACCCCTTACCTGGCAAAGACAAGTTAACTTGTCTTCATCCAATTTGTCTTTTTCAGAGGGTGACGATTAAACTCATCCAAAACATATAATTTCAAAAACAGCCACAGATGAGTTTATATAACAGTTCTCAGCATTTCTCAGTTTTTACCTGTTTCCCCCCACCCCCACAAATTGCACCCAGATGTTAAGCTCAGAAGATGACAGTGAATATGAACCTTGTATTAGAAGCTTGGATACATCAGATGAGAGTGCCAGCTCATCTGATAAAAAATATTCATCTGAAAATGAAACGTTTTCTGCAAAAGAAGTTGCCAGGGGAGGGGTTAAGAAAAAGAATAAAACTAGTCAATGTAATCCTGTATATGCCATGTTTTGTAAAAACAAGAAAGTCTTTGATCATAGAACTGCTCAATCAAAACTGATCAGGGACTAAACAACAACAATAACTGGATAAATTAATAAGGAGTTAGGTGATTTACAGTTCTAACTTCAAATGCAGCCATTATTCATTGAAATGGTTTGATCCATTTCTAAGAAAAACAAGAGCACTCAGAGAGTGCAAACCTCCACCAAGGAACATCAACGTCCTCTCAACAATTAGCCAGAGATGATTTTTTAAAATAAGAATATCTGAAATAAAATCAACTGCTCTCACAAATGATTATACTAAAAATGAACCTGACCACTCTCAAAAATTAAGTAAAAAAAAAACAGAAAAATAATCCAGAATCCTCATCCAGTACCAGATTGATGCAAAAATCTAATCAGTTCATGCATATCACAAGGTCAAACATTTTTGAAAGTTTCATCTGAATCCATGCAGCAGTTCTTGAGATATCTTGTCCAGGACAAACAAACACAACTGAAAACAATACCTCTGCCTTCACTAAGGCAGAGGTAATAAAGATTAAAGAGTAGAATATTAGGATAAGTAAATTATGTAGATTATGAGATGGAGATAGCTGACACATAATACTCTGAGTTTTCATATTCTAGTATATATCAAAAAACAAAACAAAAAAAAAAGCTGGGTTTTTGTTTTTTCACTCTTTGAAGTCTAATAGTAATTAAAAGAAGCACAGGATTTAACAATGAATTGCTAGGATTGTGACATGAAAAATCCAAAGACTACATCTTCACTGATGAAACTGTTAGCAATAGATTATTTCTCAGACGACAGAAAACATGTAGCGAATAACTACAATAACAAAAGTAGCAATTTATTATTTTACTAATAATTAAACTAGTGATGCATATAGCCATACAGTGCTAAAAGGACATTGAATAAAATTCTACATATGAAAATAAACTTAATGAAACCACTTAATTTCTTATACATTCTGTTGAGTGATACCCATACACTACAGGACTGAAATCAAGACCATGCTAGCACCAGAGAGGAACTAAACTCTAAAAGCTAACAGTTGGAAGTTCCTATCCATTCATCCACAAACACTAACTTGTAACATCTTGTTGAAAGTTGATCTAATTCAAAAGCTCAATCTTGTAATGATTCTGTTACAGAACAGAATGACAAATAGAGGAAGTTTTCTTATTTATATTAGAGAGTTCTCCATTTCCTTCAAAATGAATGTGAGGTTAATATGATTCTTGTGATATCATGTGTTTCAGAATTGGCTGACGGATGCAGTCATGTTGGGTATTGTGTCATACAGAAAGTTAAGAGTTACAAACTGACAAAACAATGACTTCATAATAATGAAGATTTCAAGAAATATGCTTACATGGAGAAGAAAACCCAGCCTCAGTGGATAAAGTATTATCCTATTTGTTCATTATATCACATTAAATATGTTGAAAATTTTTCATTAGAATCCTGTGTTAAAAATATAATAGTACTTGTCTAAGATCACCCAAATATCAGGCTTAGATATTAGATTAGAAACATTTTAAGCCTTTATGCCACCTAGGGATTTATTAAGGGTCATTTTCAACGCAGTGGTTAATTTACAATAGCTTTTATATAAATATATGTTTGTGTGTATGATGATGATCATCCTCATTTAATATTTGTTTTCAAAGTTGGCAATGGCTGGCAGTTTTACTGGAGCTGGTAAGGCCAAAGGCTGCACCAAGCTCCATTGACTGTTCTGGCATGATTTCTATGGCTTGATACTCTTCCTAATGCCAACCACTCCACAGTATGTTTTGTATGTTGCACCAGTGCTTTTAACATGGCATGGATGCTTATGTGACACCATTACCGATATCAATTCTGCAGTAGCAGATGGGTTTTCTTGAGTACAGCAAAGTGCTAGATATCTCAGTTCTTTGTCATCTCCTTCATAAGGTTCAGTGTTTTGAGAGTGGCCTTCAATACTTTGTCCTATGTCTTCCTGGGTCACCTTCTTCCACAAGTTCCATCCACTTTAAGTGATCAGCACTTTTGTATGCAACTGTTTTATTTGTTATATATCATCACTCATAGTAGAGCTGGGTAAAATACATCTTCAAAGTACACATTTCAATAAATCATTTTCCATCTGTTTGTTTTGGTCACACAAAAGAAGATTAAACCTATTTGAACATTAGTTTCTACCCGTATTTCTTATTCTATTGAATTCAGAGGGATAAAATCTGTACAGATATCATTAGAATTAAAATTCTGAATTATAAGCTATCAAAATAAATTGTCAAACCTTTTATTCATATTTTAGATTTAACAAAAATATAGTCCATTAGGCCTCATGCGACCTTTAATATTAGATCCACTCAACAGCATGAGAGTCATAACTACCTCACTCATGTCATACATGTTTTTCTATAGATCCAAGACCTTCTAGATATAGACAAAATTACTGAGAAGTTGCAAGGAGCTAAGGAGTCATAAGCTATTTATGACAAAGGACCTGTATGTTTGCTCATTTGGATAATTTGTTGAAATAAGTATTTTAAAGCTGGATGTACTTATCAGAAACAATAAGTGTTGTGTAAATTGGGAAACCTATTTTCCTGTAAAGTAAGGCAAAGTTAACATATCTTTACATATCACACACACACACTCACCCACATATTTATAAATCACAACGTAACATATTTTTATGTTGCAATATAACTTAATACATAATTAATTATGTAATACCACTCAGACCAAACTAAAGTAAAGGTTGATCTTAGATGAGAACACAATAATATTTATTAACAGCATCACATATTTTACTTCCTAATCCAAAAAAACTCCACCAAAGTCTTCAGGAATATACTATAGTCTTTTCTTTTTACTTCCATAGAGTATATTCAGTTCAAAAGATTAACATACTGAGTATACATTAAGAAGTAAAGGGTTCTTAAAAACAACTTTTCCTTATAGTCTCATGAGAATATCCTCAAAGTCAGATAAAGCAGTCAGAAAATACTTGAGAGCCCCAACAACCAACAAACCTAAACAAAGGTGTGCAAGCCCCACAATGGAGATTTTCCTTCTACATATGAAGTAGTGCTGCTGTTACACATACAGATGAAGGATAAAGGTGCAAGTGTGGTGGTTGAGGTTAAAAAGCTTTCTTCCCAACCATGTGGTCTTGATTTCAGTCCCACTGTGCAGCACTTTGGGCAAGTGTCTTCTACCATAGCCCCAGGCCATCTACTAAATTCAGTGAATTTAGTAGATGGAAACTGAAAGAAGTGCACCTCACAGACACACACACGCACATGTGTGTATGTGTGCTCTTATCTGGACATCAAGTGATTATTGTAAATGAGCATCACCATCATACATGGTATACATTCCCAGTCTTCCATGGGAAAATATTACACAACTTGAAAACAGATTATTGTTGTAACAGGAAGGGCATCCATCCATAGAAAATCTGTCTTGACAAATTCCATCTGATCCATGCAAACATGGAAAAATGGATGTTAACACAACGAAGATAATATCCTGGACCACTTCAAAAATAAAAAGCAAAACAAAAAAAAAGATATGAAGTTGATTGCCCTAAAGGGGGTCTTCAACACACTCCTTAAAGAAGCTGGCTATTCTTTTTGTCATTGTTACCACTACTAACTACAGTTGTGACATTTGCTCTTCGAGACTGGATAGTCAGGTACCATCACTTAGACGCTCTTAAGTTTCTTGACTCTCCTCTTCTCATGATCCATATTGTGATCCCCACCTAATCCTTCCTCCCTAGAATGTTAAACCATTGGAACTTCTTTCCAGACTATGTTTTTCATACCAGTATTGAAGAAGTAGAATAATTACGATCTTGTTAGTCAAAGAGAGCCTTTAAACCCATTACCTTCCTCTAGACCAATCCAATAAAAGAATGTTAATGTGAGAAAGATTTAACAGGACCATCAACACAAAACTGATGAACTTTACACGACACACACATATGTAGATTGTACAAAAGCACAGAGAAGTACATACAGAGTGCTAAAAGGACATAACATGACAGTCTACTTACAATATTATTAAATGAAATTATTAATCAGATAAACTGACAAACATATAGACTGTTTTAAAAATAGATAGTCAGAGTGGTAACAATAGATACAACAAAACACACACACACACATATATATATATATATATATATATATAAAAAATGAAGTAAATCTACAAAATATTTTCACCATTAAAATAAACAAACGTTACAGAAGGTTCAACAAACAAAAACCATAAACTGCATAAATCTCAATAATAAACTATTCTTAGTAATGTGTTATGAAAACAAGTAAACAACTTTATTATGAATAACAATCCCACAAGCAGAGCATACAAAAGAAGATCGATTGTCAATGATTTTCTGTCTTCACAGAAGTTTGAAATCCTTGACAACTACATCGAAACTGAACAGACATAAACAGCTTTGTTTGAGTATCTGACAATGCGCTTGCAGCAGGAAATAGTTGGCACTCGTTCAGAAGAATACCACTGAATATAACTAGTTAGGAAAATACTGGAAGACAATAAGATAATGCAAAAAAGATAATAGACTAAACTTACTGACTCAACACAGTATTCACACTGATACTGAAATTTAAACCTGAATTAAACACAAAAATAAGGATCTAGAAAACATTAGATAGTAAATAAATAAAAATGAAATTACAATTATACAATATATAAACCCCTTTTAATCAACCAACACTGGAAGATGTACCCACTAAGTACATCTTGCATTATATTCTAGTTAGTAGATGAGGGATTTTTTTGGTAGTATGAAATAGAAGATAGACAAGTAACTGAATGCATTTGCAGTTCAATTCCTATCAGTGTTGGTTAAAATTTTCATTTTTAAATATTTCATTAGGACAAGTCATCAAAAATTAATCATCTTAAATGCTAAAACTTTCAAGCCTGTCAATATAAGAATTTTATTAATCCTGCTTAACCAAAACAGGATTTAACTAACTAACCAGTCACCTGATAATAGTTTTACAGCATCCAGAAACTCAGAAATAATTGTGAAAATGGATATAATCTAGTTTGAATAAACTTTTCATCCATCATTGTAACATCTTAGAAGTGAAGGTAAATAAAAGAAAAGGGTTACTGATATGGAAGAGCAGGAAATGTTCACTGAAAGTTTATATTTCATATTTCATTTTCCATCATAATTTCATCATCTCAAACAAGTAGAGTTAAATAAATATTTTCTTTCCATTTTTGAAACATCAAATCTATGCTGTAGCCATGATTAGTTAAGACAACTGACACTGTTAACTTTCAACCTTTTAGATATTCTGGCATTAAGAAAAAAATAACAATGCTCTTTTACCCCCTACCCCCAGTTCAGCCAGTTAAATGAAAGACATGAGGGAAATTAACAGATGTTATTATTATCAAAAACATGGTACAACCAAATCATAAGACCCAGTCTTCAGTAATAAAAGAATGATGAAGTCAGACGTGAGCCAGAAAAGCAATTTAGGTAAATTATCTGAAAAATTATCTTTCACTTTGCAATCACAAGGTTTTAGATTCAATCCTACTGTGTGACACATTAAGTCAGTGTTTTCTACTATAGACCCAGTAAACCCAGGTTAACCAATACTATAAGAGGAAATTTGGTACATGGAAATTGCATGAAGCCTATACATGTGTGTGTGGTGTGTAAATGTACTTGTATATTCCACGCTTATCACAAACTGAGCAATGTAGTGTTGAGGCTGACATTATCACCAGTCACTCAGAACTTTGAAAGATCTACGGAATAAAGAAATCCTTTACTGGAAAAAAAAAAAAACAGTAAAGGTTGGCAACAGGAAAAGCGTCCAGCCATAATATCCCGCCTTAAATAATTCTGTCTACACCCATGCTAGCATGAAAATAATTTGACATTAAAAAATGAATAGACAAAAGTATTTATCTAAAAGAATTGTAGTTATATTTCAGTGGATTATTCTTTTAACCCACTTGAGACTGCCTGCTTCCAATACAAAACATATTTTTAATAAAAGTACATATTTAAATTAAAACTTTCAAATAATTTTATATAAGGCCTTTTCCATTAGGCTATGTTCCAATTACAAAAAAGAGTACAGGTAGCTTCACTTATTTTACAAAACCCTCTCAAATTCTTGAATATTTATAAAAAAAAAATGTAATGTATATTATTAGAAATATGGTAACAAAAAGATTTGTAGTGAAACAGACAGACTAAATCCTACTGGACATATATTGTCATATATTTGAAAAGCTTGTTAAGGATTCATAAAGATGGATGAAGAAATTATTTTGATGAGCAAGGTTTAAGAGAATTATATATTATATAGGGAAGAGGAAGCTTAAGTCCAAATAATAGGAGGTAATTGGATTTATCACATCTGAAATTTAAATTCAATTGCACATCAACTTATAAGAGAGAAAAGATTAAAATTGAACATTCTCCAGCTGACTATTGAATGTTTGCTACAGTGAAACCAGACTATCTTCTTCTTGGTTAGTAGATTTGATTATTTTATAGCAACAGATGAAGCAATGAAAAATAAACATTCCTATAAAAAGTAAATCAATAGTCCAGTTCCAAAGATAGATCAACCAACGTCTGGAGCCAATATCAATATCCAAAGATAACCTTACTAAGTGTCCATTCCTAAAGATAATTTACCAATATCCAAAAATAATTTATCAATGTCCAGACCTCTACATCCAAAGGCAATCAGCTGGTGTCAAAAGCTCAAAAATAATCTGCCAATGAAATAATTCTATAATCATAGACAAAAAAAATTCTTTTAAAGACTAGAACACAAAAAATAAATAAACAAATAAATATAACTAAATTTCTTTCATAACTCTTTTGTAATATTTGGTTTTCTATTGTAGAAGTCTGCAAAACTAGACATTTGTTTCAAAGAATAATGAAAATACTTTGCTGCTAGGTGCCCTTACAGTATGCTGACCAGTCCTGTTACATAAGTATGATGTAGATAGAAATGATGTACTTCGCTCAATAGCAAAATGTAATAAATATGGGACAAAAAACAAGTTTACATTGTTATAAGTTTGTTACCATGTCAGTTACGTAGACATGTGACACCTGATCCTTTAATCCTGCAGTCATCATCATCATCATCATCAAATAACATCCGCTTTTCCTTACATGTATGGATTAAACAGAATTTGTTGAAGATGATTTCTATAGCCCTTCTTGTTACCAACCATCACTTGTTTCCAAGCAAGGTAATATTTTTCCGTGGCCAGAAATGGACATTGCTAGCAAGATGGTAACAGCTGCTAAAAACTATTATATAAAGTCTAGGTAAGGAGACAGTAATACACATCATCAGTCATTTTCCATGCTGACATGAGTTGGACAGTTTGACAGGAGCTGACCAGCTGAAGAGTTGCCCAGGCTCCATTTGTCTATTTTCACATGGTTTCTACAGTTGGATGCCCTTCCTAGTGCCAACCACTTTACAGAGTGTACTGGATACTTTTACATGGCACTGGCATGGGTGATTTTTATGTGACACCATCACCCACAAGCCTGCATTATTAGGATCACTTGGCTGAAGAGGGATGTAGGGGATATGCCTGTATGCAAGAACAGCCATGATTTTACTTAGCTTGACATGTCTTTTCAAGCACAACAAAGACACCAACATACATAGGGAGAGAGAAAGAATCATATACGTATACACAATAGATTTCTTTCAGTTTCTGTCAAAAGAAATTCACTCTCAAATTTGTGGTCCATCGAAGGCTATAGTAGAAGACACTTACTTAGGTGCCACTGCAGTGGAATTTAACCCATACTGGGAATGGTTAGTTTTTTTCAATGATTATTATCAACATGGCTTTTTTACAAATATTTTGAGTAAAAAAATAAAAGTAACAATATCTGAGCTTTTATTTGAAATGCTTTGCTGTGATAGTTACACTGTAATCTACATAACTCATCGAGTGTCAAAATATCAAGAGTAGTCTCAAGCCAAGCATAATAACCACCTTGAATAAACTCAGTGAAGTAAGCAGGAGAGAGAGAGAGAGAGAGAGAGAGAGAGAGAGAGAGAGAAGGGGAGGGAGATAAAACTAGGACCAATAAATGAGAGATCAGATGTTACAATGACAGGGATAATAACCAAAACATTATTAAGAGAAAATACAAATCTTTGTAAAGATACCTTAGTATTTATCGGGTAATTTCCCCTAGAAAGGCATAAGTTTCTATAGTTATCACTGAACCATGACAAGTAGAATAAACTGTGTTGTAACACAATGCCTCAGAATACATTAAAAACCCATGAATGGCATATCAATGGCAGTGAATGGGATCTGATTCTCACAAAGCAGCTGTTAACTCTTGTGTTGGATGCTGAAGAGAGGTGTACTCTAAAAAGTTATGACTTCAAAATCACACCAGAGTCACATGACTATTTACTCAGATTGTTTTGAATTAGTCATGCTTTATCTCATAGTTTCAAGATTTCAATGATGTGATTATTTATTTTAGAATGATATTGCACAGTAGATGTGAGGGACCAGATCTGGCCATTTTTAACATAAACAAGTAGAATATTTGGACCTAATATGGCCAGTTTAAATGCTAAAGGGCTAATGTTTTGAAGTGAAGTGAAAATTAATTTCTGTGCTACATGACATGTTCTAATTTAATGTTAAGTTCACAAGATTGGTAAAATTTATTTGTTCTAATGAGAGTAAAGAATGTTTACATGTATTTCTGTGTATATAGAATGTTGTATATGCATGTGTATATATATATGTATGCATGTATCAGTGTAATTTATGTTCACCTGTTTCAAACCAACATTCTAACACTGGGACTAGGCACAAATACCATCACCCAAATTTTCTCACTTCCCCTAACAATTTTTTAACTTTTTATCATAACAGTAACTATTTGTGGTTGTTTGATGTATTATACCCATCCACCTGCCTGTTCTCCCTCTTATCCACAATATTTTAATGTCACCTTAATAGTATCTCCTTTCATGATTGAGTGAGGAATGCATCTATCTTCTTGGCCAACTCTGTCTCCTTTCCCTTTATCATCTTGTTTCCTTGCCTCTTCATCCTCTCACACATCTTATGTAATAGTCCCTCTTCCTACCAAATCAAACTCTCACTTTCAGTTTTAGCCCTTGTTTCCTCACACTCAGATAAAGAGCTAAAGTAATAATACATTATATTTCTTAATCCTTATATCAAAAGAAAATTAACAATCTTCTCTTTAATTTTTACCAATACAGAGCAGTTTCCTTGGATTCCACAACAGTCCAATTTTAATATTTATATTCAGAATACTGTTGAATTCAGAATTTCTTACACAAAACGCCTGCTTAAAATTTCAGTAGACAAGTTCCTAAAATTATAGTAGCTAAATGAACCTGTGGTTAAAATGTTAGAAATTCACTTCTGTATATAAACCCATGAACACTTTTATATATGTTTAGTATATTTTTCCCCATGAAAATGTAAGTATTATACATGCACACATATGTGTGTGTACATGTGAGTGATCTTGTTAAACACAAAGAAGGGCGAAAAAGAAACTTAATTTTGATAGGCAGATTTCCCAATGTATTAGTATCAGTGATCTGAAACTATCCTTGAGAATTTTCTGGTTCATTCTATGATCCAAGCACCATTTCTCTCCCTCTCCCCACATATCAGCTCTCTCACATCACCCCTCACAAGAAGACATAGAAAATATTTTCTCAGTCGTTTTATCATCTACAAACTATTTATCACCCATTTTCCCTACCAATTTGGAAACTTGTAAAAATTCTAACCTGAGCTCAAATAATTATCAATACATTCCATTCTAAGAAAACTAACAAAGTCTATGAGCATGGTCTGGTTCCTCTTTTGATTACTTAATAAGAAAACAAAACAAAAAAACAACAACTAAAATTGTACTTTAATATCAATTGTAACCAGTAACACTCTAACACCAATTAATCTCTATCTACAAAATTCTCACTGTAATCTTATCATAGTTATAGGCTGATCTTAGCTGACCTGGTTATATTACATTACAGGAAGTAGGTTCAATATTGCCAGTAAACAAACTGCTTTATCTTCTGACACATTTTAAACTAAGATCTACCTACAATAACTGATATAAAGAAACATAATGTACTGTACTGAAAAGCAATGTAATATTTATTGACTGAACTCGTATATTTATACATTTCTTTCTCTTCAACTTCTTGTTATTCCATACTTACTTTAAATATCTTTAGCATAACTTTCTCTTTTTTTCAGAAACCATGAAATGTTTGATTAATATTTCCATTAATTTGTTATGAGCAATTAAATGCCTTAATTGTGATTGTAATATGTGACTCCCACTCTACCTAGTTAAAACTAGACAGTTGGGGGGGGGGCACATACAACAACTACTAGAAATTTCCTGTCAACTGAGCTAACACTATTTTTAAGCTTTTAAAATATTTTCCAGCCTCACAAACAACCACCTCTGATCTCCAAACCCCATGTTCTTTATATGATTTAATAAATGATAAAAAGATTTGATATCAACATGAAATAATCATACAACAGTAGAATCTGAAAATTAAAATGTGGTCTTTGACGAGTTGAAACTGAATTACTATAAAAGTACAAAGAAGCACAGTGACTGTAAGTGGCTACTCTATCAGTGTTCAGTAATTCAGTTCATGAATCATAAACTCTCATCTCATTACAGGTACTACATTTGTGTTTTCCAAGGAATTATTTGATAGCCTAGTTAAAACCAGACAGTTGGGGGCAATGGAGGGGGCACAAGCAGCAACTACTAGAAATTTCCTGTCAACTGAGTTAACACTATTTTTAAGCTTTGAAAATATTTTCCAGCCTCACAAACAACCACCTCTGATCTCCAAACCCCATGTTCTTTGGATGATTTAAGGTAGACAAAAGTATGTCAAAGATAATTACATTTCAAGTGATTAAAAAATCAGTTTAACCCTCAATATACAAATTGCATAGATATATATGTATGTATATACTCTAAAACTAAATTATAAAGTAATTAAATTAAGAAAACTGCAACTTCCTGTGGCATTTGATGAATTTTTCTTCTAAAAGTATCAGACTGAAATGTAACAGTCATTACAACTGCCACTAAAAGTGACAAATCAATGTCATATGTTGTCTGAGTGACATTGTCATTGCAACTGCTATCAAAATTAATCTGTCAATATCATGCATTGTTTGACTGACTTATATAGCACTGTCAATATAAATGCCACCAAAATTGACGACTCAGTGTTGGGTGTTATCCCACTGAACAAATAGCAGTCTTTATGACAGCTACCAAAACTGACATATCATAAATGTTGTGTTGTCTCATTAAACATATACCATAAACATATAAATTTTCATGACCATAGTGAATAAATATGCAAAATTCCTCTGGTATAAGTTGAACTCAAGTCATATAAGTTTGTATCCAAATACTATATCCACTCGACCATCTTGCTTCTAAAAAGAGTTATGAGTAATGCTATATGGAAACAGTGTATTGAAAAAAATTTAAGCTAAAATTATTTCTTAAAAATAGCCACTCTTCCTGTCATCACAATATATTCTTTTCTTTTACATGTTTCAGCCCTAAAGCTATGGCCATATTGGAACACCCAACTTATTTTGTTGTTTTTTTTTTCTTTATTATTTTATGATCCTTTTTTTTCTTTTTAGTTTGATCAATTGGCAGAGTAATAAGAGGCAGTGATAAAACATGTTGCAATATTTGTTCCTGTTTTCCTTGCTCCCAGTTCGAATCCCATGAAAGTCTACTTTGCTTTTCATCGTTTCAGTATTGATGAATAGAGTAGTATTCCAGTGCTGGTTGATGCAGCCTTCACATCCTGGATGTTCTGCTGGGTCAGTAGTGGGAGAACTGAAAGGGTACTGAAGTCTGCTTTTGGCTAATTAGGCTTCTAAAATCATTAACAAAAGCATAGTGCATACTGATAACAAGTCATCCTTGAGAACAAGTGATAGCTATAATAACATTCAGATTACTCTATTAAATGTAATGCTTATTTATTCACATTATTTCCAAATAATCATGCATTATTTCATAGCTCCAAGATTTCAATGTGATTGTTTATTTTTTAGAATGACATTGCAAAGTAGGTGTTAAAGGCGGAATCTGACAGTCTGAACATAAAATAGGTAGAATATTTGGGTCAGATATGGCTGGATTGAATACTAAAGGGTTAAAACACAAGAGCAGAAAGGTTTTCATTTTGACTTTTTGTGTTTTTGGTTTGATTGTTGTTTTGGCAGCTAAATTTATGCACTACCGCTAGCAATTGAACCATGATTAGGAATATATTTTCTTTGTTAAAACATTTTTGCCTTGCTAATTTAAAAGAGAAAAGTCAGTGGCCATTCCAAATGTTTCCTGAATGGTATGGAGTGAGAGAGGAATTAAGTTTTCCTCAAACTGGAAAGCTTGTTCAAATGCTTAGAACAGAGTGGAGCCAGTTAAAGACATTTAAGAGCCAGATAGTTGTGTTAGACTATGCAACAAATTATGTCTACAACTCAAGAACTGGAAAAATTCTTCCAGGCTGTTCCAGGTATCCATACACATTTGCCTATCAAATTTCACTTAGAAGGTGAGCTGAGACTTGTATTGCACAGCTGAATTGAACCTAGAACCAAAGTTTTATATCAAGACTTCTTAATCACATAGCCATGCTTGCATCCAAATTGAGATAAGAATGTATAATAATATGACCTGCTCAGCACAACAATGGTTTTCAAAGTAAGGTTTGAATTCCTTACCATGTAGTCTAGAATTTGGCACCTTAATCTAACAACTGATATGCCTCAAAGAATTTAGTCTATGAACAGTACAGCAAGAACCCAATATCAAAATTCCCTCACAAGGTATGCAAAAATATCTAATATCTAACATGGGGACATATGCACACACAAACATATACACACATACATGTAAACATATATAAAGAGATTATATCATCACAAACATACATAAAAACAACAAACAATAAAATCAGTCCTCAGGGTCTCATTAAAAAATGGGGAAGGATTAAAATGAAGAGACAGGATAAGGGTGAAAATTAAAAAAAAAAAATTAATGATCACTCACCAATTCAAGTAAAATGCTTTCAGTACTGTGGCTACGTTTATACTTTATTTATAATCTAAAACAAAAGAAAATTTTACAATAAAACTACATGAAGAAAGAGCTAAAAATAATTATGGAAAAAAATATTTAGATGAAAATGAAAGAAAATTAATAGAGGTAATTAAAAAAAAATAATGAACTGTAAAACTATGAACATTTATAAATACATAAATTGTATAAATTTATAAAATCTAAAACAAAGAAAATGATTTTTGTTGTTTTTTAGGATTTTTATTTTTTATAGTTATTTTCCTTTTTTACATTGGTTGTATTTCTTTTAATCAACTGCCATAATAAGACCATATGTCCTGTAGCCAGGTGCAATGAATCCTAAATGTTTTAATGTTGTAATGAGTGTTGTAAATCTTATATTGGAGTATTTTGCAATAAAGAATAAGATATTTAAGGACTTTAACCCTTTTGATACTAATCCACAAGAGACTGATACTGGTTTTATGATATAAGCTTTCTGTTTTAAAATGATCAAAATTAAAAACCTTCCATAAAAATTTCATGGTAATTTACATTCCAAACATCAACTGAATAACAACAATGTTATTTTATGGAATTCATTATTTTCTAAGTGAAATAAAAGTAGTGTATATTGAAAGAAATATGGTAATGAAACGGATTACAGAGCACCACAAAAATTAATACGTAAGTTAATTGTCTGTTTAATTATACTGCTACATTACTGCCCCAATCAAAACTACCACCAATGAACTATATGGCTCAATACTGTAGTACAAGTCAATGAGGAATCATCCTCTACATTGGTATTACTTATAGAAGGTACAGAACACCTCTATTTCCTGATGAGGACCTGTGAGGTCTGACAGAGGGGCAGAAAAATTGCTATGTCTGATACATTGGTTTTAAATTTATCCAACACCATGACAAAGAAAACTTGACAATCCTGTCTTTTTAGGAGAAATACATTGGATTACATTATCTCCTTTCTTTCTAAGATCTTACAGAGTGATTTAAAGAAATTTGGCCATTATTTCTTGCAGGTCGAATGACCATGTAACGCAAGAATTATACAGGCACTAGCTCTATTTTGTTTTCTCATTAATAAAAGGTGGGAAACAAAACATTTTCACAACTATTTTGTAGGAAGTTGGCCTAGTAATTTGAGAACTATTGTTCAGTATAGTTATCTGATTTACTAGAAATAACAGCCACATTTTTCTCAAATCACACCACCTTCGCCATCTTATAAAACTTAACAGTAAATAATAATCTTAGATACTCCTTACAAAGATGGGATGGTTATGGATGGAATGCTTTTGCTCATAGATCTACTTGATCAGGATTGAGATGGAGCTAAGCAGCAACAACAGATCCTCTTGTTAGCTATATACTTCTAGGCCAATGGTTCTTAACCCGGGAAGCAGTACTTCCTTGGCAGTGTTATGAGCTCACGAGAGGGCGGCAAATGTCAAGGATGCATGCCAACATATGTTCACATAGTTTATGTTTAAACTGATTAACTAAATCATTTATTCTGTTTCCTTACATTCTGTAACTTAGTAGTTTAACAAATAGTACTTGATAATGAAATAAGTACCAGACTGAAAGACGTATTGGAACCAATACAATCAGCTAAAATACATTGAAACTAGTGCTCCACCAATGACCGGTAGTGACAAAAAAATTTAAAGAAAATACAATAGAATCAAAATAGTAACCAGTGTACTCACTTTCCAGACATACTTAGCTTTAACTAGAAAAAAATAAAATAATTATCTTTCACTTTAGTTTATCAAGAACTAAACTAATAGCTAAATACACATACACTGTTAAGAAACCCTCAACTGATATTTTTAACCAGTCTAAAATAAATTGTTGGAAGTATTAACAATGGCAATTGTATTCATGTTTAACAATTTATATCAAAATCTGTTCCAATTCTGCTGGAAGTGAGTTAAAGTGAAGGAATGAAGGAGAGAGAGGCAGGCAGACTAACCAACAGAGAAATTGAATGGAATAAAAATTAAAAGAAAGAGTGTATTGGCTGCTATTTTCAGAAGTTTCAGGAACAACAGAGAGTTCTTCAGTAGCTTCAATATGTAAAGAAGACATTTAATTATACCAATGCTTTAAATGCTATTTCATTTATTGGCTGCCTAGTTCAAGTAACGATCATAACTATATGTAGATCAGATTGATCAATTTACTTTTCTAATCTCTCTATCATTGAGCCACACTCTCAGTGGAATATTTTAGTTCAGCAGTAAAGAACGAAAAACAAATATACATCCATTAACTAGCTTTGATACTTTAACATAGCTGAATTTAAGATTTTGTCTGCTTTACCTGTTTAATATATAGTTTTTTTTTTAATGTAAACTGCTTCCTGGTGTGCAATGTCGCAGCTGGCATGATACTGTCGGGGGTGGAGTGGGGTGAATAGTGAAGGATGAGACATATAGAATTACCATTGTATAAAGCAGTGATTCTCAGTTGGGGGGGGGGAGCATATAAGATTTAGGGGGTCCATACAAGCAGAATAGTAAATTGAAAATCCACAGTAGTATTTTATGGGTCCATGAAAAAATTTGGCTTTAAATGTATTTATTGCAAGAAATAGCTAGGTTTCTTTTTCTAACATTTTACGTAGTTCAACCTATGCAAGTTGATAAGTGAAAAATAAGAATAAGGAGTTTTATTTACAGCCACTTCAAAGTATGCTTCCATAAACTACACACACACATGCCTAGTAGCTTATAGCAAGAAAAGAGTGAGTGGAACAAATTGAGGCTGCAATCAACAAAGAAACACCAGAGTACCGATCTGATTTCCCAAGTACAATACCATAACTATTCAGCCATCAATGTTGAAATTGTAAAGGTCATTATTAATGCTAGTTAGCCAACATATTTTAGACATTCAAGATAATTCTTATTAGAACTTTGCAAGTTGAACACTTTTGGTTTACTCTCTCAGTTCTTACTCCTCATATTCTCATGATGACCAAAACAAATTTCAACATTTGACAACATTTTTAACATCTAACAGACCAAAGTATTCCCTTTAGGAGCCAAAAGCTTTGCAGAACAAAATTATAGCACTGCTATTTCAACTGAGAAAGTAAGGAACTAAAACTGAGCAGGAATATGACAATTTTTGGCTCTACTGTCATCTAGCCCAAATAATCCAGTCAAATTAATGCTTATTTATTCACATTGCTTTGAATTAACCATGCATTATCTCACAGCTTCAAAATTTAGATGATGTGCTTGTTTATTTTTGGAACTACATTGTAGGGTAAGTATGAGAGACCAGATCTGTCTGGTTTTAACATAATACAGGTAGAATATTTGGGCCTGATATGGCTAGTTTAAATGTTAAAGGACTAGACATCATTGGTAAAAAGTTAGTCAAAAAGCCAGTAGTTTACATCCTGTTAGCAACACAGTTATGTCTGTAGCTCAAAACATTTAACTTTCAAACGGGGTAATCATGTGACTCAGTAATGATAGGTAAGAACACACATCACACTATAAAACTAAAAATTACTTTGGTAGCTTGCAGTACCAAATTCAATTCTGCCAGAGAGACAAGTAACTTTCAAAAACAAGATTGACAATGTTTCCAAAATGAGAGTTTTATATCCCATCCTCTTAGAATCATGGTAATCAGAGATACAAACACAGGTCAAATGAATTGCAGTGGTCCATGAAACAACGCCTATATCTATCCTGACTGCAACAACAATTTCAGTATAAATGATTTCCTAATATTTCATTCAGCTACATACCCAGCTGAAGTTTTTTTTTTTAATAGAAAAAAAAAAAAAACGTCTTTTTCAGAAAGATATGTAAAATATGTAAACTAAAGTAGTTACATTCAGAAATTAAAACTGGGTTGACAAGAGATCACCTAACTACTCAGCAATGTTTGCCAAGTACCAGTAATACAACTAGATAAATACACTTATGAGATATCACTATCAAAATCTATGTAGTTATATGAAAGGGAAGAAGAGAAAAGCTATTTAGATGGAATATATTTTTAAAGAACATTATTTATAAAAGATAATAAACCATGCAGTAATCTGGTTGCATGATAAGAATTAATAGCAGCACTAAGCTATCAATTACAGTCTTTTGCAGTTAATTTAGCTTCTTGTATCATTAATCAAGAAATAAAGAAGACAAAAAAACTAAATATTACCAAAGAAAATTAATGCTTCAATGCACTTACATAGTAACTTCAAGATTTTGATGCAATTTTTAAAATTATAATAAAAATTTCTTTAATACAACTGATTTTAATGGATGGCATTATTTTCTATGATGGGTTTTATCCACATGAGAACACATCAATTACGACAGGTTTATAGAATGGCTTTGGCTTTGATTGCCAAAGCTAATTGAGTGACTCATCAGATACTATTGCTGACTAGCAGACAATTAGAAAACTATGGGAAAGCAAGAGTAGTTTCACTTGTAATTAGTAAGACACCTTTTAGTAATGCATGTTATATTGTAACTTTGGTTAACTCAGAAACCTACTTTAATATAGTATTTTACAAACCAGGTAATCTGGTTTCCTATTCTGCCAATCTGCTTCAACTTGCTAATGTTTTAAATTTTATGGCAACATTGTTTGTCTAAGCAAGAAATTACTGACATTTGAACAGATTTCTAAAGTAAATATTTTAATTAAATAAATATATTGATTGAGTACTAGACGAGCAACTAGATTTGGTGTTTTATATCCTATCACCAATTCCTTGTTGTGTTTATGTCCAGACTATTAACACGCAACAATGGACAATGTAGGTGATATATTTCATTACTATAAGCAGTAATAGCAACATGAAATTCCGGAGTGATTTGTTAACCCTTTTATTACCATATTTCTGTTGAAAAGCATTACCATTGTTAATTTTGAAAATAATGAATTTAGTGCAATAACTTTTAGAACTAAGAGGGTGTTTGGAACATAAAAATTAATATAAAACTTTTGTTTAAAGTTTTAATGGAGATCACTTTTAAAACAGGAAACTTGTATCAAAGAACCAGAGGCAGTCTTGGACAGGTTGGTATCAAAAGGGTTAAATAACAGAAATGAGTTCAATTTTCATCTTAAGTAAAAGATACCTGCAACAGGCAAAATCATATCCAATGTTAGGTTTGATTATAGAAAGAAACACATGTTGAGCACCAACCCTATTAATCTTGTAATTTGAAGAAAAGATTTTTTTCCCTCCCTTCAGTACCAAAAGTTTTCAAGTAAAACTAGTTTTATAGATTTCCATATAATGGTCAATATACTGGTACCATATAAACTATAGATAAATGAAAGCTAACAATGGTGATGACAGGGCAAAGCAGTGAATAGCTATGCTGTTAATGACACCAGAGTATTGTTTGACTTACACTATAATATATAGCAAACTGAATGTGCAAAGAACTTATTTAAAGCAGGATTAGTAATCTATGTAGAAATTAAGCATTTTCTCACCAAACTATTGTTACTCTACTGGGGGAAAGATATCTAACAGGTAACTATTTTTGTTTGATTTAAACCCCTTAATACCAACCTTCCTGAGATCACTCCTGGTTCTATGACAAATTTCTTTCTTCAAATTAAAACCTTTCACCAAAATCTCATTTTATGCTCCAAACACCAGTTTTAATACTGACTGTTGTTTTATTAAATTTTTCGTTAATTGAAATGGAGGCAGCATATTTCAACATAAATATAATAATAAAAGGCTTGTAAGTTTCTCATCTTAACCATTTTAGACAACTTGGAACTCATTACTTTGTCTACTTATTTATTCATTCCAGTGTAAGACTGAACTATTCCTGCAAAAGAAAACTTTAACAATCTTCATATCTTGGGTTGGCTTCCTAAATTCCACAATGGAAAAATTATACACAAAATTATAGCCTCCAACTTCTTGAAGTAACATTTTATAAAGACATTTCAATTATACATGACCAAATTAAGACAAAAGCTAGACTTATCCAATTACAAGAGAAAAAAGTTTGAGTGAAAGCAAGGTCTAGAATCAAAGGGCTTTAGAGTTAATTTAGCAAAAATTGAAGTCTTAGCAAGTAGGAAAACCAACAAATCACAAATGTCTTCAAGTAGATGGCCCTGCTCAATGTAGAAAGGGCATAGGTAGAAACTCCATAAGTTGTACCCAGTGCAAGCTATGGACACATAAGAGGTTCAGTAATATCAGTGAAAGGTTAACAGGGAAAATAGTTTGTATGTGGCAGATGTACAGGTACAATAAACACTAGAAATGTACAGAAAATAGACTCCATCAAATGTCAGGAGAGATACCTAGAAGTAGTTGATAGCTTCTGGTATCTAGACGACCAAGTCAGCAGCGGAGGTGGATGCTCCGAGAGCATAGCTGTGAGAAAAAGAATAGGCTGGGCAAAGTTCAGAGAGCTTCTACTTTTGTTGGTAGCAAAGGTCCTCTCCCTCAGAGTGAAAGGCAGATTGTATGATACCCGTGTGTGAACAGCCATGCTATGTGGCAGTGAAACATGGGCTGTAACCACAGAGGACATGTGAAGGCTTGGAAGAAATGAAAATAGTATGCTTTGCTGGATGTGCAATATCAGTGTGCATGTATGACAGAGTGTCAGTGTCTTCAGAGAATACTGTGCTGGTGTGGTCATGTGATGCATATGGACAAGGACAGCTGTGTAAAGAAGTGCCAATCTCTAACAGTGGAGGGAACTTGTGGAAGAGGTAGACCCAGGAAGACATGGAATGAGGTGGTGAAGCACGATCTTTGAAAGTTGTGTCTCATGGAAGCAATGACAAGTGATTGAGACCATTGGCAATTTGCCATGTTGAGAAACTTGCCAAGAAATATCATAGTTGCTGCTGGTGTTGGTGACACATTAAAGGCACCCACTACACTCAGAGTGGTTGGCCTTAGGAAGGGCATCCAATTGTAAAAACTAAGCCAAAAATCAAACTGGAATCTGGTATAGCTCTCCAGCTTACCAGTTCGAATCAATCTGTCTAACCCATGCCAGCATGGAAAGTGGAGATAAATGATGATGATGATGATGATGATGAAATTTGAAACTGAGTCAATTTCTTTCAGTCATAAATCTTGATTAGACATTCTAAAAAAAGAGAAAAAACCACCTATAGGTGAAATCATCTTCATAGACAAGGCCCATATCTTACTAAGTTTCATATCAAATGATCTTCAACAATAAGCCAGTTAGGAATTTCTATTTAAATCACTGATAGGGTAATATTATCTATGGTAAATACCCTCTTCAAACTACTTGGAGAAAATTTTGAAGAAAGTAACGAAAACACCAGACAATGAACTTATCAAAAATAAAATAACTGAAATTTGTAGCATGATACAAAATAGAATTGACAAGGCTTTATCTTTTTTTAATAGTCTTTACGTATAATAAAATACTGTAAATCTTCTGTTAGGTCATAATGAGACTCAACTTCTGGCATCTATATAAAGAAATTGATTTGTTATTTCCAAGATGAATCTAAGAACTCCAAGAAGTTCCGTAAGTTTCATGATGAATGGACAGATCTAACAAGATACTCTGAAGTCAAGCAAAAGAAATATTTTCATATTTCTTCCAATCTGTTAGACCAGCAGATACTGGGGAGAAAAAAATCAATTGATAACTACTAACTTTATTAGCTTTAGGTTAAATTCAATAAAAATGGTGTGTATATCAACTGGCTTCAAAATCCTAAAGACAAGTTTAACAGTTGTGAACAAATAAAAAAAGAAAATCAGCATGTGCTCATGATGGAAGCATTTATGGTGGAAGAAGTCCAAAGAAGAAATAAATTCTGAAAGTGTTGGATCTCACAAGATTGAGAACAGTGTTGCTATACTTATCTGTTGATCAATAGTTCTCAAATTGATAAATACAAACTGTCCACAATAAAATATTACTGAAATATTTTGGTATCACAGCACCTCTGTATTAAAGTGGTGACAAAATATATTCTGCATCCATGGACTTCAAAAGTGGGAGATTGTCTTAATTTCATTAACACTTTTGATATCAACCCACCCTTTGTATTATAATACAAACTTCCTATTTTAAAGTGATCTAAATAAAAAGCTTCTATCAAAATTTCATGTTAATTTATGTTCTAAATACTATCTTGACAATGACAAAGTTAATTTTCTAAGTTCTTTGTAAATTTTTAAATTATTTGAAAACGTTAGCATTGCATTTCACCAGAAATATGGCAATAAAAGGGTTAAGCATAGCCATCTACCCTCTCCTTGCCTATGTGAAACACTGCTGTATTACCATATGATAACTGTCAGCATGGAAAAGAGAAAAAAATTCTTTAAAATTATGATGATGGTGAACCAATACCTTTATCATTTTGTCACATTGGCAGAAAATCTTAAATATTAAATTATATGACTTTAAAAAGTTTTTTTTTATTATTTATCATGTATGGATTTACTTATCAAATTAACAAAACTAGTTTACTAAAATACTAATATATTGAATGAAATAAATAGCCTCTTTATTGGAAATTAAAATTAAGAATTAACACCATATTGTTTAGTCCAAGATTAACTGTAACTGAGTAAACCTATTCCAGCAGTGACCCTTCATTTTGTCTTAAAGCAGAGTGCATCTAAGACTACATTATCCAATGTGTCCTTTCTCTATTCTCAAAGATGACAGAGTGTAATTTGAGTGAGATTTAACTATTATTTATAGTAGGTCATGCAATCACATACAGACTCCCATATTGGCTCTATATCATTTTTTCATTAAGCTGCAGCAAGTAAAAGAATAAAAAATCCAATGCCAACAAGGAACATAAACATCAAATCACTGTTTCACTTAGACAATGACAAGCTGTGAAATACCAATAGTCAGGCACATTCATGACTCATACATATATACACACACATAAGTACATGTATAAAGTTTTTATCTATCAAATTCATTCACAAAGTATCAGGCTATAACAGAAGGTACTTGCCCAAAGTACCACTCAGTGTAACTGAACCTAAAACTAGGTGGTTGTAAAGCAAACTTCATACCCCTGTATCTATCTGTTTGTCTACCAATCTATCTGTCTGTCAAACTATCTGTTTGTCTGTCAGTCTATCTATCTATCTATCTATCTATCTATGCACACATAGAGCTATACTTTTAATTCAACTTTACTGACTGTACCTTTCATTATTAAATTAATTAACATTACACAAACAATTAACTAATTAAGAATGCTATCTAAGCAATGAAATATGAATCAGATCTTAAACAAAAAAAAATTTAAAACATTCTCACTTACAAACAATATTATTATTATTACTGAATTGTTTTCCGTCTCATCTGTCAATTTTACCTGCTCTGTTTAATTCTCTACAAGAGTGGACAGCAACTTGTCATAGGTCTCTCAGGTTCTCTTTCCAAGACACTTACCCAAGTGCCAACCTCAAAATCCTCACCGTCCCCAACAGAGCAGTTTTTTGAGCATGTTCTACCTTCATCTCAATTCAAATTTCTCCATCATCATTATTATTAAGGTGGCATTTTGTCCATCTTTACATTCTGAGTTCAAATTCTGCTGAGGTCGACTTTACTTTTCATCCTTTGGGGGAGTCAATAAATTAAATACCAGTCAAGTACTGTGAGTCAATGTAATCAATTTACCCCCTCCCCCAAAATTTCAGGCTTTGTACCTATAGTAGAAGGGATTATAATTATTATTATTTTTAAGGTGGTGAGCTGACAGAATCATTAGCACACTGGACAAATTGCTTAGCGGTATTTTTACCAGACACTATGTTCTGAGTTCAAATTCTGACTTTCATCCTTTTGGAGGGGTCAATAAATTAAGTACCAGTCAATGTGGGTCAATTCCCCCAAAATTTCAGGCCTTGTGCCTTCAGTAGAAAGAATTATTATTATTATTATCATTATTGATGACAATAGTCATTTAGTGTATATGATTGCCTGAAGTAAAACTAAGCACTTCACAGTATTTACTTTCAATTATTATATTTCTCAGTTCAGATCTCACCTTGATTGTTCTTTCTTAAATTTATATTTTGTCTTATTCTTTCATCCTTTTTGAAGTCAGTTTAGAGTGAGCCAATTAAACATGACCCCTTTAGTAAAAACAAAACATCTCATTATCATATCATCATCAGTTAATGTCTATTTTCCATTCTGATAAGGGTTGGAAGGCTCAACAGGATTTGGCAAGCTACAGGGCTTCATTAAGCTCCAGTATTAGCTTTGACATGTTTTCCATGAGTGGATACTCTTCTAAATGCCAACCAGTTTACAGTGTGTACTGGGTGCCTTTTTTTTTTATTATTTATTTCACTAGCACTTGTGAGGTAGCCAAGCAAGTTACAAAACAGAAGAACAAGGAAAAAGAAAAAGACCCTACATTTAAGTAAGGTGGGTGGGTTTATGCTAGGTGGTGAGAGGCTAAAATATGCGAGAGCATCAAGTACAGGTGTCTTGCTATAAAAGAGATATATGACTACCCGACATTATATATAAGAGTGGGTAGGAGTATGCCTTGAAAACAAATTAAAATTTTTTTTAAAACCCTTAATTATTATAGTATTTTTGATCTATAATATAATATGATGGTTATTTCTTACAAAAAGGAGTCAAAGAAGATAATTGGAATTTTTAGTTTTGATAATTATATTATTATTATTGGGCAAGGCATGGCCACCACATATTTCCAGTGGATTTTCAAATAAATCACAAGCTTCATTTCACTAGAAGAAAGCAAATATTCATTTTGAAAATTTTCTCTAATTGTATCATTACACAGTTCAAAAGATGCAATGATACTCACATTCTTTCTCTCAAAAATTAATTGTTCATCAAATCAGAATGAGACAAGAGGAGGAGATGATGATGATGATAATAATAATAATAATAATAGCAGCAGCAGCAAATATCACAATATGGTCTGATAACTTGAGGTAACAAAGAATATCAGTCAGGAAATTTGCTTTGAAAGAGTGGCTGGGGGAAAACAGTCAAGTGAGCCGAAAGGAATAAACTAAATATTTTAATTAAAATTCTCATTCTTACAAAATACAACAGCTCATATTCTATAATACTAACGTGATTTAAATTGCTCTTGAGGTTTTAAAATATTAAATTAAAATTTCTGTTTTCGTTTCAACATTTTTATCAATTGTGATTCTAAGGCTTACAATTAGGAATTGGACATGTACTATATGACATAAGAGTTGAACAATGATCTGACAACTGTAATAACAAGGAAAAATAAAATTAATAATGAATTATATTCATGTAAAATAATGGAGTTCAAATGATTAGTTCAAGAAAATACAATACTCAAGGGGCCAGTTTCCTGGTTTCTGTAGCGTATATATTCCTCTAGATAGAACACCAGGCCCTCACAGGATTACTCATTCTTGCCAGCTGAGTGGACTGAAGCTACGTGAAATGAAGTGTTTTGCTCAAGAACACAATGCATTGGTCAGTTCAGAAATCAAAACCACAGTCTTACTATCATGAGTATGACACCTTAACCACTAAGCCATGTGTCTCCAAGAGTAGTAGGTGATGAAAAGATATCTTTGTCTTTTATTTGTTTCAGCTACTGGACTTTGGTCATGCTGGACACCTCACCTTCAAGGGTCCAGTTGAACAAGTTGACCACAGTACTTATTGAATCTAGTATTTATTCTATCAGTGTCTTTTGCCAAACTGTTAAGAAATAGGAATGTAAACAAACCAACACCAATTGTTAAACAATGGGAGAAACACACACATACAAACACATATAGGACAGGCTTACACACAGTTTCCATCTTTCAAATTTTGTCTTTCATTTTTTTCAGAGTTGATAGAAAGTACACAGCAGATAGTGCAACTGGCTAATCCAGTGAAAAATAACCTCCACCGCATCCCATTGTGGCTATGTGCTGATATAAATTATGATCAGGCAAGACTGCATTCATCCAATGATGAGGCTTCAGGTCAGAAGTTTGACAATTTTGAGGAATGTGGAGTTAATCCTTAGCCACCATTAATTCCAGCACCTGTCAAGGGCTTTAGCTATGGGTCAAATAGTAGATGGTCCTGTGTCTAAGACATAAAAAACTGAAACAAGGGCTGGCACTTGCACACGTATCACACAGGTCCACCAATGTGTAAACATACTCTGTTGTCACATGAGCCAATACCTTCTGCTTAAAAGGTTAAATGAGCCTTGTGCCTCACAGCTCAGTTCAGAAAAGCAAAAGATGAGCAGAGTGAATTGTAATCAAACCACAGAAGGCATTGGAAAACCACTGCTGAAGCTGTACCCCATTTGGCCACAAAAAAGAAAAAAAATCATAAAATCATGAATCTTTAGACTTTGGCATGAATGTCAATGATTGCTGATGCTAGTAAGAGAGAACTTATTACTATTAAGCAGGGAACATCAAATTGTGAATCTTATACTTTTCCTAACAACTTCAGCAACACAAGTGAAAGAGCAAGGCAGCTCAAATGTCATCAAAACTGGGTTGTATACTAAGCACACAGAAGATTCCAATATAATCTATGGTATTTCCTCATCATTTGAACAGCATTTCTTTTGACCAGTGTTTGTAGAGGTGAGTTGTAGTTAACTAGATCAGTCTTACTACAGTCATGAAACTAGTTGTATTTACCTGTAAGTGATTAAAGATAACATTTGACCATTGCACTCTACATACTCCACACACAAACAAGATTTAATCACACCATCAAGAAGTAAGGAAGGTGCTGCAGCAATGCTATCAAGCTGTCACTGTCTTGCTGAGTGGTCTGGATTAAACTTAGCCTCACCATTATGGCAGCTACTTTGGTTAAGACATGGGCCATTACTGCTGAGAACATGCATAGGCTTGAAAGAAATGAAGCTAGTATGATTCGCTGGATGTGTAATGTCAGTGTGCATACATGACAGTGTAAGCACCCTGAGAGAAAAGTTAGACATAAGAAGCATCAGATATAGTGAGCAAGAGAGACAACTGCACTGGTATGATCATGTGTTACATATGATTGAGGACAGCTGTGTGTCCTCAATGACAAGAGACCAAGACCTTTGGAGATATGCTGTGATTGAGAAAACCCAGCAAGTAAAGTGAGATTGCAGCCGTGGCCAATGCCAATGTAGCATAACTGGTCCATTTAAAAGTATCCTTGAAGTGTCGGGTGATATGATGTGCTTGAGAAAACCTATTGAGTCAAGTGAAAGCAAAATCTTAGTCATGGCCAGTGCTGCCTGACTGGCACCCGTGCTGTTGGCACAAAATAAGCACCATTCAAGCATGGGTCGGTGCTAGTGCTACCTGACTGGCTACCTGTGTAAAAAGTACCATGCAAACGTGATTGATGCCAGTGCCCCCTGACTGGATCCCATGCTGGTGGCACGTAAAAAGTACCCACTACACTCTCGGAGGGGTTGGCGTTAGGAAGAGCATCCAGCTTTAGAAACCTCGCCTGATCAGATTGGAGACTGGTGCAGCCTACTGGCTTGCCAGTCCTCAGTCAAACTGTCCAACTCATGCCAGCATGGAAAGCGAATGCTAAACGATGATGATGATAATGACATTATACACACATATATATACATACACACACACACATATATATATATATATATATATATATATATATATATATATACAAACACACACACACACACACAAATGCATACAAGCACATACACATATACTGACATTATATATATACACCCATGTTGATGACATGTAAATAGCACCTATGCTGGCACCAGGAAAAGCACCTGTGCTGGCCTCACATAAAGAACACCTGAACTGGTATCACATCAAAAGTACATTTGCTGGCACCACACAAAGCACCCATGTTGGAGCCACACGGAAAGCACTGGTGTTGGTGTCACATAAGAAGCACCCATATTGGCCCCACATAAAATGTATCCAATATACTCTGTAAAATGGTTGGCATTAGGAAAGACAACTAGCAGCAGAAACCATGTGAAAACAGATGACTGGAGCCTGGTGCAGCCCTCCAGCTTCTCAGCTCCTGTCAAACTGTCCAATCCAGGCCAGCATGGAAGACGGACATTAAATGATGATGATGTAGCACAATATACAATAATAAAATTCTAATTTCATATAATCTAACCAGAAACTATGTCCAATGTTCCAATTCAATAATGAAGTATTTACTATCATGCTGTACATATACACAAACATATAAAAAAATTACTGCTTATAATGTCATTATTTACATTAAAATACTTATTAATTTATAATGTGTTTATGTCCTTTAAGTTAATTCTCATAAACATTGTAGAGAAGCAATACTTCACTATATTAGACAATAATAGAATGTTTATCCAATGGGGCAGTATAGACTGTGGAGAGAAGTAGAACTGTTTGTTTATCTATGGCTTCTGTCAATGTCGATCATGCATCTACACAAAAATGGCCAAAATAGAAGACTGGCAGTGGCTCATGCATACAGGTCTTCTCTTCCCATGTACTGATGTTGAACAAAAGAAAGTCCACCACAGCTTAAGGGCTGATACAGTTTGGCATCTGTATTGTAGGTATTGCTATCAGAAAGTAAAGAACTGGAACAGATACTGCAAGATATGGTGTCTTGTCTGATGTTTTTACAGTTCTGTCAACCTATCATCTATGATTTCTATTCTTTAATTATCAATTTCAGCTAGAGCCTATGACAATGCTGGGGCACCCCATTAAATGAAAATTGCCTAAGATGCCATATCATGTAATCGTCCCTTATACATTATGAGTGCAAAGCGAACCTCTTAACTGTTTGGTCATACTGCAACTATATATTTAAGGAATTTCTTTGATCTCCTAAAGGACGAAAGGTAACGTTGACTTCAGCAAGATTTGAACTCAAATCAAGGAGAGTTGTCCAATTCACTGTTTATATCAGTAGAATTTCTGCACACTGTTTGATACAAAGGAATGGTAGACACTGCAATGTGACTGTCAATGTGGTCACCCAACATATAATAGATGTGTGATCTAAGTCTTACCAGTGGCTCTAATCTTATTCATCATCATCATCATCAGTTAACATTCGTTGTCCATGCTGGCATGGGTTAGACAGTTTGACCAGTCTGATTTGGTATGGTTTCTACAGCTGGATGCCCTTCCTAATACCAACCAGAGTGTAATGGATGCTTTTACATGCCACTGGCATGGATCTCAGTTGCATGACACCAGTATCTGCCGTGACTACGAATTCATTTGGCTTGATAGTTCTTCTCAAGTACTGCAAAGGTCTCAGTCATTTATCATTGCCTCAGTGAGGTCCAGTGCTTGAAAGGTGCTTTATACATGCCAAATTGATTCTGTGAGGCCCAATTGCTCAAAAGGTACTTTTTATGTGCCAGTTACATAACACCAGCATCGGCCATGACTATGATTTCACTTGGTTTGACTGGTCTTTTCAAGCACAGTATATTGCCAATGGTCTCAGTCACTAGTCATCGCCTCCATGAGGCCCAAAGTTCAAAGATCATGTTTCACCACTTCATCCCATGTTTTCCTGGGTCTACCTCTACTACAGGTTCCTCCACAGTTAGAGATCAGCACTTCTTTATACATCTATCCTCCTCCTGTTTTATATAATTTAAAATCATAGCCTTGTTGTTTAGTTTTAATGTTTTGTCTATGACCAACTTGATATGTCTATTAGAGTACCACTATAGTTACACATCATATTTAGCAAGTACTTCAATGTTCAGCACAGTCTCATTATGATGAATAAATGGACAAAATGTACAGCATTTAGCATGAAAGACCATTTTCCTATCATTCTCTTTCCATAACACCATATCCTGTTACTCAGTAATCTCACAAGCTTACTTGCTTGACTGATATGTCTGTTATCAAATGGTAATATCAATTTAAATTTTGTTTGTGTGGAAGGCCAAATTTTAGCTTCAATTGTTTGCAGATGGAGAAAAATAATTTAGTAAAAGGACAAAAAGTTAATTCTGTTACCAAAATCCCATATTTACAAAATGCTGGCCAATGCAAATGCATTTGTAGCAGAAAGAAAATGTTATAGGTTAGAGTGAAATTTCCAGTTAGCTGAGTCACTAACACATGTTTGATTACCAGTTGAGCTACATTCCTCTTTTATAAATGGTCAACCCAAATAACAGAGCTGGGACAAGTAAAGAACTTAATTCCTGCACAGATCACTAATACAGAATTTAACTAGGCACTGCAAGCTAACAAAACACAATCCATTCCTTACAATAGGAAGTTATTCTGAACCTGTCGTACCCATCCACAGATACACAAGCTCCTCTGATAATGTTTATCACTGTTTTCTATCTGTACAAAGCTTTGACACAACATAATTCTAAAACTCATTTTATAATTCAAAATTGCATTTAAATATCTTGAACACACACAATAGTGTTAATGTATTGTGTGTTCTAGTATAGGGTGGTAGTACTGTCAAGGGCCTTAATTATTGGCCAAGTAGTAGATGATGATGGTTTTGTAACTAAAAACAGTTAAGGCTTAGAGGAGAACAGGTCTAGACACAAGTCACACAGGTCCACTAGGGTGTAGACACGATCTTACATCATATTAACCAGTGTTGCTAAGAGTTAAATAAACCCCTGTGCCTCAAGGATAAGCTCTGGAGAGTAGCAGAGTAAATTGTGTATAAATTACAAGAAGGCAACAGGAAATTACCGCTGTATCTTACCCATTGATGCCTGTAAGTATGGCAGAGAGAGACAGACAGAGTACTAGTAATAAAATACAAGCATGTTATATCTATATGTGATATATACCATCATCATTACAATTAGCTTCTCTTTACATTCCAAGCTCAAATCCTGCTATGGTCAACTTTGTCTCATTTTTTGGAGGGTTGATAAAATTAAGTGTCATCAAGCACTGGGGACTAGGTAATTGACAAATCTCTACCCCTTGAATTGCTGACATTGTCTTGAAATTTGGAAATTATTATTATTATTATTATTATTATTATTCAAGGTGGCAAGCTGGCAGAATCGTTAGCATGCCGGGCAAAGTGTTTAATGGTATTTTGTCTGTCGCTACATTCCGAGTTCAAATTTCGCCATGGTTGACTTTGCCCTTCATCTTTCAGAGTTAATAAAATAAGTACTATACCAGTCAGGTACTGGGGTCAATGTAATTGACTAGTCTCCTCCCCCACCAAAAATTTCATGTCTTGTGCCTATAGTAGAAAGGATTATTATTATCATTTTACTCTCCATAGCTCTTGATCTTACTTGCTCTGATTGAATCTGTGGGGGCAGACAGTAGCCTGTTGTCAGAGGTCTCACAGGGTCTCTTACCACAAAGTGTAAGGTCTGGTACTTGGATGTTAACTCATTGTGGAATACATTCAACATCCAAGCACAAATCTCAAAATCCTAACTGTCCCCAACAGAGCAGTTTTTGGGGGTTTGTTCTCCCCTCAAGTCAATCCCAATTTCTCCAATATATTTCTCGGACCAGGTTGTTAGTGATCCAAGTGCCTCTACAACTACTGGGATAACAGTTACACTCCTCATTGCCCACATTCTTGCAATTTTGTCTTTTAGCAGTTTTTAGTATTATTATTATTATTATTGTTGTTGTTGTTAAGGCAATGAACTGGTAGAATCATTAGCATGCTGGATGAAATGCTTAGTGAAATTTTGCCCATCGCTATGTTCTGAGTTCAAAATCTGCTGAGGTCGGCTTTAAATTTCATCCTTTTGGAGTCAATAAATTAAGTACCAGCGAAACACTTGGGTCAATTGTAATCGACTCGTTCCTTCGCCCACAATTGTGTCTATTGTAGAAAGGATTATTATTATTGTTGTTATCAAATACTCTACAAGTGTTGACTGCATTGTTCTAAAAAAAAATACTTTGTAAATATCCTCAGTATAGTTCACTAAAAATAAATATAAGTCATCTTGCCTGGAAACAAATCTATGCCAATGGTTTGAGCCAGTAAACTATAAAAAGCTTTAAGAGGAAACTATAACTGACATGCATAAACATATTTATTGGGTTATTACTGATTAGCTTTTACTAAAACACAAACTACTCAACCCTAATAGATTTAAACTGTGATTTACAATTTAATATATGAACACTTTGAAAGGCTTCCAAATACTTTCAGCACTATTTTAGTGTCAGCAATTGTCTTTCAAAATAGAATGCTAGTTACGTCTTGCAGTTAAATACTGTCCAATGAATACTTCTAATATCTTCAAGACTAAATGAAAAAGGTCAACTGTCGGACTTTTTCAAACATTCTCCATGTTGAACTATTAACATTAGGTAAAGTTATAGGTATATATTTGCAGCAGATAAATTTAACAACTGAATTCTAAATCAAGGAGTAATAGCAATGGAGAGTGACCAACTCACTTTTTTTTTCTTTTCCTATTTGGGTAAGTATATATTCATAAAATAATTTTACTCTTGCTTTGAAATATAATTGCTTGAAGAATTACAACATTGAGAATTGCACAATGGTGAACAGTTAAATGTAAGTCATCATCATCATCATGTGCATTTTTTTGCACTTGCTTGGGTGATCAGATGGAATTTGTTGAGGTAGATTTTCTATGGTCAGATGCCTTTTTCTATCACCAGCCCTCACCGGTTTCCAAGCAAGGTAATATAACCCCTTAGCTGGACATATTTTAAAGGCAGGTTGGAAAAAATACAACTGCATGAGGATGATATTCATTTACAACTAATGCATGATATAAAATACACATGCACAAACACGATAGGTTTCTTTCAGATTTTGCCTATCAAATCCACTCACAAGGCTATGGTTGGTTTGGAGCTATATTCTTTTACTTGTTTCAGTAATTTGTCTGCAGCCATGCTGAAGCACCACCTTTTAGTCGAACAAATCAACCCCAGGACTTATTCTTTGTAAGCCTAGTACTTATTCCGTTAGTCTCTTTTGCTGAACAGCAAGGTTATGGTGATGTAAACACACCAACATCGGTTGTCAAGCAATGGAGGGAGTACAAACACAGACACAAGATATGGACACATAAGAGGTGCAGCAATATCAAAGGAAGGCTAACTGGGAGGATGTTTTTGTATGTGGCAGATGCTCGGGAGCAATAAATAACACTGAAAATGTGCAGAGAACAACTTTCGCCACATTCCAGGGAGAAAAACTAGAAGTAGTTGATAGCTTCCGTTACCTAGGTGACCAAGTCAGTAGCGGGGGAGGGTGCACTGAAAGTGTAGCTGCTAGAATAAGTATAGCTTGGGCAAAGTTCAGAGAACTCTTACGAGAGAACTCGTACAAACAGCCATGTTACATGGCAGTGAAACATGGGCCGTGACTGCTGAGGACATGCATAAGCTCGCAAGAAATGAAGCCAGCATGCTCCAATGGATGTGTAATGTCAGTGTGCATACTCAACAGAGTGTTATTGTCTTGAGAGAAAGGTTGGACCTACGAAGCATCAGATGTGGTGTGCAAGAGAGACAACTGCGCTGGTATGGTCATGTGGCAAGAATAGATGTGGATAGTTGTGTGAAAAAGTGCCACACCCAGCAGTTGAGGGAACCTGTGGAAGAGGTAGACCTAGGAAGACCTAGGATGAGGTGGTGAAGCATGACCTTCAAAAATTGGGCTTCACCGAGACAATGACTAGTGACTGGGACCTCTGGAAATATGCTGTGCTTGAGAAGACTCAGCAAGCGCAAGTGAGACCATAACCTTATGGCCTATGCCAGGGGTGTAACCAGTCCACCTATACGTGCCTTCATTGGACACTAAACTCTGCTTGCAAAGACCTGTTGAGGCAAGTGAAATCAAAATCAAATTCAATGAATGGCATCCGTGCTAGTGGAGCACTAAGAGTACCAGATGAGTGAGATCACTGCCAGAGCAACAAGCTGGCCTCTGTACCGATAGCTCGTTAAAAACACCATTCAAGTGTGATCGTTACCAGCATCGCCTTACTAGCACTTGTGCTGGTGGCACGTGAAAAAAAAAACATCCGAACGAGGTCGTTGCCAGTGCCACTGCACTGGCTCCTGTGCAGGTGGCATGTAAAAGCACCCACTACACTCTCGGAGTGGTTGGCATTAGGAAGGGCATCCAGCTGTAGAAGCTCTGCCAGATCAGATTGGAGTCTGGTGCAGCCATCTAGTTCACCAGACCTCAGTCAAATCGTCCAACCCATGCTAGCATGGAAAGCAGATGTCAAACAATGATGATGATGATGATGATGGCATATATATATATATATACACACATGACAGGCTTATTTCTACCAAGTCCACACACAAGGCTTTGGTCAGCCTGAGGCTATAGAAGACACTTGCCCAAGGTGCCATGCAGTGGGACTGAACCCGGAACCATGTCGTTGGGAAGCAAGCTTCTTACCACACAGCGACTCCTGCACCTATAGTGGAAGATACTTGCCCAAGGTGCCATGCAGTGGGATTGAACCTGAAACCATATGGTTAGGAAGCAAACTCTGCAACCATGCAGCATGTCTATCATGTTAAATTAAAAGGCACACATACATACACACATTTAGAGTGTATAAAGACTAGCACTGGCTTGCATTGACAAGAATCAATTCAATTTAAAAAAAGAAAAACCATTAAGTTTGAAGATAAAAATATCTAATACTTCAGAAAGAGATTTTCATATGAAAATGAACAGTTCAGCCTAAAGCATTATTTCCTCTTATGGTAAACTAACACATCTCCTCATTTTGCTTTTACTGGCTAAAATAAACAGCCTGTATCAAGCTATTGGCAAAGTTTTGTCCCAGGACAAAACATTTAACTCTCAAAAGTCCAGTCTACCAAGCCATACAGACACGCACACACATATATGTATATATAAGAGAGGGGGACAACTTATTGCAGTAGTCAGTAGGGAAGAACATTATTATATAACTATGAAGCTATTCAAATAGGCTGCAATGCAGAGGTCAAATCCACTCTTCAATAGAAAACTGGGACACAAAACTAACACCCTATTTATGTAGAGGAATGTCAGTCACAGAAGCATTTAAAGCTGCCTTCAAAACCTCTGATAAAACTCCAACACAGCAATGACTTTGAATAACAGAGCAGAGAAGGAAATTCAAGCGCATTATTACTAACACATAAATACAGGAAGTCAAATCCTTGAAATTTTATTCAATGTGCACACACGCAAATGTGCACTTACAAACATACATTAGTGTGTACAATGCATGTACAGACATATGCTTATGTGTACAATACATGCACAGACATATACACAATGTGAGCAGAGACACACAATGTGCACATATAGACATAATATTTTCTTTAAGGAATTTCCAGCCAAACAGAACATATAGATACTGTAGTATACCCATCCAGGCTGCAGTAGTAGTTGTTTTAGTAGAAATACTAGCCTACATCTTCTGACGGAGGGAGGGGTACACCAAAATATATAGGGCTCTTTTGTAGCCATGTGGAAACCAAACTAATGTTTTATTTATTTTTCTTGCTTCAGTTGAACCTTAGTAGTAGTAAACAGCCAAACATGTTATAGGCACAGACCTTTTTTTTTTTTTTTGCATAAGCAAGTAACAATATTATCCCTGTTAGTGAATAACAAAAAGAATAGATAAAATAATTTTGTAAAGCTGTGTTGCACCAGAAATCTAGATTGTCCTCAATATCATCAATTACACAAGAGCATAAATAACATTTATAAGAAAATTATATATATATATATATATACTAGCAGTCTCGCCCGGCGTTGCTCGGGTTTGTAAGGGAAATAACTATATAGCATTTTTAGAGAGTTATAGCCAAAAAATAGCAAAAAAATGCATTAAAAATGGAAAAAAAATTATGGTAAATTTTTTTTTAAATCGTTGACTCATCGTAGACATTTTTAGAGAGTTACTTCCCTTATATAATAGCGAAAAAAATGATAGTAAATTTTTTTTTTAATCGTAGACTCATCGTAGACGCGCGCTAATACCCAGAAGGGCTCGATATGAATCACGACTATAAGATACCCGCTTTTGGTTACACTGCACCGCAAAATGTGGGAGTAGTTAGGAATCTAAATCGAAGGAGACAGACACACAACTTCACTTTAATATATAAAGATATAATGAAATAAAACTAAAAAGTAAAAATAAAGATTATACGAAACAGCAAGAATTGTTTTAATTCTTATTTATTTTTCACAATAATACTAATTCGAAATAATTAGAAAAACACATCAGAATATTTTTTTAAATAGAAAAATCAATGTTGTGGAAATGCAATGATTAGGTGTTGGCAAAAAAGCATGACTTTTTTCTTCCTTGTCTATTTTTTTTTAATTAATAACCAATAAAGTGAGGTGTTAGAAAGGGGTGGATGAATAGTAGCGACAAAATAGATGTGAAAACAGAAGGTAAGAAGAGCAAGCAGATTAGCCAAGTAAAAATAAGTTGCTGCCTCAGCTTATTATTGATCACTGATCACTACTGACTGCTTTGTTATCTATTAGTTCGACTACTATCATCAAGCAGTGAACTACTCTGACAGACATTAGGAAATACACTCGGAATTTTATTCAACCATTCAGTCAACAATATAAGTCAGACACAACATCACATAGTATATCAATATTTATAATATACCTATTTATTACATGCATATATATCTATATAAATATATACATATACACACTCACATACATATATACAAAATGCTGTAAAGAATGCTTTGCCTTCCATTCTTATGAGGCAGAGTGAGTGATAATTATAGTACCACTCCAGTTCAGTACTGGGGGTCAGTTCTCTTTCTCTTTGGAAGAAATAGGCTGTGTTCAGACCTGGAAAAAGGATGGTTTCTGCTAGGTTTAAATTGCCCATCATAGCATCACAGCTACTTTGACTCTATCAGGAGGTCCTTCCTGCCACTCCATTCTACTCAATTGTAAAAAGGTAACCCTGCACAGACCAGTCTTCTAATCAGAGGGAATGTTGGCTGGCTCACCTAACCAGCAGGGTGGCATCATTCACAAGCTAAAATGATGCAAAGCACAATACAACCAACAATGCATAACATGTGATAGTCTGGTCAATCACACAATGTACACATACACACAAATAGGTCACCAACACTGACCGACGATTGTACCAAAAGTAACATCATGCAGTAAAATGCTAACTTCGACACGCATTACAAGTAATATTAAAATTAAGATCTTTATTTTCACTGAAGTAAGGGTAAGCAAAACTTATTTGATCACTCATTCAATCCCTGACAACATCAGGGCTTCCAACAATTGATGTTATCAAGATGAACCTGATCATTTGAGAAGAGATGCTTTTCCCCATGGTCAGTTTATCCACCAAGTTCAGTCAAACAATTTTCAGTAATTGCCCTTGGTATTATCTTTGGATAATCATAGCAATGCTGAGTCTGTCCAGCTTTTTATTCCATTGGTTCTCACACATTGAAACTGACTTTTATTTTCTTTTTTACTGGTTAACAACAATATAGTTTTCATTCAAACTGTGTTAATAGAAAGAGGTGGGGTCTACAGCCTCCATCTATGAATTTGAATCCCTGGGCACTCACCAGCCTGTGGCTTGCTCAAGATACATGCAATGAGATCTGAAACAATATGGTCACTAAGTGAACTTTATAACCACACAGCCATGCTTGCGTCTATGTATGTATAAACATATATTTACACACATCTTATGAACGCAAACTATATATATATATATATATATATATATATATAATATACATAGATGTAACATACATTTATTAACTTTGTATATTCTCAAGAGGAGATGTTATTACTACAAGCAACTGAAAGACAAAACCATTAGATATTTAATTTAAAATGTCAGCTATTACCACTAACTTTTTCCTGGGATATAAATATGTAAACTCTTCAATAGTTGCTTTAAAAGGATATACTTTAAATTTAAAAAATACAGGATACACATGTATGTTTATATATACATCTCCCTCCCTACCTTGCTTTCAGTGTTGTTTGCATAGCATGCATACCCACCACTGTATTATTTTAAAGTGAGTACGTACATGCATACACATAGTCATAGTTATGTGATGAAGTTTGCTTTGCAACCACTTGGTTCTGGTGTTTGCTGTGGGTGCTTAGTAACATTTTCCATGCTTTTTACACTGAAGTCATTCAGTCCTCATCCACAGGATTGACAAAGATTTCTCGAGTTAACCAGTTGTTAATCACTGACAACCAAATTACAAAACATGGAACCACATCAAAGCTTTCTCCAAGCTGACAAGTGTTAAGTGCAGTCACTTACTTGTTCATCTCTTGCAGCTGTCTTATTACAAAGAGAGCATCAGTAGTAACTTTTCATGGCCAAAAATTAAGCCAATTCTAGCCTGGGCTAATTTTCTTCCCAATATAACATTTTTATAGACTTTCATAACCTGGTCTATCAATTTGATACCTCTAGTTTCCTTTCCCTTTATTATTGTACCAGATGATGAAGAAGATACTGCTATGCCAGCCATTGGATATGACTTTTTATGCCATTGGACCTGACTAACTATGCAAATGACTAGCACATGACCTACTTTGCCTGATATTTTCAGCTACCACCCCCACTCCTTTCTTTCTAATTACAATTTATAAAATTATTTTTAAAAAATTCTAATTAGGTAACATAAAAGGGAACATTTAACCCTTCAGTTGAAATTCACAACTACTGAGGAGCTATATTTGCCAAAAGTGTACATATATCAGTACCTAATAGGATGGAATCTCTTCAATGTCCTTTATATAAATTGTACTGTTGGTCCAAATAGATCAAAGAAAGCTATTTCAGCTCTAAATTTGAAGACTGATTGCAACAAACAATATCTGGGCATTAGTACAGGCTAACTGAAGTATAATACATTAAACGAGATTGATTTTTACACTGATAAAATGTAGATATATTTATTGAGAAATGCCAGTTTACTAGTATTTTGTTTTTAATTTTATATAATATGAAAACAAAAACCAGTGTTAAATGCTTCACTCAGATCAGATGGTAAGCCTTAAGAGATTACTCTTCTCATAAATGATATGCAACAAAGATATTTACACTCAGAAAACAAAGTTGTGATGTTTTGATCACTGAACCAAATTCAATACATATTCAATAAAAGTTATCTTGTAACCCACTGTGTTACAGATGCAAAACTAAGTTTTAGCTGAATATCAAAACAAGTTAACTAGAGTGATACCTGTCGCTGTCCCCATACTATTTAGTAAGTTGAACTCACATGCATGAATCTTGTACATTTTTAGAACAGAAAGTATGGGTTGACAATGTTCGTGTTTTTCCCCCACAAAGATCATAAGTGAGATGTGACTTAAATGGTGTCAGTAGGGAAAAAGAAGCAGTACATGAACTTGATATAGTGGAAATGAGCTAACAGTAACCTATGTCCACATATAAATAATAAACAAAAGTCTAAACAACAAAACCTTAAAATTTTCTACATATTTCATAAATATTGGCCTGAGATGAAAAGGTCAGAAAAATCCAATAGCATCTATTTTGATGTCTTTGTATATAATGGCATTAATACTATAATGCAATAAATTGTTAAAGTATCAATTACAGTCTTCCTTCTAGATATTAACTTCAAATGTGAAGCAGTACCACACAAAACTACATTCTTTAACCAATCCTTACATGCACAACATCACAAAAATCATACTAACCTTACTTACATTCATTTTTAAGGAAGTAAGGAACTCTCTATTCTAAAGGAGAAAACACCAGTTCCCACTTCTATTTTATTTATGTTCTGTTATAGAATTATTCAGCTATAATAGAGCAAGCTATACCTATTTTAGACCTGAAGTAGTTTTGTTTTGTTCTAAAAATAAATGTTAACAGATTAAAACACCTCAGCATGATGAAAATTCAATTATTATTTTGACTAGACACAAAAACATTTCTTTAGAAGCAAATGGAAGAAACTAGCAGTTAATTTACATGCCAGTGTATTACTAGTACTTAGTTTATTGCTCTTTACAAGATTTGAATATAGATACAAAAAGCCTTAATCTGTATATGCTAGAAGCGAGTTAACATTTTGAGTAAAGCAACCAACAAATAAAATAACAATGTTGCTAGTGTTATACACTTTTAAAACCATTACAAAAGATGTCATAAGGCAACATAGTGCCTATGAATCTTAGATTAGAGGGGTTTTATACTACAGAAATATCTAACAGCTGGGAGGACAAAAAAAGGTTGTAAAAGTAGAAAGATATGGGTGAATATTGAGCAAGAGCCTATTCTGGATTAATCCTGTTTGTATCAACCTGCTTGAGACCACCCCTAGTTCTATAATAAAATGTTCCTGCTTTAAAGTGATTAAAATTAAAACCATTCATCAAAATTTCATGTTATGTTGAAATAAAAGCAGTGTATTTCAACAGAAATATGATAAATGGTTTAAATATATATTGGATGGATGGATGTACTGAAGAAGCTAAGATTTGTTTAATATTTCCATTTAGATATGTTGCCCATAATATATAACACTTACTCTCCCTCACCAATTTGTCTTGTATTTACATTCAACTGGACAGGAGACAGCAATATTTGAGTACCACTTTTATTTAAATAAAAACAGATGTAAAATGATGATGAATACATAAAGAATAAGCAATTTAAGTCATCCATCCAGATTATTAAGTCTGAAATAACTAAATGTATATGAGTTAATTCATATGCACTTCATACATTTTGTTGTATTTCTGAGCAAGACCAATACTGATATATAATAAGGTCATAAATTTGCTGTGATGAGCATGTTAGATTTAATAGTACATACTTTATCGACCAAAAAGGAACATAAAGGTCAACTTAGCCCCATTTAACCCTTTAATATTTAGATTATTCAGTCAAATGTAATGCTTACTTATTCATTGTTTTGAATTAATCATACATTATCTCAAAACTTCAAGATTTCTATGATCTAATTGTTACTTTTAGAATGACATTGTAGGCTAAGTATGAGGGACCAAATATGACTAGTTTGAATATAAAGCAAGTAGAATATTTGGGGTGGATATGGCCGGATTAAATGTTAAAGAGTTAAATCAATAACAGAATTCCATTATATTAAGTACCAGTAATGTACTATATTGTAAGGGAGTGGGTGAGAAATAACCTCATGAACTTCTGCTGAAGTTAGAAATCAATATTTATTCTTTCTATACATGCTCTCACAACAAAATGGTTTCATTCTATTCTGTAAATGATATTTGATGTTTTAGAATTCTTAGCTTGAAATTTCAACTCATTTAAATTCACTTCATTCCTTGAACCCACATAGCTCAATCAAAACGCTTATATGTTTATTCATCTCATCTCTAATCATTTTATTAAGGTATCTGAATTCATGTCTACATTACTGAACCATCCTTTAAGAAAATGAGATAAATAAAATAAAAAAATTAAATTTTATGGTTGTTCACACAAAATGTAAACTGCAGACAACATTTTTCTGACAGCATCGAAAAGGAAAACCCAAAACAACTATAGAAATCTGGAGCGTTTTGTAATGATAAGGACATGAATTATTCATGTGTACAGTCAACTTCACAGAGTCAGTTAAACTTAGTAGCAATTTTGAAATTAATAATATGTTTATTTTTATTTTATTTTATTTATTTTTTTGAATAAGAATGAATTACAGTGTAACTAGCTGAAAACTAGCTGTTACAGAATTAGAATGATAGAATGGTTTATAAAATGGTTTACAATGAGGAAGGTATCATATTGTCAGAAAATATGCACCAAGAATGTTGGAATAAGTAATTTAACACATACCACAAAAAAGATTTTGTTGAAAAATAACCACAGGTTATAGCGATAAATTGATAAATTGAAAAAGAAAACTGTATTTGATGTCATAAAAAATGTACAGGCACTTTACAAGCACCCCAATTTCAGCAGCCTATATTTAGAAAAAAAAAAGCATTTATTGCATTAAACTATGTAATATTAGCTTACGGGAGGCACAACTTTGCATATAGGACCCAGGGCGGTCCTTTTTAACATTTTCTTTTTGCAAAAAGTGCTTCTTATGTGCCATTAAATATGTTATATTAATTTGAAGTCCTTAAAAGATATTGAGAGGAGGTTGTGAAAAAAAAAAGGAGCTTTAATGTAAATTTACAAGCAGTTGTATATATATATATATATATATATATATTATATATATATATATATATACACTTTGGCATAAATAGCTTGAGATTTGGTTCAGTAGAAAAAAAGTTAGATCAAAATATGTGACCTCAAGTGGGGCAGTAAGGCAGATATTCATTTTCAATTAACATAAACTTTTTAATTTTAAATTAAAAGTATACTTTTCTTAGGCTTAAATGATAGAAAAATGCATGGGGAATTCAGAATCGTTAGTTGGATTGAACAAAAATTAGTAGAAAAACGTTTATGAAGTAAAATATTATGAAATTTTATGTCAATAACTAAGGGAGTAACGCTTAAGCAATAAAAATAAGGAATATATTTCTAAAATGAATATTCACATTCTAAGGTGGCGAGCCGGCAGAAACGTTAGCATGCTCGGCAAAATGCTTAGCAGTATTTCACCTGTTTTTACATTTTGAGTTCAAATTTCGCCATGGTCGACTTTGACATATAGATTATTTCATTAATTTTTTTTAACAAAACACTTTCAAACTTCTGAGACTGGTAGAATGTGTCACATACAACAAGGTTTACTCTTAACATTTTTGACAAAATTTTGTATTTTAGAAGTTATTTCATCAGAAGTTACAGAGTGACAATGGACAAATTCATGTTTGATGAGTGCCAATAAACAAAACGCTTAGCTTTTGACTTACTGTCTAACTTCTACTGATGATATATATATACATATTGCGTATATGTGTAAAAACATCTCATGACGGAAACAAACCAATGAAAGAGCCTCTACCTGGTCGCCCGACACGCTAAAAATAGCAGCCAAAGTATCCCCCTACCTAAATAACACATCCATTGTATGTAATGTCTTAGATTATCCCTAAAAAGACGTTTTGCTGAAGGCTGGAATGTCTTTGATGATAGGTTTGCAGTATCAGGGTTGGTTTGAGGCTAAATAACAACATTATGGTAAATTTCTATATTAACACCTGCACGATTTTCACTAAGAACAAAAAAAAAAAAAAATTTGATTTTTTGAGTGGAATCAAGTATCCTGACCTCCTAATATGCTGCAAATTCCTTGTTTTGGTTCAGAAAAAATAAGGTGGGGTCCCCACCCCCACTTCAATCCCAGAATCATTGGAATTTTTTTGTCGTTAAATGAATTCCTGTGACCTTCTTAATATTGCAAAAATTAGATTACTTAAGGTGAGCCTGGTAACTGATGGTTTGGGGGTCTTGTTGTTTGTAACTTTTGGTGAGCCATGGTGCAACCAACAATATAAAAATCCCTGCCATTAATTTGGTGTGGATGGGTAATATCAAATAATTCAATCACAACATATATTTATATTATACATAAAAAAATTGAAATATTATCATCACCTACATGGAAAAATTGAAATATTATCTTTCAGTAGAAAAATGTGAGCATGAAAAGTCATATTCTTAAGATTATAAAATTGGAAAAGTACAGGATAAGTTATTACACCTGTAAAAGTTTAGGACAAGCTATTCTAGTAAAGTAAATAAGAAACTTTTTACTTAAAATATTGCAGCTAAAATAAAAATTTGAATATCAAAACATTTTATTATAGTTTACAAATAACACTATACTTACTTAAATAGAATTTGGCTAATTTACTACCTTTAAATAGAGATAAAAAAATGACTAATTAGACAAACTTACAAATTAGCTGAACAGTTTTGTACTATAAATTTAAAAGATGAGAACTGTAAAGAGTGATAAATTAGAAGAACTGGCATTCTTTGCTGCAATATTTTAAGTAAAAAGTTTCTTCTTTACTTTACTAGAAGTAATAGCTTGTTCTATACTTTTACAGATGTAATAACTTGCCCCGTACTTTTCCAGGTTTATAATCTTAAGGATATTACTTTCATGCTCACATTTTCCCATTTAATATATATATATATACACATATGTATATATAACCCATGCCAGCATGGGAAACGGTCATTAAACGATGATTATATATATATGTATGTTACATAAGAGAGGTGTGATACTTTGAACCTCAGAAATTATACAAGCCCAACCCCAAAACATGGCTCTTAGGTTGTATACAATTTGATACAGATCAACTTACAAGCTAAAATTAAATTAAAAAAAAACATATCCACATGATAAAAATGTAAGAGAAACGTTAAAATATATTGTATTAATAAGAGGGCAAATATCAAATCTGTCTGCGTAAGATTTCATTCATGATTCATCATTGAAAAGAAAAAACATATTACATCCCATAATACTTTTCCATAAATCTACATAGCTCTGATTGTTTCCTGAAGCTGTATAAACTGGATATAAATTAAGAGGTGATGATAATTAAGTATTCACCATTATTGCTCATAAGTCTTTTTCTTCAATTACAACAACAAATTCTGCCATCACATATGATATTTGATCAATTTATCATCAGAATTTTTGTTTACATATTCAATTGACTAGAGACTTTAGCTCTAGCAATTTCAATATTTAATTCAGAAGAAATTTCTTTATCAGCATTTACAAACTAAATTATATTTCATGATGACAATACTATAATTTATACCTTTAAAGAACAATCAGTTTTATATTAACAAAAGAGTATTTGAAAATTCTTTGTTCTCTTAGTTCATATGCACAGAATTAGTTAATAATACTAGTTTCCTAATAAGAAATGAAAGTTTTAGATAAAGCAAAAATATTAGTCAGCACATTAAAAAAAAAAATACATGTCTGCTCCTGTCCCTCTTTCATACTTTGACTTCTCAACACCAGGTAAAAAGACATCTCCCTTACTATTGCACTCCGACTCGTGTCAAGTCGTGTCTTGTGGTTACTTGATGACCTCACTAGTGCCAATGCCAAAAAGAAGCACCCAGCACATGCTGTAAAGTGGTTAAAGTTAGGAAGGGCTGACATTGAAGACCAATGCAACCCTCAGGCTAGTCAGATCCTGTTAAACTGTCCAACAATTGCCAGCATGGCATACAAACATAAAACGATAACAATGATGATTTTGTGTGTGTGTATGTGTCTGTCCTGATTTTTAAATTCGGCATATGTCCACTAATGCTATAAGTGACTAAATGTGTGGGACGAGAAAGAGTGTGCAGGCATAAATTACAACCTAAAAAAAAAAATCCTATCCAATCCATACCATCATATGTCACTGAATGTCCATTGTCCATGTTGGAATGAGTTGGATGGTTTGACTAGGGCTGGCAAGCTGGAGGGCTGCACCAGACTCCAGTCTGATTTGGCATAGTTTCTACGGTTATATATATATATATATATATATACATACACACACATATCCATACATACATACATACATACATATATATATATATATACATAAATATATACACATATATACATATGTATGTATATAATTTTCATATATAAGCTGAAACCCATCATGAAAATAAAGGCTCATTAGGCCAGAGTTTATTCTGGTTGTTGAGGCGTTAAGCAAGAGATTACAAGCCTAACCCATTGGATTCCATCCCTACATAAAAAAAAAAACTAAAGAAAAAAACTTTGATAAGGCCTGCACTTTGGAGAGGTGAAACTAGTATTATTAACATTCCAGATGTAGATACTCAGACTGATTATAGCAGATGACAAGGGCTACAGCTATTATATATTCATATCTCATTCTCTACCGTATTTTTTTTTTTTTTTTTTTTCATTATTTATCTATTTCCATTCTCTACCGTATTTTTTATTATTATCTATTTTCATTCTCTCTCTGGCTTTCATGCAGTCATTTATCTAATTAATATATTTTTCCCCCTCAAATATAGTATTCAAACTAGTTGCTTCGATTTTGTCGCCCGCCCTCCCACCCCCACCACCAATACCGGAAGTTTCTACCCTAATACCGGAAACTACCCCCTCCCCCACTAGCACCTATGTAGGGTTTATCTGAACTGATAGCGCAAAAATTGTGAAAAGTATGCAGGTTGTAGTCTAGAGTTTCCATATGAAATCTGCCAAATGCAAGCTTTCTTTTCAGGTACATGACACTGCTGTCCCTCGTCCCAGGGTCTCTGATGCCCACACCTCCCAAACCCTCAGAGTTGGCACGCTCAACGTTGGCACATTGAAAGGTAGGTCTGGAGAGATTGTAGAGCTGCTTGAACGGAGACGTGTGGATGTATGCTGTATCCAGGAAGTAAGGTGGAGAGGAGGTTCTGCTAGGCTCCTCACGGCAAGGAACACAGGTACAAGATTTTCTGGGCAGGGAACATTGACGGTGTCGGGGCGTGGGTATACTTCTCGCGGAGAAATGGATAGGTAAGGTAATCGAGGTAGTCAGAATAAGTGACAGAGTAATTAAATTAGATTAGTTCTTCACCATAGGACAGCTACCATCATCTCGGCATATGCCCCTCAACCAGGGCTACCGGAAGGACAAAAAGACCAATTCTATGACACCCTATTGCGGACTACCTCATTGACAAATGACAGTGACCTTCTCTTCGTGGCAGGTGATTTCAATGGACATGTTGGACGACATGTCAGGGGCTTCCATGGCATCCATGGAGGCCACGGTTTTGGCTCTCGAAATGAGGAGGGAACCAGGCTGCTGGAGTTCTGCGATGCAAATGACCTTATGGTCTGCAATACCCACTTCAGGAAACCCACCTCTCACCTAGTCACCTACCGTTCTGGCAGACACACCAGCCAGATTGACTACATCCTTGCCAGAAAAAGGGAAAGAGGGCTGATTATAAATGCCAAAAACTTCCCAGGCGAAGAATGTACTCCCCAACATAGATTAGTAGTTAGCGACTTCAGGATCAGAGCTAAATGGTCGCCCAGAAGAAGACCAGCTTGGAGGAGAAGGGTCTGGAAGCTTAAAGATCCTGCAAATGCACAGAGATTTAGAGACATACTACTCGAAGCCTCTGACGAAATAGAAGGGGATATAGCTTCACTTAATGTGGAAGACAACTGGAGATTCCTACGGGACAATCTGCTGACAGCCACTGACCAGATCTGTGGATGGAGCAAAGTACCATCTCGACCCAGAGTAACATGGTGGTGGAACACTGTGGTTGACGGGGCTATTAGACAAAAGAGACAGGCTTGGAAGGACTGGAAGAACGGTGGTAGCAGGGAATTGTATCAGACAGCCAAAGGGAAGCTAGGAGACAGGTTTATATAGCCAGAGGGGAAGCGGATAAGAAAAAATTTGCCAATGTTCTGAGCCGTGAGGATGAAAGACTTGAGGTATTTCGTGTTGCAAGACAGTGTGTGAGAGAGAATCGTGATGTGGTAGGAGAGAAGTGTGTTCGCATGGATGATGGTTCACTTGCGCTAAATGAGGATGCAAAGAGAGAGGTTTGGAGATGCCACTATGAAAGTTTGCTGAATAAAGAAAATGAATGGGATAAAGAGAGTCTGCCAAATGTTGACCCAACAGAGGGACCAGCTATCCGAGTTGATAGTTCCGTAGTAGCTAAGGCAGTTAGAGCATGAAGACAGGGAAAGCCCCAGGCCCATCAGGAATTACTGCAGAGATGCTCAAAATATCTGGCAGTGTCGGCTATAACCTAGTCACCCGTATAGTCAACCAGGTGATACACGAAGGAGTCATACCCAATGACTGGTGTAGCAGCATACTAGTCAACTGCTACAAAGGTAAAGGTGATGCCCTGGATACAAATAATTACAGAGGTATCAAGCTGTTGGATCAGGTAATGAAGGTTACGGAGAGGGTCTTAGCCCAACTAATTAGAGAGAGAGTTAGTTTAGATGAGATGCAGTTTGGGTTTGTCCCAGGGAAAAGCACCACTGATGCTATATTCCTGGTAAGGCAGCTGCAGGAGAAATACCTAGCCAAGGATAAGCCCCTGTACCTGGCTTTGTTGACATGGAGAAAGCCTTTGATAGGGTCCCCCGATCCCTCATCTGGTGGTCAATGAGGAAACTAGGGATAGATGAATGGCTGGTGAGGGCTGTGCAAGCCATGTACAGAGATGCCGTAAGTAAGGTTAGAGTTGGCAACATGTACACAGAAGAATTCAAAGTAGAGGTTGGGGTCCACCAGGGTTCAGTACTCAGCCCCCTCCTATTTATCATAGTCCTCCAGGCAATAACGAGGAATTCAAGACCGGTTGCCCCTGGGAGCTCCTCTATGCTGACGACCTCGCTCTAATCGCTGAGTCACTATCAGAACTGGAGGAGAAGTTCCAGGTGTGGAAGGAGGGTTTAGAATCGAGGGGCCTTAGAGTCAACCTAGCTAAAACCAAAGTACTAATAAGTAGAAAGGTAGAAACCCACAATATCATCAGGAAGATGGCCCTGCTCGATCTGTAGAAAAGGTGTAGGTAGAAACTCTATAAGATGTACCCAGTGTAAGCTATGGACACATAAGAGGTGCAGCAATGTCAAAGGTAGGCTAACTGGGAAGATAGTTTTTGTATGTGGCAGGTGCTCTGGAGCACTGACCTCCGAAAATCTGCAGAAAACAACTTCTGTCACTTTCCGGGGGGAAAAACTAGAAGTAGTTGATAGTTTCCGCTATCTAGGTGACCAAGTCAGTAGTGGGGGTGGGTGCGCTGAAAGTGTAACTGCTAGAATAAGAATAGCCTGGGCAAAGTTTAGGGAGCTCTTACCTCTGCTGGTGACTAAAGGCCCTCGCTCAGAGTAAAAGGCAGACTGTATGATGCATGTGTACGAACAGCTATGCTACATGGCAGTGAAACATGGGCCGTGACTGCTGAGGACATGCGTAAGCTCGTGAGGAACGAAGCCAGTATGCTCCGATGGATGTGTAATGTCAGTGTACTTACTCGACAGAGCGTTAGTACCTTGAGAGAATGTTGTACCTAAGAAGCATCAGTTGTTGTGTGCAAGAGAGACGATTGCGCTGGTATGGTCATGTGGCGAGAATGGATGAAGAGAGGTGTGTGAGAAAGTGCCAATCCCTAGCAGTTGAGGGAACCCGTGGAAGAGGTAGACCCAGGAAACCTGGGACGAGGTGGTGAAGCACGACCTTCGGACGTTAGGTCTCACCATGGAAATGACTAGAGACCGAGACCTATGGAAGTATGCTGTGCGTGAGAAGACCCGGCAAGACTAGTGAAGCCATAATCCGTGGCCCCTACCTGGGACGTAGTCAGTCCACCTGTGCATACCTTCCTTCTGTGACACTTGTGAAGACCTGTTGAGGCAAGTGAGAATCGAATCGAATCGTATCAAATCAAATCGAACCAAATCAAAATAGATGAACATCAATGGAATTTGTATCCTTGTGGTACCAGTGCCGGTGGCACATAAGAAAACCATCCGAACGTGACCGTAGCCAGTACCGCAATGACTGGCCTCCGTGCTGAGGGCACGTAACAAACACCTTCCGAGCGTGGCCGTCCGCCAGCCTCGTCTAGCACCTGTGTCGGTGACACATAAGAAAACACCATCCGAGCGTGGCCGTCTGCCAGCCTCGTCTGGCACCTGTGTCGGTGGCACATAAAAACAACCCCATCCGAGCGTGGCCGTCTGCCAGCCTCGTCTGGCACCTGTGTCGGTGGCACATAAAAAAAAACACCATCCGAGCGTGGCCGTCTGCCAGCCTCGTCTGGCCTGTGTCGGTGGCACATAAAAAACACCATCCGAGCGTGGCCGTTGCCAGCCTCGTCTGGCACCTGTGTCGGTGGCACATAAAATCACCCACTACACTCTCGGAGTGGTTGGCGTTAGGAAGGGCATCCAGCTGTAGAAACACTGCCACATCTGACTGGCCTGGTGCAGCCTTCGGGCTCCCAGACCCCAGTTGAACCGTCCAACCCATGCTAGCATGGAAGCGGACGTTAAACGATGATGATGATGATGATGAATACACATTCACACACATGTATACATATACATAAATATGCATATATGCATCATCATCATCGTTTATACATATATATATATATATATATATATACACACACACAAATATCTATTTATATACACATACATGCATATGTACATTCACAGGTATAAACATGCATATATACAAATACCTATCTATATACACATACATGCATATATATACATTTATATGTATAAACATAGATACATACACAAATATAAGTCTATATATACACACACACACACAAATAAATACTTGGTGTATGACACAGATGTAGTGCATTAATTTCTCTTACTATTTATTCAAATATATTACTGGATTAATAACACAAGACAGCAAAAAGCGGTCAGATTTGACTTTATGCTTTATGCACATGTGATGTTTCCGTTTATTAAGTGAAGTCTTTCAGTACAGTTATTTGCATAAATATTGCTTGATGTATATATTTTTCTTGCCTTGGGATTCTGAATTTTGTTTAACCCATTTGATACTAAGCCATCTGAAACTGCCCTTGGATCTATGATACAAACATTTTGATTTAAAGCGATCTAGATTAAAACCTTCCATCAAAGTTTCATGTTGATTTATGTTACAAATGCCAGAATAACCATGACAAAGTTATTTTATTAATTCTTCATTATTTTCAAAATTAATTGAAGCAAAGGCATTATATATATATCAACCCACAAATGGTAATGAAAAGGTTAATAGATATTTTGCTTCATATCTATCTTATGCATTGGTTCAAATCTTGTTAAAAGCTGAATATGCATATTATCAGTTTTCAAGTGTAATATAAGTATTTGCGACATGCTGGTGAGTGGTTCACAATTGGAAAGACACACAGGAGGAGGATACATGGCCTTATGGTAAGGGTGTTGGACTCATGATAATGAACTCATATCTTCAATTTCTGGAGTGATCAGCATATTGTATCCTTAGGCAAGGCACATCATCTCACACTGTTCTAGTTTGTTCATTTGCTTATAAATGCAGCTATCTGCTGGCAGCTACACAGGTATCTTAAACAATAAGTGAAAGCATGGTGCAAGTTACCAGATATGTATGTATGTGTGTGTGTGTGTGTATATATATATCAAAACAGTTTGATTCAAATTCATTGGTACTCTTGAGTTTCGAGCTAGACATCAGCCATTTTGAATTTGAAATATTCAAATTCAAAATGGTTGACAACTAGCATCATACTTGAAACTCAAGAGTACCAATGAACTTGAATCAAACTGTTTTGATCTATACATGTAACACTCAATAAATTGGTTGAGTGCCCTTCTTTCGTTTCCCCACTCACTCATGTGTATGTGTACATACATACATACATATATATATATATAAGGGGTGCTAAAAAGTTCTTGACTTTAAGGCTACTGTATAATACCTGCTTGGAGGCCCAACCTTGCGAGTTTTTTTACAGGGCTTAAAAAAAACTGAAGAACTGCTGCAATATGTGTGTGGATCTGAGGGGGGAACATGTGATATAGAATCATAATTAACTGATCATTCTGCATTTTCTTTTACCCCATGCTAGAAACAATCCAGTACCCACCTCATGTGTGTGTGTATGTTTGTGTATATATATATATATATATATATATATATATATCTCCATACATACATATGTATGTATGGATGTGTGTATATATATATATAAAATGAGGGAATTTAAAACCACTAGTCCAAGATGGCTAAAATATACTAAGCCTTATAAAAAAATTTAAAAGAAACTATCAAATTTCCTCACACCACCTAGTAAAATACATTTTTTTCACACTAAATGTTAATAGGTTAAGCAAACTACAATAAAACTGTAAAACAGGCAACATATGGATTTCTTTAAGAATCTTGTATCCTAAACAATGGTAGAAAAATTTTCAAAGGCATTATGGAGTAGGATGAGCTTGTTGATGAAAGACAACAGCTTCTATAATTTCAATAGCTTTCAGAATTACTATTTATTCAGTTCTAACAAAATTAATTAAAGCAGTTCTTATCAAAGACAGAGAAAACAGATAGTAATTGGATTGCCACCAGTAATCAGATTTGCAATCCTGGCTCAGTTTATAATGAACTTGTGTGATGGTGTATATGTGTGTCATATAGCTAAGAATTCCTTTAGCCAGATTAACAGCTCTGCTATTGGAACAGACCAAGTTGTGGATTTGCTGGAACAATAAAATCCATTTCTGTTAAGAGCAGACTGATGCTGATACCTATATTTATTAAAATGTTGATAGTTATTACAATGTTCATAACTACAGTTATTAAAAGTAGAAACTTTGTGCTTATAGTACCTACAAAAGGACAGATATTTTTGCAAACCCCAACTGAGCTGTCACTGGACCATTATATTGAAGATTTGCAAGTAAACAGAAGACCATCTTGTTTACAGGAAACTGTTCTGAACAGTTCCTTCTTTTGTGACTACTCACAGCCTACACACCCTGCACCTAAAAATTTTTGAAGAAATTAATTCAGGCAACTTATTATATAACTTTATAAGCATATTTACCTCGAACATTACATCTGTAATATACTTAAACTTCCTTGATAAATTACTTTTTCCCCTCTATTCTTAGCTTCTAATTTGATGTTAAACATTTTCTTTTACTTTTTCTTCACTAGAAATCACTAAATGAATATGAAATGTCAACTTTTCACACAAACAACCACATCTTTCCCAGGTGACTTTTCATTCCATATTTTTTCATCAATTGTAGGAAAATGTCATTGTTGATGATACAATTTCTAGGAGTAACATTCATTCTACATAGCTTAGTTTGCCAGATGGTAATAGCATAGCATACATTACTTATTTACATTCCAAAATGACTCAAGATCACTTTGGGGAAGTGCATTGCTAATCTTGGGGGAATTGCCTATCGTGTTTGCAAACGTAATTTATGGAATTTCAGGAAACTTTCATTTAACAGTTCTACATTTGTGAATTTAAGAAAAAGTAGTCTTCCATTTACTTCTCATAGTTCATACTTTGCTGCCAAGAAGCTATAACTAGTATTTTCTTTTATAATATAGGTAACCTAATATCAAGTCTTTGTTAGAGACTTATAAACTTATTCTACTTGCATTTAATGATATTATTCAATTATTTTTTTCTTAGTTACGATACTTATTCAAAAACAGTTAATATATTATCATGAATATTCAACTTATATTTTCCTGTTTGTTCATCTGTTTTTAAACAACAATTTCAATAGGGAAAAATAATAATAATAATCCTATCTACTATTAGCACAAGGCCCAAAATTTTGGTGGAGGGGACTAATCAATTATATCGACGCCTGTGTTTCAATGATAATTTATCGACCCTGAAAGGATGAAAGACAAAGTCAACCTCAGCAGAATTTGAACTCAGAACGTAGCGGCAGACGAAATACCGCTAAGCATTTTGCCCAGCGGGCTAATGATTCTACCAACTTGCCACCTTATAGTAATAATAACGATAATAATAAGGCCTGAAATTTTGGGGGAGGAGTTAGTCAATTACATCAACCCCCAGTGCTCAACTGGTACTTAGTTTTTGAACTTGGAACCTAAAGTGCCAGAAGTAAAGCCACTTAGCATTTTGTCTGATGCTTTAGTAACTCTGTCAGCTCACTGCAATAATAATATCACTTATTTGCCACCAGGGTGGATGAGGGGAGACAATACAAAGACTGGCACAAAGTGTGGGGATTTACATATAATGAAATGATAAAATAAAAAAGAGGGGGATATTCACAGTATACAATGAAAAAGAAGGGAAATATACACAGTATACAAAGTTAAAAAGAAAAGGCAGGGATGATAGAGATATAGCTCTCCTGATACAGAATGACCTCTGGGGATAATCAAGGAACCCTACTGTCTGAGATCTCCCTGAAAATCAAGAGCAAGCACTCCTTCCATTTCCCTTTCTCCAACTCACAGGTCTACACTTAGAGAGGTACCATCCACTCTTACTATTTTTGCAACTTTCACCCACCTTTCAATAAAACCACTCAAGGATAGCACTTGTCTCTCGACTTTCAATTTCCATTTCAGGTGAAACTTGAAGAAGTCAATGAGACCTCTACCAAAGAGGAAAGTATCTGCCCTCATGCCTTTCAGCCTCGTCCACCACACAACTTCTTTTGCCACAGCCACCAGGCAAAGGGAAACTGCCTTGCCTGTCCAATTAAAGGCGGGCAGCAAGACAATCATCAATAATAATAATAATAATCCTTTCTACTGTGGGCACAAGGCCTGAATTTTGTGGAGAGGAAGACAATTGATCACATCAACCCCAGTGTTTCACTGGTACTTAATCTATTGACCTCGAAAGGATGAAAAACAAAGTTGACCTCAGTAGAATAAGTTGTCTTTCTACTATAAGTACAAGGCCTAAAATTTGGAGGGGGGCAGCTGATTACATCAACCACCAATGTTCAACTGAAACTTATAAAAATAACTTCCTAAAATTCAATTTTATGTTAATTATTATGACAACCTGTTAAACAGAATGCCTTGCAATATTTGTTTTAACTCTCTCTGTTCTGAGTTCAAATCATGTCAAAGTCAACTTGAACTTTCATACTTTCAAGGACAATAAAAAAAGTACAAACCCAGAGTGATGGATTGGCTTACTCATAAGAACACCCAACAGGATGCCTTGAAGTATTTGTCCTGACTCATTACATTTTGAGTTCTTGGCCTACTCCGGCAGTAAATGCATTGCCTGGTTTAGCATTACCCACAGTCCTCCAACTTGTCAGATCCTGTCAAACTGTCCCACCCATGCCAGCATGGAAGATAGATGTTAAATGATGATGATGACTCTTTTGCTAGCATTAGGGCTCTGGTTTGAAAATACATTCTTTCTGCCAGTCACAGAAGTTCTGTAAAATGTCTCAGGCACTGCCTTCCTTCACAGAAAATGAGATTTCAGATAAAATGTCTGACTAGGAATACAAAATAACTATAAAAGGAGAAAATGCATTCAGGGTTAACCTACATAATATAATTCACAGTTATAGAACAAGAGATTCTAAGATTACTTGTACACCATTTTTCAGCAAATACATCTCAACTAATTTATATATTTTTTCCCCCAAGAATGCTTTTAAAAATGCAAACAGTGCAATAATTCTAAAAGAGATGTAAATTCTTACATGAATTCTTACAACTGCACTTGAGTGCCAACAGTGGTAGTATTTTACTTGCAAAACCCAATTTACATCACATAGGGTTACCCCACCCAAATTTTAAAAATAGTAAGATATACAGAGGGGAGAATTTGTATGAGGATCTGATAACTTTTCATGTAAGAACATGCTTTTACAGTGTAAATTCAACCAAAGAACAAAGTATTATAAAAGAAATCAACTGATATTATATAATGTGTCTGCTTTTCTGAAGGGCAGTAGATACATATGCAATGTGGGTTAATTATGAACAGGAATAAAAACCAAGCTATACACCAAACACACTCTGCAGCAATCATTGCTAAAACACAATATAATAGCAAAAAATTTTATAAAATAAAATTATTATAAAGGTGCAGGTATGGCTGTGTATTTAAGAAGTTTATTTTGCAATGATGTGGTTTTAGGCTCGGTCTCACTGCACTCTACCTTTGGAAAATTTTCTACTGTAGCCCTAAGTAAATGCCTAGCAGATGGATTAGACGGAAATTGTGTATAAGTCTGTCCTGTGCATGTGCATTTCTTTGTGTTTGTCTGCCTGCACTGATTTACAACTTGTATTGGTTTGTTTACATCCCCATATCATAGTGGTTTGGCAAAAGGGATCAATAGGATAAGTGTTGGAGCAGGGGTGTCCAACTAAACCCCTTAAACGGTCTCTGGAACAATACCATAAAAAAAATCAAAAAGTTAATTCAGGTAATGTTTTGGCCATAGTAAATGGTAACTCACTTTGGGCAATATATTTTGATAAATTTTATAATATAAATGTATTAATTTTTTTTTTAATAAATTGGATAGAGGGAAGATATATACTGGGCAATACTTTAAACTGCATCTAGTGGTGAGGTTCAAGTTTAGGGGTTTGGTGGGGAAAGGAGTCTCCACTTAGCTATCAGAGTGAATGAAATTTGGTACCTAGAAATAAATTTTGTGTGTCTCCATGAGTCTGCACTGATACTGCTTAAGTAACAGTGATGTTCATCTGTCTAGCAGTTTGGCAGTTAAATATGCCAAGATTAGTGGAATACTGTACCTTACTTGAAAACAAGCAAAAGTTGGTATCAGGATGGGCATCTAGCCATAAAATATAGCTCCATATTTTGTCCAGCCCGTGGCAGCATGGAAAAAGTGGGCATAAACACAATGACCACAATGATGATGGTGATATTTTTAAATAAATGTCAGAAGTAGCTATACAGCTACATACAAATATATATAGCTTCATAAAATTCCAACAATAAATAATTATAAGTTTATATATCATCATCATCATCATCATCATTTAGCGTCCGTTTTCCATGCTAGCATGGGTTGGACGGTTCTACTGGGGTCTGTGAAGCCAGAAGGCTTCATCAGGCCCAGTCAAATCTGGCAGTGATTCTACGGCTGGATGCCCTTCCTAACGCCAACCACTCCGTGAGTGTAGTGGGTGCTTTTTACGTGCCACCCGCACTGGTGCCAGACAGAGCTGGCAAACGGCCACGAACGGATGGTGCTTTTTATGTGCCACCGGCACGAGGGCCAGGCGAGGCTGGCAACGGACACGAAATGGAAAGTTCTCTTACATGCCACCGGCACTGGTAACACATCTGCAATTTCCATTGATCGATTTTGATTCTGATCCTCACTTGCCTCAATGGGTCTTCACAAGCAGAGTTTCGACATGCCACCGGCACTGGTAGCACATCCGCAATTTCCATTGATCGATTTCGATTCTGATCCTCACTTGCCTCAACACGTCTTCACAAGTAGAGTTTTGTGTCCCAAGAAGGGAAGGTATGCATACGTAGGCTGGCTCCATCCCATGTAGAAGGCCACGGGTTGTGGACTCACTTGTCCTGCCGGGTCTTCTCGCGCACAGCACACTTCCAGAGGTCTCGGTCTCTAGTCATTTCCTCAGTGAGACCTAAAGTTCGAAGGTCGTGCTTCACCACCTCGTCCCAGGTTTTCCTGGGTCTGCCTCTTCCACAGGTTCCCTCAACCGCTAGGGTGTGGCACTTTTTCACACAACTATCTTCATCCATTCTCGCCACATGACCATACCAGCGCAAACGTCTCTCTTGCACACCACAACTGATGCTTCTTAGGTCCAGCTTTTCTCTCAAGGTACTTACACTCTGCCGAGTGTGAGTACCGGCATTACACATCCATCGGAGCATACTGGCTTCATTTCTAGCGAGCTTACGCATATCCTCAGCAGTCACGGCCCATGTTTCACTGCCATGTAGCATGGCTGTTCGTACACACGCATCATACAGTCTGCCTTTCACTCTGTGCGAGAGGCTTTTGTCACCAGCAGAGGTAAGAGCTCTCTGAACTTTGCCCAAGCTATTCTTACTCTAGCAGTTACACTTTCAGCACACCCGCCCCCGCTGCTGACTTGGTCACCTAGGTAACGGAAACTATCAACTATTTCTAGTTTTTCTCCCTGGAAAGTGACGGAAGTTGGTCTCAGAGCATTTTCAGTGTTTATTGTTCCTGAGCATCTGCCACATACAAAAACCATCTTCCTAGTTAGCCTTCCTTTGACATTGCTGCATCTCTTATGTGTCCATAGCTTACACTTGGTGCATCTTATAGAGTTTCTACCTACACCTTTTCTACAGATCGAGCAGGGCCATCTACCTGAAGGTGTTTGTGATTTGTCTACCTTCCTACTGATTACGACTTTGGTTTTAGCTAGATTGACTCTGAGGCCCTTCGATTCTAATCCTTGTTTCCACACCTGAAACTTCTCCTCCAGTTCTGATAGCGACTCAGCAATTAGAGCAAGGTCATCAGCATAGAGGAGCTCCCAAGGGCATCCTGTCTTGAATTCCTCCGTTATTGCCTGGAGGACTATGATAAATAGGAGGGGGCTGAGTACTGAGCCTTGGTGGACCCCTACCTCTACCCGGAATTCTTCACTGTACTCATTTCCAACCCTCACCCTACTAGCGGCGTCCCTATACATGGTCCGCACAGCTCTCACTAACCATTCATCTATCCCTAGTTTTCTCATTGCCCACCAGATAAGGGATCGGGGGACCCTGTCGAAGGCTTTCTCCATGTCAACAAAAGCCAGGTACAGGGGCTTAAGTTAATAAATTTATGCTGTGCACAGAAATCTTTCAAAGTACTCATAGGTAACATTACATTTTGTAATATATCACCTCATCAATCATTTAAACAAACTCATTAATTAAATTCTTATTTCCTTACCTGACTGAATATAGCTGAAACTTTATAACAATCACATAACACACACACACTCCCACCAATTAAAATAGTTGGCTTAGTTTGGAAGTAAATTTGTAAAAGCGAAAGCATGAGATTCAACAGCAAACTGAATGAAAACGGGAACGGAAATAACACGCAAAGAAAATATACAACAGCTTCCTTTCCTTTTTTTCTAAAAGCAATATAAACATTTCAAGAATGAACAAAGGAGATGGGTGTAAAAACACCTGGGCAATGTAAGTACAAAAAAAAGTAATAATTCACAAGGCTCAAATCATTTTTGAATACTATTAAATATTTATAGATTTGAATTTTATAAACATACAACAGAAATTCCATCATTAGTCAGAGTTTTTTTTTTTTTGTGGGGGGGGGGGGGGGGGTTAAGGATATAATTAAGAAGAAATTACAAACGATTACAACCAATGATAATAATGCTCTATGACTAATAGGGAAAACTCCATTGGTTATCAATAATTTATTAATGCTATCTTGAGGGAGGAGTGTAAGAAAACTGTTGTTAGATATATCACACAAGAGTCAAAACAATCTGAGAACAAAAACTGGCCCAGATTATTAAATTAAAAAAAAAAAGAAGACTTTCTCACAGATCAACTGCTGATAAAAAATGTTAACATATTAATAGCTAAAATAGATATATAACTAATATGTATGCATGTGTGTATGTGTATCTATATGCACACATATCAGTTAAGCACCTCGTCACCTACCAATCTGGTGACCATTCAAATCAGATAGATTACATTTTCGCAAGAGGACAGAACAGAAGGGTCATTGTAAAAAAAGAAAAATAAAAGCCTTTCCTGGTGAAGAATGCACTACACAACATGGCTAGTGACATGAGAGCCAGAACAAGACAGACACAGAAACCAAAGATGATATGGAGAAGGAAGACATGGAATTTAAAAGATCCTGCAGTTGGGCATAGGTTTCAAGAAGTTATAATTGATACATATGACTATAGGGAGAAAGATAGTGTAGATGACAACTGGGAATGTCTACATAATAACCTGCTTAGGGCTACAAATCAGATGTCTCATATTGTTTACTGTAAGCCCCATCATAACTGAATGTGATGTGGTGATGGAATGAAAATAGGGAAGTAAGAGTTCAGAGACAAGCTTGGAAAACATAGAAGGAAAGCATTATCAAATGGCTAGAAAAGTATTTAGGTGACTCTCATACTTAGATAACGGTGAGATAGAAAGAAATTCATGCATACCCTGCAATGTGTGAAGTGTTCAGGATTGTGAGAGAGTGTATGAGACAAAGGCAGGACAACATTAGTGAGAAATGTATTCTGAATGAAAGCATGCTCTCTATCAATGTGGAAGACAAGATAGTGGCATCAAAACACAATTATGAGAGGTTGTTGAACATAGAAAATGCAAGGGGTACCTCAAACTGACCTTACAGATGGACCAGCAATTTAAGCCAATGGCAACTTGGTAGATAAAGTTTCCGATGATTTGAAGAGAGGTAAAGTTGTTGGTCCATCAAGGATAGTTGCAGAAATGCACAAAATACTTGGTAATATACGTATTTACTACCCACATAGTTAATCAAGTAACACAGGAAATGTTGTACAAAATGACTGGCATAACAGTATTATTGTGAACTACTATAAAAGCAAAGGTGATGCCTTAGAGAAAAGAAATTATAGAGGAATCAAACAACTAGATCAGGTTATGAAGGTGACAAGTAGATCTACATGAATTGCAGTTTGGCTTTGTACCCAGAAGTATCACTGATGCAGTTTTCATAGTGAGACAACTGAAAAAAAAAACAAAAAAAACGGGTTGGCTATAACATTCATTGGCTTGACATTCATTGACTTGAAGAAGGTATTTCACTGAGTACAAGGTCTCAGTCCTATTCATGAGTCATACAGGACATCACAAAGGAATTTAAGTAAGAATGGCTCTCCATGGAAACTCTGATATGCTAATGATCTAGTTTACATAGCTGAGTCTATAGTAGAATTAGAGAGGCAATTCCAGACATGGAAGCTAAACTTAGAATCAAGAAGTCTCAAGATAAACTTAGTAAAGGCCAAGGCTTTAGTAAGTAGGAAAGAAGAGGGGTAAATGGCCTTGTTCAACATGCAGAAAAAGAATATCATCAATGATCCCTTTCACCCTTATCCAATATTCATCCACTCCTCAACCCTACATAATCACCTGCTCTTTTCTCTAATATTTATCATTGAGCACTCCTCAGTCATTGTTTCCAATTATTATATTAATCTCTTCACACATTCCACATCTCTAACCATGCCTCACACTCTCCAATGCATTCATACTTCTTGTTATTCTGTCACCCATCTCTCATCTATGTGAATGTACCTGGGTCCATGAAGACACAGTCATCACATCTATTGTATCTCACTTTCCAGCCCTACCCAAGTAACTCCTACTCATCCTTCTATGTGGGTAGCTACATGGCTTCCCTCACCCCACTCCTGGATCAAGAAACCTGTTCTATTTTGGGCCTCCTTTCATACTTTAACCTCTCTTTCCCTAACATAAAGCTGTCTCCTTTTCTACTGTAGCTCCATTTAGTTAAAGGGGATCTAAGTTGCATGTTTTACTTCATTAGTGTTGGCTACAAAGAAAGTACCAAGTGAACTTAGTAAAGAGCTCACATTAAGAAGCGCATCCAAACATAGAAAGCAAACTTTACGACAGAGCTGTCAATTCCTGTTAAGTCATCCAACACATGCAAGCATTAAGGACAGACATTGACAGAGGATGACATGTTTGTGTGTACATATATACAAATGTACACATACATACACCTACATATGAATACATACCATGTGCTGACATATATACATCTGACTCATTCTTGTATGGAACATGGATGTTAAATGAATATATATATATATATATATATATATATTTATATTTATATATTTCTTGTGCAAGATTTTTTATGTGAAATCATGTGTTGAAACAGATATTGTTGTATTTCGGAATGGTCATTTTGCCAGTTTAGCCAATAAAAACACACGCACTATATATTTGGCCGCAATAAGATTAAGATTAATGTAAAAAATAAATAACATTGAAGTAAAGTAACACCAAATATATAGTGCGTGTGTTTTTACTGGCAAACTGACCATTCCGAAATACAATAATATATATTTATATATATAATCAAAATAAGCAACAAGAATATCCAGAGGTAATGCAGTACTATTGTTTCTTGTGACTTCGTTTAATTGAACAATGCAAATATTACATCAATTATTTAAAATGTAGAGCAATCTTGTTGCTTATTTTGATTATAAGCACCCCATTTTGAATTATATGGATAATACCATACTAAATTCTGGTGCCTTTAACTTAACATATTCAACTGAATCTAAATTTTACTGAACTGATATATATATATATGTATATACATACACACACATATCTATATATACAAATTGACACATTATCTGTCTGTTATTATTATTTATTTATTTATTTATATATATATATATATATATATATATATATATATATATATATATATATATATATATATATATCGAGTACAGATCAGTAAGCATATGTATATTGAGTTCTACACCAGGTTATTAGTAACAATGCCTAAGTGAAATATGTGTGCATGTTCAGAATAATTTCTACATGCTTGATGTTTAATACTGTATCAGTAAGCACACCCATTTGAGTAGTATGTATTACTACATCAACCAGCTGCTAAAATTTTGAAACAGCTGTAAAGATTTTCTAAGGATTTATTTTTGCCTGGCTCTTTCTCTTTCTATATGTATATAGTTAATCCAAACAAGAAAGCACAAAAAGCACAACAACACGAGGACGTGGAACAAATATAGTATTATTGGACGCTCAGGAAAGAAGGAGGGTTTAACGTTTCAAGCGGAGCTCTTCGTGGGAAACATAGGAGAAGGGAAGACAAAGGAAAAAAAATCGCCAACAGTACACACGCGGTCACATTTTGAATATATATATATATATATATATATATTTGTAGAAAACAAATCCGGAGAAGAAGCTCACTCTAAGATGTAGAGTAGTATATGATTTTTACCGGGGAAGGCTGTCTTATGAGATTACCCCGAGTTTCCCATCCATAAAGGGTTTAATTTTATGACATATTGTCAGACCCCAAAACGTGTTGGCCTAAGACTTCTTCAAAATATGGAAGGGGAAAAGCTTAAGGCCTTTTACGAGGCCTTTCCCCTCCATTTTTTAAGAGATCTTAGACCAACAGGTTTTCAGGTCTGACAATACGCCATAAAGTTAAACCCTTTATGGACGGGAAACTCAGGGTAATCCCATAAAATGGCCTTCCCCACTAAAATATGTATGTGTGTGTGTGTATATACATGCATACATACAGAGAGAAAGAGATACATACAAACACACACCTGTGCGTTGGCATCATTTGAAGATTAGAACAATGCAAAGTGAATTGTGACCAACATCTGATAGTCTGGACAATACAGTGATATATGTGTGTGTATATGCATGCATATATAGGCACAAACGGGGATGTTTGGTTAAGAAATATGCTTTCTGACCAAGTGGTTTCAGGTTCAGTCCTACAACATGGCACTTTAGGCAAATTTCTAGTACAGCCCCAGACTGACCAAACACTTGTGGTTTGATTTGGCAGAAATTAAAAATAAAAGCTAGTTGTGTGTATCTCCTTGTTTTGCAATCGTGTGATGATAATTGTAAGTGAGCTTCACTGTCATACAAGCTATGTCCTTTGTTTCTAATCTCCCATGTTAACTAGTCTGGTTATAGGGAAAATACTATCCTATTTGGAAACAGGTGAGGGATGTCAGCAGGAGAACATCCAGCCGCAGACAAAGTTGCCCAACAATTCCGTCTGACCCATTCATGTTAAAACAACGATATATGTGTATATGTGTGTGTGCGTATATATATATATATATATATATATACACACACACAAATATGTATATAAATTCATTTACATGTGTGTGTGTGTGTATATATATATATATATATATAACCTACATACAAAATATACATAACCTATATATATATAAACTGTATGCATGTATGTATGTATAAAACCCATATACGCACAACGAGTGTGTATGTGTGTAACCTATTTATTGCAAAAGCAAAAAAAAAGAAGAAAAGAAATAAGAACACAGGAAGTCTTAATAGTTTTAGCTTAAGGCTGAAAAATAAGGCAATGTGTGTGTGTGTGTAAATAGATAAAACCCCATATGCATTTATGTGTTTATTTATACACATACAAACATCTTCATAAACATATACAGACACATATAAAAGCTACATTTGCGCGCGTGTGTGTGTGTATGTATATATATATAAACTTCTGTTTATATATGTCAATAGTGAAACTATTAGGCTGACTTTTTTTCAGATAATAGAGAAATATAATGTCCACTGTACCCAACGCATTGTGTGTGTATATATGTTACCGATATAGCTAGATACATAATATACATGTATAACACAAAGAGAGGGAAAGAAAGAAATAATATCGGTGCAAACAAAACAATTTTCCTGTTATTTTCTGATGTCGCATCAATGTTTGAAAACATGATTTGGCATACATTTCTAGGTGATGTTACAAATATCTCCGAGAATGCGTGTATGCATTTATATTTTGGTGTGTATGTATGTATATATATATATATATATATATATATATATATATATATATATATATATATATATATATATATAATCATTTAATTACTAAGTATGGAAATAAATATATTATCAGTAAACCTTGGTGATCAACAATAGAACACATTTCTCGACATTGGAAAAGAAAGAATTGTAAGCACTGACGTTCGTGCTATTGCGTCTTTACTTGAGGTTATGTCAGACGCACGGATATGAGTACGGAATATAAGTTGTGTAACAAGACGATCTTACACAATAAAACAAGTGGGCGGCGCCGGAATATTTGCATAGCTAATCTTTGAGGAACTGTATCAAGTTTAGTGATTTCTGTTTGCTATTGGAGATGAAGAATATATTTGAAATATTCAATAAACCAAGTAGTTATAATTATGACGTAGAGTCCAGACTTACGAGGGCACGTGTTGGGCCATTCAGTACACATCAAGAGAATAAACTAAGAAAAGTGATTCTATAGATTCACAAACAAGCAGGAAAAATACTAGAACTATTTGGTTGTTTTAATACAATCTCTTGTTCATACATTCTCCTCGCTAATTCAGATCTTAAAAGTAAAATCTGCGAACTTATAATTCTAGCTTGTTGAGTTGTGAAGTGACCTACTTCTAGACGGGTGACCCGTATTCCCAGACAGACTTGCCTTGCGCTCATTTTCTTGAAGCAAATATAACAGGCATATAAGAATGAGATTCTATGAAGAAAAATATTAGCATTCTCTTTAGATGAATTCTGATTTGTTCAATGCATGTGAATAGTTGTGGCAAACTTTTAAATGAGAAAACTCTCAAGTTGTTTGCGAACTAATAAAGCTGACCTAATTTTCTAACAAAGCCTTTTAAAACCCGTCATGTTTGCTGCGAAATATAACACGCACACAAACACTCGCTGCAACATAGATGTATCAGCTTTAGCGTTAGTTACATATATGTTTACACGATGAAAAATCCCTTGGATAAAACTTACGATATTTAAGGGTGATAGTAAAAACGAGAAACAGAATATAATATGACATACCAATATAGGTAAAGCTGAAGTGGGATGCAGAAAAAAGTGTTTCTACAACAATTAAAACAGCGAATCCGCAAAGAAGTGAGAATTGCTTACCAGCTGTACTGTCTACCAATGTCTTCTGTGACCGATTTTCCTCCATCGCTAGCGACTGACCCAGTTTGGTTGCCACACGTTCCCACAATGCACGCCAACATGGCAGCGGCCCGAGCAGGTGCTTGTTGCTTCCGTGTTCACCGACTTGCAGTCTAGCTCACACTTTCTCCACCGCTCCTTACTCCTCCTCGCTGTCTACTACTACTAACATTTTTTTTTCTTTTTCCCAATTTACCACCTCCTTTTCTTTAGTCTTTTTCCTCTTTCCTCCTCTAACTACTACAACAGAACGACGGCAACTCCTCCCACTATGAGAAAGCAACGACAACAACAACGAGCATCATAACCATAACGATTACGACGAACGGTGCTGCAATGGTCACTGGCAGCAGCATCAGCACTATTATCTACAGCAACAGTAGGACGGCGGGTGATTACGTCACAACTAGGATAATATCAATGTCTGACTGGTTGGTTACATGAATGGTGCACAGCGGGTGAGTACAGTACAATACGCTGGAAACATACGCGCACACTCAGATAGACAATGGTACAATAAAAACGGAGAACTCTACCGCGCACTCAAAATCTTATGATATTTAAACTCTTGCTAGAACAGAGGAAGACGTACAAAGAGAAGTGCTGATGCGATGCTGGATTTAGTAACCAAGTTAAAAGAAATAAAATAAATCAAAATCTTTCAGATTATATTTGTTTCATAATAGAAAATCGATTTTATATTTAATAAAATAAAAGAAATGGATTGAGTTTCAGGAAAAGGAGTTATTTTTTAAAATAAAATTTTTAGTTTTTTTTTTTTTACGTTCCACGACGAAAATAATTTCGACATGCCAACGGGGGAAAATAATTACTTTTCCAAGAATTTTTAAAGTTTTATGATCAAAGATATAATGTACTTGCATGCGTTTGTATTTTGCGGGAAATGAATTGAGGTTTTCTCGAAGTGTTGTTTTCACCGATTTAAAAACAATAAGCAAAGTTATAATTTTTACTTTGCTTAGAAAGTCTGTGATTATTTTGGTGTTTTAATAGCAAGGATTAAAAACTGTGTCAACAAATATATATCTAGACAAGTAGTCGAATATATTGGTCTTCATGTTTACTCTCTGATATTAATACATACACACATACAAACAAACATATATATATATATATACATTTATTCGTATATGTACAGAAGTATATACATGTATTATTTTTTGTCATTAATCAGTAATACAAAGAAGACAAATGAAATTAATTAACCATTAGCAAACTAATGTTATTATTTACATCTAGTTGTACACTTTTAATGTTTGTGTTCGGTTTTATTATTATTTTTCGATCAACAAAGTTATTATTTACATCAAAGCAAAAAAAAAACAAAAATAAATTGATTACAGCAGAAAAAACAAAAAATATATTTTTAAAATATCAAAACAAATTTATATACCTATAATATAATAAATATTTTCTTTTTCTCGCTTGTTTATATGCCCTCTTCGCCGATTTAAAGTCCATGTGCTTTGGCGGTGAATGTCACCGGTGAGTAGTAGAAAAAGGAAGGGGAGGTGAACTAATACACCCTCTCTCACACTCTCTATTATTATTCCTCCTCCTCCCCCTGTTCTACTTTATATTGTTCCCTCTTCCTTCTCCTACGTTACTGCAGAATATGTCTTACTACTTCCATTATCACCACCACCATCATTGTCAATTCTCACCGTTATTCATGTTTCCACTGTTTTTTTAGTTTATCTGCTGACTAACCTCATGTAAGTAAAAACCCTATACCGATATTTCATCAACTCCTATTCTCAATAGCACCCCATTCCTTTTCTTTTTCCCTATATTTTCCAACGGTTATCTATCATAAAAGCTTTCAGCGATTATCGTTGTATCGTTTTATTTATTCCCCGATACGGTTATTGCTTTTAATTATACAACTTGTCACCGATCCGGAAATAAAGAAGGGGGGCGTATATAGGGTCGAATATGTTGGATAAACCGTTGTCTTTATTTATATATTTTGCTTCCATCGATAGTCTGTACATTTTATGATGTCCGGAAATATATACTTGCAATTTTGTGTCTAGTTGAATATAAAAAAAAATGAACGGTGCTTGCTGTTTTGTTTCTCTATATCAAAAACTGGAGGGCATTTTGTAAAATAATTGATAGTAACTAATGAAGTACTGAGATTATTCAGATCCATAATAATAATATAATGATAATTTTACGATAAATTTTTACTACGTGCCTTCTTTGAACCTTTCTGTTTCGTTATTTATTCTTACAAATATAACAATTTAACAATGTTGACCTGTAAAACAACAACAGCGAATAGTGTCTATTGTCAACCTTGTATTTATTTACTCCCATATACATTTGGAATCATTCTTCCGATTTCTTTTGGCATACTGCATTGCTAATCAATAGTAATCAGATGATGTTCATGTATTTACCATGAGCGCTGAAAGTAAAACGTTAAAAAAGTCATTATAGATCATTGGTAGTTCCAACTCTGCGAAAGTTTACTTCTTTTTTTACAACACTGGTTGCTTTTCTAAAATAAAAAATAATTGTTACCCTTACCTACGAAACAAAAACGTTAGATTTATACTGAAAGCGGGAAAATTGCGTGACTAGTATCCCTTTCGTAGTGGTATTAACGACATCAATGAATGAAAATGGTTTGATTCATGAATTGAAATCAGAGCTTATGATATTGTTATTGTTTAAACTCAAGTCAATACTGATCGAGCAAACCTATTATCAAATGTATTCTAGCATTGACCAATTAATCTTTTGATATATTTACGACTATATTGTTCACTGTCCTTTCTGGGTTTTTTTTTTAAACAGCATAATGTAACTTACGAGGAATATAGCTGCTGTTTTTAGCAGGTCGAATGACCGCCCTGAGTCTTCCACTTTGGCTGGAGAAACATCTAATTCAACATTCAGTGTCAAAAAAAAAAAGTCACCTCCTGTTACAAACAAAAGAAACTTGTTCTATTTGCTTTGAAAACTGAACTCAGAGCTATTTTTTAGCAATAAAGTCCTGACAGGTTGTTGTTTTGTTTTTTGTAGCTTTTGGGGTTTTTTCCCTTCTCCAGAGTACATTCGTAGTCGATTAATAAATATGTTACTATGACCTAATCAAAGGACAACTTAATTACTATCCTAATTACTTTGCAATGTTAATCAGCTATATTGTAAGAACACATGCGCTGTCAATGTCCTCATTTAAACAGAACTTCTACCCTCATTCTTAATCAACTTCCAGAAATAAGCAATTTTCTATTCACATGTGCTATTTTAATGCTAGTCTATTTAAAGAATACTTAAACAGAGGAATTAACACTATTTTTTTTTTTTTAATTAGAAGAAAGAATTGCAAGAGAGGTTTCATTGAATTGTTACACAAGATACTTTACAACCAGATTACATGTAACATGCAATATAGTCAAATATTTTCTAGTCACATATTTTATAACTTTAGTGCTACAGATCAGTGATAAACTTCAATCAATGTGAGTGTGTAATAATTTCAATTTTATACTCAGCCATTTCAGATCATTCTCTTAACCATGATTTCAAGCTTTAGTCAACAGTCTGGAGAGAGATGACTGCAAGACAAATTTTATGAAGTAAAAGTCTCTAAAGACCTCAAAGAGCTTCAAACAGCAATTCTTCGCTCTGAGCATGAATCAACCAAGATATATCCCTTCTTAAGATAAAATGCCTATCTATCTTATGATGTAAAACTATTTTCAATCGACAAGTAAGCAGAGGTGATATAGGGTGGTTTGTTTTGTCCAAGAGACACAACAAAGCATTTGCAGTGAATTTGAACTCATAATTCAATGTTCTTTCCATAGCTCTCAAACAATGTACTCCAGAGCTAGCCCTCATCCTTACTAAACTTTTCAATCCTCAATCTCTCTCAGGGTACACATACAACCTTTAGAAACAGTCTACACTGTCTCATTTCCACAAAGGGGAACTTCTTTTACTCTAGCATGTCCCATCACTCACACTTTCAACATCAGTATTTCAAAGGTGACGGAGACAGTCATTTGCACTCAATTCTGAAATCTCTATCTCTCCTTAATAACCATCACTTCAACTTTTGTAAAATCAGACATGCTGGTGACCTACCTTCCTATGTCATTTATAAGTATTTCCTCAAGAATTTTGGTGACAAAAGCATTGTTGCACCTAATATTAGTAACACATTTGACTCTGTCAAGCATGTGAATCTTTTAGCAAAAATCCCTGTCCATGTGCTCCATCTATCTCTTATCTCTTGGATCAGTGGTATCCTGTCAGATAGCACCATCCACAGGGTGTGATGATAGACCACTCTCTTATCCACACTCAGTCAACTCAAGTGTCCTCTAAGGTTCCATTTTTGTCCCTTTTGTTCTTCCTTCCGGCACTCTGTCTGTTACGATGATGTAGATTCCAGTTGATCTGATCAATGGAATAGCCTGCTTGTGAAATTAACATGCAAGTGGCTGAGCACTCCACAGACATACATACTCTTAACGTAGCTCTCTGGGAGATTAAGCGTGACACAGAATGTGACAAGACTGGCACTTTGAAATACAGGTTCTACTCATTTCTGTCAGCTGAATGAATGAGAGCAACATGAAATAAAGTGTCTTGCTCAAGGGCACTGCATGTTACTGGGAACTGAACACATGACCTTACAGTTGTGAGCTGAATACCCTGACCACTAATCCACATGCCTCCACTGCTCTTACTTCTATACATCAATAAACCAACTTATCCCCACTGCCAGCAATACCCCTATGTAGATTATACCACTCATCATTCCTCCTTAATCTCTTGAAAACCAAACATTAAATACTTATCTTCACTGCCTTTCAAGACCACTTCCTTTTCAAAACCAGAAAATACTTTAGCCCCTACCAACTGTTGATCTTCTACACAGTTCTAGTGTGACCCCCACCCCTCAGTGGAGTTTGGCTCCCATATCTTGGATGGTGGTACTGCTACACATCCTAGACTACATAACTTCATGGTTGGATTGTCTGTTCTCTCTGCCTCTCCACTCATTATTACAGTAGCCTATACTCCTCAGAGCCAGCTGCTTTTATACTATTTCTACTTTGACTCTCCCAATTCACTTATCTGTTCTTCACTCATAGTGTGTCCCAAGGCTTTGCACTAGCTACTACTCTCAGTCATTTCTTTCAAGAATATTAACCCTCTGGAATTTTCTCTCTCCACATGTTATTCAAGAGAAACATTAACTGTGTCAGCTTACTGGTCTTGAGTGGTTGTAGTGATAATGTAAGACATGTGACCTAGTGGTTAGAGTGTTGCACTCACAATCACACGATTGTGGTTTCATTTCCTGAACCAGGCAGTGCATTGTGTTCTTGAGCAAAACACTTCATTTCACATTGCTCCAATCCACTCAATTGTAAAAATGTGTAACCCCGTGACAGTCTGGCATCCTGTTCAGCAGGAATGTTGTGTCCTTGATCGTTTATACTCTATGGAATCCAGGTAACTGGCCATATGAATTTTGGGACTCAAGACAGTAATGTCCAGGAATTGATGATGATAATGATGTGGTAGTGCGGGTGTGAAGTTTGTTGACACTGCTTCTGTCTCCAGATAAGTTAATATTATCTTCACTTGACCTGTTTAACTGTAACTCTCAACATTACACAAGGATAATGTATCCCGTGATAATTCAATGAATCCATTCAAAGTTACAAGGTATATTCACGTTACTATAAGAATTGCAGCTGACTATAGTATTCTAGCCAACTGGTTAGAGGTTAAGAGGTTCTTATATGACATCACTACTCTATGTTCCTGGCAAAGATACTTATTTGTCTAAGGCCCAGTCCATCTAGCTTTTATTAAGTAAGCTACAATCCCCCAATTAATCAAATAGAAGTCAGAATATGCTGCGCAGTATATCATGCCTTTATGGGATAATGAATGTTAAAATTGTAAAGCTGATGTAGTCAGTTTACTTCCATCAGCAACAGGAACACTGTATAAATGACAAGTGTTTCATTTGTTTGAATAATGAGTATAGTTTGGAGAACAATGTTGTTTCCTTAGATATACTACCAGATGATTTTTTTTTTCTGATCTAGCAATCTTTTCAGTTATGAGATAGCTGTATCCATGTATTTGACTGTTTCATCATTGTTCCAATGTCTGCTTTTCCATGCTTGCATAGGTCAGATAAGATTATGCTGAAATAAATATTTCTGCAACTGGATGCTCTTCCTCTTAACAAAAATCATTTGTTCCCAAGTAAAGTAGAATTTCCCTTAGTCTATTGAACAATGAATGACCCAAATTTGTTTTCTTGGAGAAATGAAACCATTTTGTAGAACAGTGACTTTTGGTTATAATTGGCATGCACATGTTAAGACAAGAGGAATTTACATACATTCAAGCACACATGAGCACATATACATATGTAAACATATATATGTGTGTGTGTGTATAAGTATGTATTTCAAAATTCACAAGGAGATGATCCTATTGACCTTTCTTTTTTTAAATAGAAATAAAGAAATCTATTGAAAGCTTATAGGTACTGGTAAGTATTTCAAGGAGTATTGAACTCTTGTGCAATTTAATAAGATGATATTTAGTACTTCACTTCAGCTCCAGAACTTATTCAAGTACGAACCGGTCATTGTACTTTCACATAGTTTCTGTCTGCCCAGTTTCACTTGTAAGGCTTAAGTTGACCTGGGACTAATGTGAAAAAACACCCAAGATGACTCTTCTTAACCATGCAGTCATACTGCATCCATTATGCCTGTAATTTAAAGGTCCACCTTATCATTGAATCCACCTGAAAACTACATTAACCCTTTAAATACCAATCGATCTGAGCCTGCCCCTAGTTCTGTCGTTCAAACCTCTTCTTTTAAAGTGATATAAATTAAAATCTTCCATCAAAATTACATATTAATTTACATTCCAAATATCAGCTTAATAATGACAGTTATTTCATTAAATTCGTTTTTATTTTCAAAATTAATGAAAACTAAGGCAATGTACTTCACTGGAAATATGGTACCAAAAAGGTTACATCTGTGGAATATGTTCAGCCACTTACATGTCAATTCCATGAGCATATAGTCTATTTCATTGAATAACTGAACACTTATTGCCAAAACTGACTGATTAATTTACTTAAAGCTCAAAAAATTCAATAGACATTGTAAAGTCTGTAGAACTTGTTTTAGGTCTAAAAATCAAGCTGAAAATGAAACTTACAAATGAAATGTTGTCTCCAACCCATCTAGGAGAGCAGTAACTACTCACCCAATCTATATCTGCATGGAAAGCAGACATAAAATAATGATAATGATGATGACACCAATGAATTTACTAGGATCAATTTAAGATTAACACATTTCCACAGATTTCAGGTTCCTCATATAAGAAATAATTCTTGTTGTTGTTGCTTCCCCCTCCCCCCTCCTCCTCCTAGCAAGGCTAATAGCACAAAATGCATAGCTGTTTTTCATGCATCTTTATATTCTGAGTTCAAATTCCACCAAGGTCAACTTTGATTTCATCCTTTCGGGGTTGATATAATATATACCAGTCAAGTGCTGGAATAATGTAATTGACTGTCCTCTCCCTTCAAAAACTGTTGACCCTGTGCCCAAATCTGAAACCATTAGAAGTGGATGTCATTTTGGTTATTTGTTTTACAAGTCACCAGTTGACCTCTTTCATGCTTGTGCCATGAAAAAAGTACCCACCACACTTTGTAAAGTGATGTGTATTAAAAGGGCATCCAGCTTCAGACACCATACTAAAGCAGAGACATTGGAGCATGATACAGTCCTCCAGCTAATCAGAGCTCCAACTGCCCAACCTATGCCAGCATGGAAGGTGTATGTAAAGTGATGATGATTCATGTTACTCTTCAGTCGTTGGGTTTGTTTATACTACATTTCTAACTTCAGCATCCATTAATCGTTTCTAATCTTTTCTTTCAACTGCAGTTGATTCTCTTAAAAATAATGCTTGAGATTTTATCTGCTGGAATATAAAAGCTACTGCAAATGAGAGAAATCAACTACCTTGATAGAAAAAGGGAAGGTGGGGAATTGTTTTGTTTTGTATAATTTCAAAAGATTAAGAGAAAAAGATTAAAAGATTTACAGTTTCTAGATTTATGCCATGACATGTAGTAAGAACTACACTAGAGGGGGAAAAAAAGAAAATGAAAAAAATTGATGGCTTTTTTTTTTCTATTAAGAAACCAAAATTACATTGGGGTGACATCTTAGGGATAAAAAGTTGCAAAGTAATACATCATTTGATGGTGTGATGGATTATAGGGAAAGGAAATCTATTATCTATCAGAAACAGCTTTGTTAATCAGCATATAAGAGTAACTGAGTTTGTTATAGTGATTTTTGTCCTTAGGAACATGGTCTCAAATTTATTAGGGAAATAAAGTGCAATTATGTGTTTCCAAGCCTGTGGAATAAATGTCCACAGCTGTAATTCAAATATGATTCATGGACTTGGCTAAGTTGTCTGTAGTTGACCTTAATGACTATATTGATTTCTTACATAGGCACAAGACCTCAGATTTCAGAGAGAGAGAGAGAGGAAGAATGATATGTTTCATTCAAATATCTGAGTGACATTTTATTGTGTATTTAGGCATGACATATAATTCTATGAATGTCACAACATCTACCTATTAGAAATAGGTACCAGATCCAGAATTGCTGCCTATGATACATTGACATTCTATTTTATTGTGTTGGGGTTGGGGCAGAATCTCCTATCTGCTTATCAGCATAGATATAGAGATAAGCACTTACAAACCTCTCTGTATGGGAATTTGTTGGGATATTTATATTGCTTGTCTAAAGAGTATTTGTAAAATAAAGTTACTACTGATTCAATGGGATTCACTCTATCAAATGTTCATCTCTACTTTCCATTCCCTTGGAAATGCTGTCATAAATTTTGTTCCATCGCTTCTTCAAGTCAAATGAACCTGATTGATATATATCCCTTATCAATAAAAAGTCAAGCATTTGGCAGAGTAGTGACATGAAGTCTTATGAGGATATATAACTATCCATCTATTTTCTCAACCCAAATATCTTGGGAGAGTCATGAGGGTAGAGTTCTTGGACACCTCCTTCCTAGGGTTCTAGCAGAAGCAACCATGATTACATTTTCCAGCTGGATTTTCAAGCACAACCAACTGCTTTATCTACCCCAAGTCTTCTGATGGTTGGTTTAGTTTGAAGAATCTGTCTTGCTATCCTCTTCTGCAACATTCTAATCATGTCTGTAATATTGTAGCTGTAATCTCTCAGTTTGGAGCAGTAACATCTCAACCTGGAGAGACTCGTTGACCCTGCAAGCTACACACCCTGTTGAGTAACTAAATATATATGTCTATCAGAACAGCTTATCTTTGGGAAAATTAGCAGAATTGTGCAAGTCAATACATTGTTTTAAAAAACACTGATATTGTACAACAACCGTCTCAAGGTTTTTGAATGTTAATTTTAAAATTGTTTTTATGTTAATCGTATTGTCTTCAAGAAATGATATGGCAAATCAATGGGCTTAGAAAACTCATCATATATTAGGTGATATTCACTTACTCCTTCACTTATGTCTACTCAGTTCGGGCATTTTATATTGACTGTTTGCAAAGTAACATGTTTATTGAGTCACATATGAGTGGTTTGGGATGTGGGCAACTGGATTAAAGGGTAGCAAGTTCCAATATTCCTTTTGATAATATGAACTGTACCTGACTAAAAAACTTCATTCTTAATAGCTCTCTCGATCTCTTTTAATCTAGGTGTAAATGTAGTACATACAACTTAATGCTATAAGCAGTAAATAACTATTTAACAGATTAGTGGTTCATTGGTTTGTAGAGCTGAATAGAATGGTTGCTATGAGTGTAGGCATGTCTCTATGGTTAAGAAGTTTGCTTGATACTCTGTTTAGTTTTGGATTCAATCCTATAACATTCGGTCAAACAAAGCCTTCATCATCATCACTTAACATCTAATTCTCCATTCTTTCATGGAGAATTGAATGTTAAATGAGAATTCTGTCAGATGGAATCTGCTGAGGCAGACTGTCTATGGTCAGATGCCTTTGCTGACACCAACCTATACGTATCTCCAAGCAATTCAGGCATGTTTTTCAGGGAACACTGGAAATGGAGAACCTTACTTGTATAGCATTGATGCTTGTTTACAATCATCACACAATGTAAAGACAAGGATGCAAAGTAAGCCTAGTCTCTTTTGCTGAACCGCTATGTTATGGGGATGTAAACACACCAACATCGGTTGTCAAGCGATGGTTGGGGGACAAACACAGACACACAAACATATACACACATACATACACACACACACACACGCACATATATATACATGGTAGTGAAACATGGGCTGTGACTGCAGAGGACATGCGTAGGCTTGAAAGAAATGAAGCTAGCATGATCCGCTGGATGTGTAATGTCAGTGTGCACACACGACAGAGTGTAAGCTCCGTGAGAGAAATGCTGGACATAAGAAGAATCAGATGTGGTGTGCAAGAGAGACGTTTATGCTGGTATGGTCATGTGCTGCGGATGGATGAGGAGAGATGTGTGAAGAAGTGCCACTCCCAAACAGTTGAAGGTATCCGGGGGAGAGGTAGACCCAGGAAGACATGAGATGAGGTGGTCAAGCATGACCTTCAAACGTTGGGCCTCACAGAGGCAATGACGAAAGATCGAGATCTCTGGAGATATGCTGTGACTGCAAAGACCCGACAAATAATGTGAGTTCATGGCTGTTTCCTACACCAGTTTCACATAGCCCCAGCCCATCCAAAGTACCTGGATTGCAGAACGACTTGCTGTGCTTACCTTGGATCATAGGGTGACCTGCTGTGCTTACCTTGGATCATAGGATGACCTGCTGTGCTTACCTTGGATCATAGGGTGACCTGCTGTGCTTGAGGCGACCTATTGAGTCAAGTATATCAACATCAAAATAAATATCAAATGGAAATTGTAGTTGTGATACCTGTGCCGGTGGCACGTAAAAAGCACCATCCGAACTTGGCCGATACCAGTGCTGCTTTGACTGGCTTCTGTGCCGGTGGCACATGACCTGCTGTCCTTGAGGAGACCTATTGAGTCAAGTACATCAACATCAAAATAAATATCAAATGGAAATTGCAGTTGTGATACCTGTGCCAGTGACACGTAAAAAACACCATCTGAACGTGGTTGTTGCAAGTACCGCCTTGACTGGCTTCTGTGCCAGTGGCATGTAAAAAGCACCCACTGCACTCACGGAGTGGTTGGCGTTAGGAAGGGCATCCAGCTGTAGAAACACTGCCAGATCAGACTGGAGCCTGGTTCAGCCTCCTGGCTTCCCAGACCCCGGTCAAACCGTCCAACCCATGCTAGCATGGAAAACGGATGTTAAACGATGATGATGATGATACATATATACGACGGGCTTCTTTCAGTTTCCATCTACCAAATCCACTCACAAGGCTTTGGTCGCCCTGAGGCTATAGTAGAAGACACTTGCCCAAGGTGCCACACAGTGGGAATGAACCTGGAACCATGTGGTTGGTAAGCAAGCTACTTACTGCACAGCCACATCTGCACTGATATTTATTTTTTTAACTAGTTTCATCTGTGCTACATTGCAGGCTGCTTTTGATCATCTTATGAGGTTTATGAATGAAAATCCACTTTTAAACATGTTCTAGAAACAACTTTTTTTTTTCACTGTCACATTCTCTTGTTTCCTTTCAGTTTATATATTTGACATTGTAGTATTTAAGTGTAAATGACATTCTGTGAACAGCCTTAGATAGCTTCAGTTGAGTTGCATCATTATTTTATTTATTTTTATATACTCAAACATCAAATATTTTTGTCTATTTGAGTTTATGTTCTGTATGTCTGCATGTTCTGGAAGGATGGCCACTGGTGGGGCTAGCTGTGATGGACTCTGTTGGAGCGTGATAGTTACCTTTCTTCTGTATGCCTAATGGTGTGCATCCTATCACAATGTTTGGTTGTGGTTGTGATGGGGCTAATAAAGTTATTGATGTTGTTGCATATCTGTATCCATCCATCCATCTATCTACTGGCTCTTAGCATTCTGAGTTCAAATCTCGTTGAGGTCAACTTTGCCTTTCATCCTTTTGGGGTACTGTACCATTCTAATACTGGAGTTAATGTAATCAGCTGGCCCATTCCCCTCAGAATTGCTGGCCTTGTGCCAAAATTTTAAACCATTATCAAGGTTAATTTTGCCGTTCATCGTTATAGGGTAAATAAAATAAGTACCAGTTAAACACTGGGGTTGATGTAATTGACTTAGTTTCTCCCCTAAAAATTGTTGGCTGTGTGTCAAAATTTTAAACCATTTTTAATGGAGACGGGGTAACTTTGAAGAGAGAGAGAAAATATATGTTCCTAGAATAGATTTGTAATACTTTTCTAAGGTGTTGCAGATATGCCTCAGTGTGTAGAGGTAGTGACAGTCATGGCTGGAAGTTGTTGGAGTCAATTTTTTACCTTCAGTGTTCAGCTGTTCTGTAATTTTCAATACTTTTGTTTTATGTTTGATTTGGTTTGTTACAATTATGTTATTGTTGTTTAACTCATCAGAAATGTTCCAACTTTGACCAGGTTTCCATACATAGAGTATCCATAACTACACTTTTCAATGTTTTTTATAGAAAATGGTGGTGGAGGTGATTTGAAGGATACTTGGCTGCTATTTCTAGCAGGTTCAATGACCTAGGAAATAAGACATTGCAATTCATTTTCTTTCACATTAAAAACTTATCTAATATTCTTACCTTAATCTGAAACTGTAAAGTAATTAACTGTTAGTTAATTATTTCCACAAACATAATTGGTGTATAATTTTATTTATATATTTTTTTCAATATAATTAATTCAGTAAAACTCAGTTCTTCTAAATGTGTCACTAAATTCTTAATTATTTTTCCATAACTAGTATTTTACAGAAGATGTGAATTATTTTAAAATTCCTTTGATTTGTTAGTAATTTCATTTATCTTAATGCTACTTAAGTGAGTTATTTCCAGACAACAACAAAGGAAAAAATATTTTTCCCTGTATCTGTGTACATTCAAATTTATCTAGGTGACTATAGTGCATATCTGCAGGTGAGCTTGTGTGACTTCTTTTGCAAATATGACTGTTCAAAGACGTGTGTCTGTTATTATGACACCAACAGAAATTTCTCCTGTCTTTAAAGTGCTAGCTCTCATTTCATACTTGCATGGAAATTGTCATTGGCATTCATGTAAGTGTCTTCATACAAAGATAGTGACACATAGCAGGGGATATATAATTCCTGCATGGCCCATGCAAGCATGGAAAAGTAGATGTTAAAATGACGATCACACACACACACATACATGAGCTTACACACACACACATTCAGTGTTCACTTTTTTGTACCTGCATAGGTCAGAGAAAAATTGAGACAGATTGTATGTATATAAGAGTACATACACACACACACACACACACATATTATAGAGTACTCAAGCCATTAGTGATGACGCCATTGTTTGTGATAGTTACGACATTTTAGATTGTATATATGAGTATTCAATTTTTCCAGTTGTTGAAAAATGTTCATGATGAAATTTGCTAATGAGAGGTATGAGGATGTAAATAAAAATGCCAAAATAACAGGACAATTATATTTATCTCTCCCAAATATTATACAGGTTTGATTACTTTTAACATGTACAATGTGTTTAGTCAATGATTCACTCATTATTCTGCATTGTTATTTTCTACAATAAATGCTCTGCTTATTTTCACCCTTGTACATGTATGCATATTCAAAACTACCAAAATATATGCATATTTACAGATGGATACCTGATCTTACAAACAGGTTACATACATTTCCTGAAGGTTTTCAAGGAAGAGCAAGTTTAGTTTATACATAAGTTGCATATTTACAGCATATTTGACACGGTCTGCAAAAACTAGAAATGTACCTAATAAGTATTATTATTCAGATTCACTACAAAAATTCCTGATGAACAAAACAAAATTTCTTGCATAGACCTAAGGAGGAACCAACACACCTTGGCCTTATGAATCTTCAATCTGTGATTTTAAATTATTTCTGATTTTTTTTGTTATGTTTAATGCAAGAAATATTATGCATGCAGTCATCATCATCATCCAATGTTTTAAATCCAGGTTTTGTCCCCATTAACAGGGGTGGCTGGATCTACCGCAATGCCATAGCAACCGAGGTAGGCAGGTGCAGCCCACCCCAGCTTTTGGGCTGGCTGATGCCCATTCTCCTTTGCTATCATGAGGCTTTTTTGGAGCTGGATTTTCTACGGGAAGCATGTCCTTGCTTACCCCAAACCTCAGTTTCTAGACATGAGTGGTTCCAAGACCAAGGCCTCTACCACGATTTTTAAGAAATGTAGTGGGAAACTAGCTCAGGAAGGTGGGGACGCTACTCCCTGAGACCCCTTTCACAGTGTAATAAGTAAATAAGTTAAAGGTGAATACACAATATTTACCTTTCGCCATTTACTTGCTCCAGTCATTAGACTGCAGCCATGCTGGGGCACAGCTTTGAAGAACTGTTAGTTGAATGAATTGACCCTGGTACTTCTTTTCTTTTTTTTTTTTTAAGCCTAGTACTTATTCTACTTTTGCTGAATTGCTAAGTTATGGGGATATAAATACACCAACACTGGTTGCCAAGCAATGGTGGGGGACACAGACAACAAAGACACATGCAAACATATATAAACCCATCATATATATATATATATATATATATAATATATATATATATATAATATATATATATATATATATATATATATATACATATATATACATGCTGGTGGCACGTAAAAGGTACCATCCGAATCGTGGCCGAAGCCAGTGCCGGTGGCACGTAAAATGCACCAATCCGACCGTGGCTGATGCCAGCCTCACCTGGCACCTGTGCAGGTGGCACGTAAAAAGCACCCACTACTCTCACGGAGTGGTTGGCATTAGGAAGGGCATCCAGCTGTAGAAACATTGTCAGATAAGACTGGAGCCTAGTGCAGCCTTCTGGCTTCCCAGATCCCCGGTCGAACCGTCCAACCCATGCTAGCATGGAGAACGGACATTAAACGATGATGATGATACACACAGTGTGTGATGGGTAAATTGTTGCCATTTTATATTTTTAATTTTGCATATGCACATTGTTCGTTTTTGATTTTGTCAACTACACAGTATAGTAGGGTCAGTTGTGCATTGTCTGTGAGAAAACTGCACCACGACGCAATTCACTCTGTCAGAAATTTGGAAACATGCTGTACTACTTGGCATTCATGCTAGAAGCTCCAATATGAACATTTCAGAGTGTTTGGGTGTCAGTCTGAGGACAGTGCAATCTGACGTACTGAGAGTGATAAAAATCAAACATCCAGTCAATATCATGGTGTTTAAAGTGATCACTAGTGGTGGTGACGTTGTGCCTCGCCAGTCATCCTCCCATATGGCCTCAGACTCAACACAGAGGCCCACATCAAGTGCCTGGAGGAGGTAGTGCTGTCCTGGGTCAAGAGGATGGTGGCTGAAAGACCCTATGTCTGGCAACACCAAACCACACAAGCAGGAGAACCCAGTCATGGCTGTCAGACAATTTCTGCAACTACATCACCCCTAACATCCGGCCACCTAATTCCCCAGACTGCAACCCCCTTGATTATTATATGTGGGGTGCAGTTGAGTGAGAGATCAACAAAACTCTTTTTAACACCAAAGATGAACTGAAAGCAAGGATTATGGTGGCATTCACCAACTTAAACAAGGAGACCATCCAGAAGAGTTGCAGGAAATTCCAAAGTCATCTAGAGGCCATGGTTGAATAGTATTTCAAGATATTTTTTATGTAAATTTGGTAAATATATCTGTTAAAATGAGACGTCAGTGTTATTTTCATTTTTGCATAAGTCACCACACCCTGTGTATATGATGGGCTTTTTTCAGTTTCCATCTACTAAACCCACTCACAAAGCTTTGGTTGGCCTAAGGCTATGGTAGAAAACACTTACAATAGGTGCCATGCAGTGGGACTAAATCCAGAATCATGAGGTTGGGAAGCAAGCTTCTTTCCACACAGCCATGCCTCAGTAATGTGAATATAACAGGTAACACTAGAATATAGTATAATATATGAAGTAGAATGATTAATAGTGGAATAAATGTATATACAAATAGTATAATGACTCCATATTGATGACATGTAGTGTAATTATATATACTGATTAGATTTACCAAGGAAAAAAAAAAAGAAAAGGGAGAATTAATTTAATCATCAGAATTTATGAACATAAAAACATTAGTTGAGCATTATAAGATAATGATGACAGCAGAATGAATTTTCAGATATAAAAAAAATTAATAGTTTAGAAAGTAAATCATATAAATGGAACAAATTAAACAGCTTCAAATGGTTAAGTGTTACTCACAAAAAAGTATATATTCACAAATACATGTAGTATGTTATATATATATTGGTATATTATATCATCATTTAACGTCCATTGTCTGTGCTGGCATGGGTTGGGCTGTTTGACCTGGGCCCGTATGTATATATATATATATATATATATATATATATATATAGTGAGAGAGAGAGAAAATATACATATAGGGAAGGAAAATTAGAGAAATTTTCTACCAGTGGCTAGCATGCATGAAATAGTCAATAGACAGCATATTAGTCATAAAATTAGTGTACATTTATACACAAAAGAGGTGACCCTAACAGGACACCTTGCATGCATATAAGGTGTCTTGTTAGGTTCACTTCTTTTGTGTCTGTCTGCGTTTTTTTTTTTCACCTTAAAATGACTACTGTTGTCCTGCAGAATAATTGGCTTATGGTAGGAAAGCAAATATGATTGTAAAAATAAAATGCAGGTTCAATCCCTGACTGACTTAGGAATATCAACTGATGAGAATTATTGACAACACATCCAAGGTGAGAAAAAGAATCTGCAAAGAAAAGCACACACACACACATTCATGCATACATGAAAGCATACATGTGTGTTGACAGCAACTGAAGTTTCACCATTGGTTGCTTATTCCAACTTCAAAGTCACAGTCAGCCAAATTATAGATATTTAACTGCACATGTATTGAGTCCTTCAGTTAATGTTCACTGTTGTCATGTACTTAAAAACTATTATTTTTAACATTATAGGTATTTGTATACATGCATATGTGTGTATGGATTGAACAATGAATATAATATAATTTACCAGTATCATGGTTCAAGAAGGACTTTTTTGATTAAGTCTTTTTAAATGCCAGCATGTTTTAAAATTGGAATCTTTGATAAACAAACACATCATTAAGACATCAATGTAGCTTATAAAAATATTAATAATAGCAGTAGTAGAACTACTAGAAAGAGACAACTACAGTTATCAGAACCCTTTTGCTTTTTATATCAGTTGAGTTGATCACCCATTGTTGGATAGCTGTAACTAGGAAAGGTTGATCAAGTATTTCATTTATTCAGCCTTGCTTGCATAAAAGAATTATATTATTGGTTTATTTATTAACATTATTACATAAACTCCACTGTAGTTCTGAGAGACATGAGAGGGGGACAGTTAAAGTAGTTGTTGTCGTATATTTTTAACTCACAATGGTGTCTAAATAATTTTTTTCCTTTTTACCAGTTCAGTGTAAACAGTGCAGATTCCTTCTTGCTATTATTATTTAGATGCATTGAGTATTTTAACTGAAAGTGGAGCTGGTGGTGGTGATGACAGTACTGTATATGATATTTCAAAATCATTTAATTTCATTCAAATCCCCAAAATAGAATTGAGTTGTTCATTGTTAACAACTAATCTAAATTGGTGAATATGTGGAAATTTCGTGTAAAATATATCAAGCAGTAAATTTGGTGCAGTCAGCAATCTGCAATGAAAAAAGATGCTTTACTATAATGCATTGAAATTCTGTTGCACGCTAATTTTGCTTTGCAACTCAGCAGGATCAATAAAAATGAATATCAGTAAGATACTAGGGTTTTATGTTGATTATATTTCTTCTAATATAATTACTCTTACACTTAATCAGTAAAGTCATTTATGTATCATGCAGTCCTTCTCTTTTACTTCCTTTTATTGACTCAAAGCACAAAGCTTGTTTTTGTTTTCTTTTTCTGTGTTTGTCAGTATAAAGAACAGCAACACAATTGGTGAGCTTCGACTGTGATATCTGAAAGACTGTATTATGATAGTGAAGTTAATATTTATTGTAATTGTAAGGCGATAAGCTGGCGGAATTGTTAGCATGCTGGGCAAAATACTTAGTAGAATTTCATTTGTCTTTACTCTCTGAGTTCAAATTCCGGTGAGTTCAACTTTGGCTTTCATCCCTTCACAGGTGATAAAATAAGTACCAGTTGGGCACTGGGGTCAATGTAATTGACTTGCTCCCTTCTCTGAAATTTCTGGCCTTGTGCTAAAATTCGAAATCACTATTTTAATTCTTTACAGCTATGGTTTCAGACAAAAGTATCATGATACCTTTTTTGGCAATGGAACTTCCAAAATTTACAGAACCTGTATCATTATTTTATGAATGATCCCACCACCATTATTTAATAAGGCATTAAATGAGACAAAAATTGTTTTAAAGAGAAAATTTATTCATATAAAGTAATTCACACACACAATAAGTTTTGAAATGGTAAATACTGTTTTTTTTTTTTTCATAAAATAATTTTTGGATTGATTTCCTTAGAAGATCCTTCATCTTGTGGAACACCTGAATTTTATTTTATTTTATTTCATAGAATCCAGTTTGAGAAACACTGACCTAGTTAGAATGTTGCACACATTAGTGAAGAATATTGAGAGATTTTAAGCATAAGGTTATTATTCAATATGGAATACAGATATTAAATGATGATGATGATATTGGGTTTGTAAAGTGTTGCATACCCTAAGTATAGGAGAGATAGGGTGATGAGATCACAGAAACGTTGGAAACCTATGATGGTTAAAAATGCATCTGAAATAGGAAAGTCCAACAAAATTCAGTTCCTAGTTGAACCAAGTATTTGTTATGGAGTTTAGAAAATTAGATACAATAGAGGTCATGAGAGAAAGGGATCAGTTGGGCTAAAAGGAGTTCACAAACTTATAGAAGCACTGACTATTAAAATATAAGAATGTATGGTATAAATATAACATGGATGCAGTGTGTTTCATAGTTTGGGGTTCAGTCTTGTGAATTTTGGTTGTTGTAGCCTTGGAAGTGAAATTTTGTAGGTGAAAACTGTAAGAACCCATTAAGAGGACCCATCCTGTTATGTGATTGGCTTAATTTTTCACTTGTTTTAATCACCTTTGTTGTCTTTTACATTCCTTTAATAAAATTTACTTAATATTGTTCATCTTTCAAATTCTGCTAAGGTTGACTTTTCTGAGCGCTGGGATTGATGTAATCAACATACCCCATCCCCCAAATTCGCTGGCCTTGTGCCAAAATTTGAAACCAATATTATTCATCTTTGTCAACCAAGCTATTGAGAATAGATACTAGGCTCTCCAGAGATGTCACATGAGAAAGATTGATATCCTATCCAGGAAGAGATTTATCTCTCATCTGCTTAATATCAAGAAGCTAGAGTAACACCTTCTTCTAAAGGCCTCTTGAGGCTTAAGAGACATTTACATATCATAAGAAAGTGGCTGGTTAAAATGCGTCTACTTTTCAATAAAAAGAAAAATAAGCTACAACCATGCAGTCTTGTGTTTAATCATGTCACTGAGAGATTCTTTTAAAAATGCTATGTGATGTAGATATCAGTCTAGTCTGTCAAAAATATTCAAACTTCTCTTTGATCTGGATTACTGCCATGCCACTAGTAAATACCCATTTCAGCATATCTACTCAGCTGTCGGAAGTGAGAAGTGGAGGAGTAGGGTAACGAGGATATTAAGAAAAAATTAGACATATTTTGAGGTTTTCGAGAAGGTTATTGAAAAGGTTGAACAAATAAAATGGTTTATAAACAGAATGTTGATGCTTCTATCTATTTATTTACCACATACTCAGCAAGGAGACATGTACAATACTGTTAAACACTGGGTTTAGTGTGATAGTTTCATGTCAATATTGCATCACTTGCATTCATTGCTAATATCACTTGACAGTTTTGTTTACATAGTAGGTAGCAGTAAGGATAGGTAAGCTAGTGTTGACATATTTAATGCATCTAAAAGGCTAACTGGGAATAATCATGTAATGAAGAAAAACACATATTAGTCAATGGCTAATATTACTTCATTTTTACTGTCAAGCCAGCAAATGCAGGAGATAATTCTAGACTTGTTTTGGGTTTATACTGACCTCATCAGTAAAGATAGCCTTCACTCTAACTGTCAAAGTAGTTATGGAAGAATCAGTAAGTAAATATACAGGATTGTAAATCTATTGACAAAGGAAAATAGAATTATTTAAACATGAATATCATTTTGCTCCTTCTTCGTGTTATTTCTAGTTCTGTATGTGTTAACTATATTGGCACTACCTTAGAACTAAGGATACTAAATTTTTCACAAGTATGTATTTTGACTACTGAAAGATAAATTACAGCAAACCTTGCAGATGTTTTTCTGTTCCTGGCAATGCATCACCCTGAATGAAGAATGGTGAGGGAGATGCTCTGATAGAACAATCCTATCTCATAGGGTTCTTTTCTGTGGTTTGTAATCTCTATTCCAATCAAATTGAATAGAGAAGTAATTCAAGGTAGGGGGCAGGGTATTGGATATTTCAGCCTCTACAGATTCTTCAGAAAGCAGCATATCAAAAACAGCCAATACACTATTTGCTTGTAATCTTCCTTGTTTTAGGTAGTGAAACCTGAGCTTTCACACTGGTTCCTAGATTGCCACTGGATACTAAATTGTCTGTATGGTTAGCAAAGTATCAAAATAAAAAAACTTTAATTAAAAATTCCAAGACACAATTGGTTTTAATCATATTTTATTGATAGATTTTCTTTCTCTATCACATCTATTTATTTTTTTATCATTTACTTGTTCTAGTCATTGGACTGCAGCCATGTGGGGCATCACCTGGAAGGATTTTAATTGAATAAATCAACCCTCAGGACTTATTTTTTAAGTGACTAGTACCTATTCTGTTGTCCCTTTTGCTGAACTACTAAGTTATGGGAATATAAACAAACCAACAGTAGTTGGCAAGCAGTAAGTGGGGGAGAAACACACACACACATGATTGGCTTCTGCTCAGTTTTTGTCTACCAAATTCATTCACAAGGCGTTGGTCAGCCAAAGACTACATTAGAAGACTCTTGCTGAAAATACTGTGCACTGAGAATGATCCTGAAGCCACATGGTTGGAAAGCCAGCCTCTCAACCACACAGCCATGCCTGCACCTTGTATAATAAGCAATTCAACTATTTTTTGCTGAATTTATCTTTTCGTATCTGCTTCACCTCTATACTATTTAATTTTGGTGGAGCTGAGTATCTAGTGCTTTTCCCCCACACGCCCCTACTAAATTCATAACATTGCACATAAATATGACAGAATGCAAACTCCTGACTCTTCAACTAAGATGTCAACACCCATTATTTATCCACTTAGCTGCTACCTGTTGCAATACAAGATCACAAGTGTGAAGTTTGTGTCACATAATCTCTTATCATAAGGTAATGAGTTAGTAGAAATACTTATACATCAGACTAACTGACTTGCACAATTTCGTCTTGTCTATGTTCTTAGTTTAAATTAGGTGTCAATCAAATATTTGAAGTCTATATATAAAAGAGATATCAGTAATATCCTGTAGCTGATGCAATTAACTATACCACTCTGAGCTAACCAGGAAACCTCTGTTTCCATTTGACATGCTGGAAATAGCAGTCAAATCTCTCTCAAATCACTGTTTATTTGGATAATATACTTCAGGTCTACTATGTATAGAAAAACAAAAAGAGGGTGGTGATGGTGAGATGAGATTTAAATCGAAGCCAAATAATAATAACTAAAATACTTTTATAGTAATATTGACGATGTACTAAGGTGGCGAGCTGGCAGAAACATTAGCATGCCGGGCGAAATGCTTAGCGATATTTCGTCTGTTTTAATGTTCGGAGTTCAAATTCCACCAAGGTTGACGTTGCCTTTCATCCTTTTGGGGTCAACAAATTGAGTACCAGTTGCATACTGAGATCAATCTAATCGACTGGTCCCCTCCCCCAAAATTTCGGGCCATGTGCCTAGAGTAGAAAAGAAATTGATGCTGTAACAAATGAAACAGAAAATGTATCATTTCCCTTATTATTATTATTATTCAATTCTGAGTTGAAACTCCACTGAGATCAATTTTGCCTGTTATCCTTCCAGGGTCAATAAAATAAAGTATCATTCAAGTATTCTTTTATACTCAAGACACAAGGCCTGAAATTTGGGGGGGAGGGTCCAGTCGATTAGATCAACCCCAGTATGCAACAAGTATTTAATTTATCAACCCCGAAAGGATGAAAGGCAAAGTCGACAGTTTTGTGATGTTTTTGCATCACAAAACTGTTTCTGTATATATATATATATATATATATATTTATTCTTTTATTTGTTTCAGTCATTTGACTGCGGCCATGCTAGAGCACCACATTTAGTTGAGCAAATCCATCCCAAGACTTATTCTTTGTTAGCCTAGTACTTATTCTATCAGTCTCTTTTGCCAAACTGCTAATGTTATAGGGATGTAAACACCAGCATCAGTTGTCAAGCGATGCTGGGTGGGGGACAGACATATACACACATACATGTGTAATATATATATATATGTATGATGGGCTTCTTTCAGTTTCCGTCTGCCAAATCCATTCACAAGGCTTTGGTTGGCCTGAGGCTATAGCAGAAAACACTTGACCAAGGTGCCACACAGTGGGACTGAACCAAGAACCATGTCATTGGTAAGCAAGCTACTTACCACACCGCCACTCCTGCACATATATATATATATATATATATATATATATATATATATATATATATATAAATCCACCTCATTGGTGGATTTGGTTGACAGAAACTGAAAGATGCCCAATGTATACATGTGTGTCTGTGTTTGTTTCTCACCACCACTTGATAACTGGTGTTGATGTGTTTATATCCCTGTAATTTAACGGTTTGGCAAAAGAGGATGACAGTAAGTATCAGGCTTTAAAAAAATAAGTACTGGGGTCGATTTATTTGACTAAAATTTTTCCAAGCTGGTGCCCCAGCATGGCCACAGTCAAATAACTGGAACAAGTAAAAGGTAAAATGATTATGTATGAATTCAGTTATTCTACAGCCTTTGAATGTGTGCATAGAAGAGTGATGTGTATACACTGCATGTTAGGGGATGGCTTCAACAGTATTAATATTCAGTGTGAGAATACTAACCATTTTATTATATGTTCTACTTTGTCGGTTTGAAAAATTCTCCAATTCAGTGCCACACACTTTTTATCTTTTTCACATTTTGTGCCTTGCTTATAAACATGCTGAAGAAAAATGGATGTTATTAACACATGTGCCATTTATAAGATGATGTTGAAGCCTACCATATAATAAGATTCAGTACATAACTTTTTAACTACTTGCACCACACACCTGTGGGCTTAATGGCTTGCTCACTGTTAAGACTTTGTCACTGTTGTGAATAACAGATAAATTTCCTATTTCTTACAAGCTGTCATAATTTATAAAATGGAAACTATTAATAAGTAAACAGCAATTGACAGACTTCAGCTTTTTCTTATTTGGTATAGGTATGTGTAATATAATACAGTTCTTGTGTCTGTGAAGTAACCGAAACTTCAAACCCATCCCTAAAGCTTTAGTACAGTGAATCTCATACAAAAATAACTGCAATTGTTGGTAACTATTGGGTATTTTATACTTAAACGCCTCGTGACATTGTCATTTCCTGTATATGGCACAGCTGCAAGGCTCTATATGTGCTCCGAATATACCTAGACGTATGTGTGAACTGTTACAAGTTTTCATAGACTAGCATTCGGTTAAATGAATCTGAAATTCAAGCTTTTGTATAAATACTTTGTTTAGAGAGCAATACTTTTTCTGTGAAATTTATTATTCCGTATGGGGAGTTGTATGTGGTTAAGAATTTCACTTTGCAGTTGATTCCGCTGCTTGTTCCTTAGATATGTATCTAATACCCTAACAATGGCAGTGGTAGTGAAAAAGATGGACATCATTCTTTTGCTCTAAAGACTCATGACTTTGTGGTTAGGGTATTCAGCTTACAATTATAAGGTCATAAGTTTGATTCCTAGCAGTTAGTAGTGTCCTTGAGTAAGACACTTTATTTCACATTGCTCTTGTCCATTCAGCTGGTAGAAATGAGTTGTACCTGTAATTCAAAGGGCCAGCCTTGTCACATTCTGTGTCATGCTGAGTCTCCCTGAGAACTATGTTACGGGTATGTGTGTCTGTGAAGTGCTCAGCCACTTGCATGTTAATTTCACACGCAAGCTGTTCCATTGATCGGATCAACTGGAAGCCCCATTGTTGTAACCAGTGGAGTGCCAGTTTATATCAGTTATTATGTTGGCATTTCTATCTTTGCGCCCTTTTAAAGCCTAGCCAGGCTCATGGGTCTGGTTTCTATGGTGTATGTGTTCCCCAGCTGGACGGGACACCAGTCCATCGCAGTGTTACTCATTTTGGCCAGCTGAGTGAACTGGAGCAACGGGAAATGATGTGTTTTGCTCAAGAACACAATGCATCGCCCGGTCCAGGAATCAAAACCACAATCTTACGATCATGATGCTGACACCCTAACCACTAAGCCACACGACACCACATGTTGGCATTTAGTTGAAGAAAATCTATAAACTCAAGCATATAAATACCAAATTGGCAGAGTTGTTAGAACATCAGATAGAATACCTTGAAGTATTTGTTTTAACCCTCTGTGCTCTAAGTTCAAATCTTACCAAGGTTGACTTGGCCTTTCATCCTTCAGGGTGTCATTAACAAAAAGTACCGGTCCAGAGCAGTGAATTGGCAGAATTCTAAGAACATCAGGCCAGATAATTTGCATTATTTGTTCTAGCTCTTTCAGTTCTGTGTTCAAGCCTGCCTTGGCTTACTTTGGTGATGGACTTCATCCATCACCTCTTTTAATACCACCACCTAGCACCTTCGGTGCTTATAGTGGAGCCTAGTCTGTTGCAAGCATTCAGCTCAGATCTCTAGTTTGAGAATACTATCTCCCCTTTCACCAGTCATGGAGGCCCTGTAATGGTTCCTGGGCACTACCCTCTCTCTTGACAAAAAACCACTGGACTTGGAAGTCTTTCATTAAATTTGCTATTCACAAGTCAAAAGGGAGCCTGAGAGGTAAGTGCACATGACATCAGGCTCGCAATTCCTTACCAACTGTTCTACTTCAACTTATTCATCTTTTGATCAGTTGAGGGGGCTAGCATTTTAGCCACTCAATTACAACTATCATTATTATTATTATTATTATTTTTGTTATTAAGGTGGCAAGCGAGCAGAATCATTAACATGCTGGGCAAAATGCATAGTGGCATTTTGCCTGTCCTTAGGTTCTGAGTTCAAATTCCGTCGCAAGTCAACTTTGCTTTTTATCCTTTCAGGGTCTATAATATAAGTACCAGTTGAGCACTGAGGTCCCTCTCCTGAAATTGCTGGTCTCGTGTCAAAATTTGAAACCTTCATCTTCATCATCATTATTATATGTTTAACTCTTGCTTTGTATTTGTACAAATTAACTCCAAGTCTCACCCAGAAACCTCAAGAGACAAGAAGTTAGAAGTTCACGTTGGTGTTAAGACTAGTTCCAATATCCTTCAGCCTCTTAGGTCACAGTTTGAGTGTTGTACCAAGTGTACCAATTATCTCAGGAACAACTGTCACCTTTGTGTTCTACATTCTCTTCATTTCTCTGGCTAGCTCCTGATATTTTGCAATTTTCTCAATTTCTTTGATATCTACTCTACTATCATGTGGTATTGCACATATATGACAGAAGAGTGATATCAAAGAAATTTATTACCATTATCATTCAGTTGTCTTATTTTTATAGTACTTCACTGCACTACAAAGTGCAGCTCAGTGCACCTTAGGATGAGCTGTAGTTTGTTTTAGTACTGTTATGTTTTTACTGTATTCAAAGTGCTTTATTTAAGTTGTATGTGGTGCCTAGCAATACTATTTTCTGTATGTTATATATAGATATTTGTAAGTTGCATTCTTCTTCTTCTTCTTCTTCCCCCCTCCTCCTCCTCCCTCTTCTTATTATCATTCAAATGTGATGAACTGGTAGAATCGTTAGCATGTCAGGCGAAATGCTTAGCAGTATTTCCTCTGCCGCTATGTTCTGAGTTCAAGTTCTGCTGAGGTCGACTTTGCCTTTCATCCTTTTGGGGTTGATTAAATAAATACCAGTTACGCACTGGAGTCGATGTAATTGACTTACTCCCCATCCCCGCAAATTTCAGGCCTTGTGCCTATAATAGAAAAGGTTATTATTATTATTATTATCATATTTAAGGTGGCAAGCTGGCAGAATCATTAGCATGCTGGATGAAATGCTTAGAGGCATTTCATCTGTCTTTATGTTCTGGTGCCTCTGGGATTGACTTTTGGGGTTGATAAATTACTCACTGGAGTCAATGTAATCGATTTGTCCCCCTCTCCCAAAATTTCCGGCCTTGTGCCTATAGTAGAAAGGATTATTATTATTATTATTATTATTATTATTATTATTATTATTATTATTATTATTATTATTATTATTATTGATGATGGTGGTGGTGGTGGTAGTAGTAGTAGTAGTAGTACTAGTAGTAGTCGTAGTTAATTAATCAGTCAAGTATGCCTTCTAAGGTTGATAGATTAAAGTACCAGTCAAGTGCTGGGGCTGATCAAATCAATTACATTTGTTTCCACTAATTGTGTGACCTTCTGTCTACGTTAGAAATCGTTAATTAGTCAGAAGAGGAAAGGTAGTGTCCATGGACTTGGTACACCCTAACCCAGACCAGACTTGTTACTGTAATAAATATTTAAAAAATTTCCAGTTTATAGACACACACACATGCTAATGCTGAAATAGTTTAAAGCTATCTTCTCAATATAGCTGTAAAACCTTTAAAATAATTTCAAAAAAAATATGAAGCCTAAGATCATTATGTTTATAACATTTATTGTCATCACCTATTTAACTTGTCAGCTTTCCTGTTGGAGTATCTCGGTGAGATCATAAAATCTCACTGTCGAACTGTGATTATACTTAAAGCTTTCTATACTTGCTTCTGCAGTATACATACTAAAATTGGAATGATACAGAGAATAAATATTCTTAAAGCTTTCTAGCTTCTTCTCTGCCTACAGAAAACTGTGTCAGCTTGACACTAGCCTAGAAGAAAGGAATCAAATAAATTCTTGTCTAGGACAGTAATATTAACAAACCACAATGATTACGTACTTGCATATGGTGGCGGCGGTGATCGTGGTATTCCACTCTGTATAGATTTTGTAAGTTGAAAGAAACAAAAACAAATAAAAATGCACAAGATGTGAAATTATTTGGATTGCGACCTACAATTATTGCAAAGACAATTTGAATACCTCCCTTTTGTCTTTGTTGTTATCTTTCACCTGATTTTGTTTCAAATCTGTCATCTTCCAATTAAAGTTTCACTAGCTCACCTGCCATAAATGACTTGTTTGCTTTATTCATTTATTTTATTTTATTTTCTTTAGCTTAATTTGTTATGTTACAAACAAAACTGTTGTTCGTCAGAATATTTTTTTTTCTTTTGGAGATGTAAAAACACAGAGGTAAAAAATATATATAGCAATATACCTAATAGAAATCTGAAATAATTCATTAATGAAATATAGATTGAAGTAAAACATGTTAAACATAATGCTCAAATTTTAAAAAATAAAAAGCACAGTTTAAAAGTAAATCTTGAATTTTAATTAAAATCAAAAATAAGATATTGTAAAAATTATTTTAATTACAATGTTATTCGTTGTATCATGTGAAATTGTTTCAGAACCTACATTTTGCTTTATTTGGCTAAATCTATGATGCCATTGGTAACTGTAAACTGTGAGGGCATGAAATCATTTTTTTTTTTTAATGCAAATAGAATCTTATGATGTTCATGTATTTCATGAAATAAAATTATTCCAGTTAGGAACTTGAATTAAGTTATGAGATAATATAATCAGAACCATTATTTGTTATCAATAGTCATATGCCAGGCAGTTGAAACATAATTCAGTAGAAGTTAGTAGCAGGTAAACAGAAACCATAACCCAGTTTCAATTCTCAGCTAAAAGCATTCAATGTCTGAGGTTAAATGCCTATATAAAAAAATATCAATAATTGGCTGTGTAGTTACTGCAGTTAACTTCTCATCCACATGGTTTTGGGTTCAGTCCCACTGGATAGCACCTTGGGCTATGCAATCTTCTACTATAGCCCCAAACCAACCAAGCCTTGTGAATGGATTTGGAAGGTGAAAACTGAAAGAAACACTTCGTGTGTGTGTGTGTCACACACACACCAACAAAACAATACCCATACAGATACGCACACCTTTATAAACACCCAGTAGAGACACATACACGCATGTACATTACACTCACACAACCCCAGAGGAAACCCCACGCACACACGCATACATTCACACTCACACACACACATACATACTTACACACACATACATACATACATTCACACATTTAATCACACATACATACATACACATACAAACAAACAAACATACACATACACACACATACACACACACACATACATATACACATACATACATACACACACACATACATACATACACACACACATACGCACATACACATACACACACACATACGTACTTACATACATACACACACACACGCACACGTTTACATGCATGCACACACATATATTTGTATCCAGGCACACGCTTTTTAGTTGAGGGATTGATGGAGTTCGTTTTTTTTTGGTGTGGGTGTTTGTGGGTCCGCGGGCACGCGCCTGGGGTGCGGCCGGCCCCATGTGCGTTGTGTGTGTGTGTGCGTGTGTGTGTATACATACATACACACATACATGCATGCACGCGCGCACATATACATACCTACACGCACACATACACACATACATACATACCTACACACATACACACACACATACATACATACACAAGACATACATACACCCATACACTCACACATACATACATACACACACACGCATACATACATTACGCCCACACAACTCCAGAGGAAACCCCACGCACACACGCATACATTCACACACACACACATACATACATTCATACTTTCATTCATACATACATACACACATACATACACACACACATACACGCATGCACACATACATACATACACACACATACATACATACACACGCACACACATACATACATACACACATACGCACACACATACATACATACACACATACATACACACACACATACACATATACACACACACATACTTACATACACTCATACAGACATACATACACACACACACATACATACATACATACCTACATACACACTCGCATGCACACTCAGACACATGCATGCGCGTGCGCACGCACATATACATACATGCATGCACGCATGCCTGTGGGGTCTGGCTTTATTTCGGGCGTACGTCTGGGAGTGTGCGCGTGTACCTGTAGATTCGCATGCGCCTGTACCGCGAGAGTCTTTTCCATCAATCTTTCAGTTGTGAAGTGTGTCCTTGCATGCATATATATACACACATATAAACATATAAACACACATATAAACCCCTACATTTGTACATACACGCACATACATACATACATTCACTCCCACGCACGTACACACACACATTTACATATATATACAATACACACATACACACGTACAAACACACTAATTCATATACACACCGACACATATACATACACAACATATACCTCCACGCGCACGCACACATACACATACGTACACACATAAGCACAGACACACACATACATATGCACTTAAAAAGATGCGCACACATACGCACGCACACGCGCAAAAAGAAACTCACAACCCCACGGATACACGCATATACATCCATTTACACTTACACACACACACATACAAACGCACACATACGCACGTACACACAACTACACGCACATACATGCACACACACACAAATGAACCCACACATACATCCCATATGGCACACAACCATGCATACACGCACACACATACATACATGCACACAATCATACATACGTATATATACACACACACGTATACACTAAGTTAAGCACAGTTACTCGCCATACACACAAAAAAACGCACACACACACACATACTACAACAAAACACGCACACGATACATATACACGCACACACACATACCTCCCTGTTTCTGACCTGCCTTTCTGACTTGCTAGGGTACCCCCACACCACTCCTTAATTCCACTCCTTAATTCTACTACTGCCTGCTACTAGCCATTGTCCACCATACACACACATACACACACACTCACACACACACCCTTGTCATCTTTTTTACCATTCCTTCTTTGATTCAGCTCTCTTGTTTTTAAAAAACATTTTCCTCCATTTTTACCACATCCGTCTTTTTAGTATGTGACCTCGTGAATACTACCTGCAATTTTTTTTCCTCTGTCCTCCCGTCTCGGGATCTTTCTTTCTCCTATGTTTCCGACGAAGAGCTCCGCTCGAAACGTCAAACCCTCCTTCTTTCCTTCTTTCCTGAGCGTCCAATAATACTTTATTTGTTCCACATCCTTGCGTTGTTGTCTTTTTGTTTTCTTGTTTGGATTAACTTTATATATATATATATATATATATATATATATATATATATATAGATAGATATTACATATATAGATAGATAGGTGCAGGCATGGCTGTGTGGTAAGTAGCTTGCTTACCAACTACATGGTTTCAGGTTCAATACCACTGCATGGCACCTTGGGCATATGTCTTCCACTATAGCTTCAGGCCAACCAAAACCTTGTGAGCAGATTTGGTAGGTGGAAACTGAAAGAAGCCCGTTGTGTATATATATATATATATATATATGTGTGTGTGTATGTTTGTGTGGCTGTGTTTGTCCCCCCCACCCACTATCACTTGATTTGGTGAGTTTATGTCCCTGTAACTTAGCGGTTCAGCATAAGAGACTGATAGAATAAGTACTAGGCTTACAAAGAATAAGTCCTGGGGGTCAATTTGTTCGACTAAAGATGGTGCTTCGACATGGCTGCAGTCAAATGACTGAAACAAATAAAAGAATATATATATACAAAAATTAGAATATTAGATATTTAAGCAACCAAATCCTTTAATGTGAGTGGAAGAATGAATATACAAATACCTAAATAAAAATGATAACTAAGAAAAAATTCTATGTTTATTTTTATTATCCTTTAAATCTCACCTACTGAAGAGTACATATTCAAACTTCATGATGTTCTCTTTATGAAAATCTTGGTCTTTTTGTCCGAAACAATTGTCTGGGAATATGAAATACAAGGAAAATCCATTTTAGCATGTAATCTGTTTCATTTCATTTATTTGATGAAATTTATTGAATTTTGTTTAACAAATTAAGTCTTATATTGATTATATACATATATATATAAAAAAACACCCTGTACATTCTGTGAAGGGGTTGGTATTTGGAAGAGTATCCAGCTGTAGAAACCTAAGCAGACATCACAGCTTGATGCAATCCTGTGGCTTGACAGTTTCTGTCAAACCATCCAACCCATACCAGTATAGAAAATGGATGTTGGACAATGATGTGGGGGTGGGGTACACTATAACCACAGGCATATTGTTGAGATATATTTTCGTTACCTCCTCTACTAGTGATACATTCATTCTTGCTACACCTTGAAAGCAACTTAGGCAAAACAAGCAAAGAGGATCCTAAGTACCTGTGGTTATAGTATACCGTTGATTGGAGATTAGTCAAATGAGTTGATATTTTTCAATTTTTTCAGAACATTTATCTTCTACTAGATATGTAAGCAATAGTACTGTAATGAACTTAGTTACATTCTTATGTGTCAGCTACTTTTCAAATCTAAAGGGTTTTCTGGCATTGGAAAGGAAACTCAGCCTCTGCAATTTTGTGTTTCTTTCAAATTTATATTTATGTTTGTTTTAGTTTTCTTTTATCATTACTTTTTTTCTTTTCCCAGAAACATGCATCGGACTATTGAAAAACAGTTCAAATTTGCGTATTCCAATGGGGCATCTGAATCAACAATGTGTGCTAATATAACCATTCCTTCAAGTCAGAAGCTTGAAAGTTTGGTTGCTCGTTTGATGAAGTTGAATGGGCTTCCTTGTTATGTTGAAGACAGTAAGTAGATTTCTTTGACAACTTCAAAAACAAAAATAGGACACATTTATATATACTTTATTAAATCACTGTATGTTTTTATTTTATTTTCAGTTCTCTCATTCAAGCATGTTTGTAGGTGTCTGTATGTATTAATGTTCTTAATATTTAGAGCTGTAAATTGAAGTTGATATAACAGATACTGTAGAGGGATAAAAGAAAATGCAAAATAGCATTTAGTTTTGGTTTTGTGTTTAATTCTTCTGACTCTATTTTCCTGTTGTAAACACTGTCTTTGTTTCAATTAATTTTGAGGATATTGAAGATTGAGTTATTTTGCTGAATAGTAAAAAAAACTTTGTTATTATTAAGCTAGTGTTTGGAACATAAAAATCAACATGAAATTTTGATGGATGGTTTTAATTTAGATAATTTTAAAACCAGAAGTTTGTTTTGTAGAACTGAGGTGGGGTGTCATGATGGGGTGTAAATTCTGCAAGGACCAGCTTTGTCAATCAAACTGAGACATCAGTAAAATAAGTAATAGTTATCAATTCAGTTGACTTTACCTCTCTGAAAATTTACCTATACCTAATCAAAATAACCTATTATTTATTCTGTTGAAAGGATGGTGGTTATAAATATGACTAGGTTTCTATATATATTTAGTTCATCTCTTTAGGTTTTACTGTTTCAATCCCCATACCCGTAGGCAGAAATTTTATCTCTGTGAGGTCAATGAAATATACAGGTGTGCTTTTATTCATTCAATCAAATATAGTTCTCTTTCTTACAAAGGTAATCTTTATTACAAACCAACATTTTGACCTAGAGTTGATCCCCAATCTAATGGGTCAAATTTGTGACCCAATTGTGATACCTGGTTGTAGCTATTTCAATTTGCACACCCATTGTTGATATTGTTGATTAGTCTTGATCAATCTAACCCATGATCAAAAGCATTCCAGCTATGACTATCCCTCTTTTTCAAGCATTGTATACCTTACCCTCTGTGATACATCACATTATCTAATGTGTCCTTTTTTTTTAAAGGTTATAGGTTGCTATTTCTAACACATCAAACAACCACATAGAAACTTCATTGTTGGTGCAAGTCATTCACTATTAGTGATTTGGCAAACCCATGAATGTTACATTTCTCATTTATTCCACTGTAAATCTGAGGTCTTGTGCTTTAATAACAAGAGAAATTGACAATCTAATTACAATTTTTAGTTACAATTATTTATTTATATTGCCAATGCATTGAAGAAAGGTTTGGCTGTCACAGTTTTGTCTTTCCTTCTACTTCAATTCATTTATTTTGTCTCTCTGTATGAAATAAATATTTCAAGCCAAACAGGGAGTCTCTATGTGATTACTCAACCCACTGATAACAACAGCGAAATATTTCAGATTACATCCAACTGTCTTAAAAAAAAGATGAACACATTAAACAATGAGGCCCAAGTTCCACTGTGTCTGAGAAAATAAAAGTGGGGTGATTTACAGCAGAAACATTTGTGATTATAGGCTTGCTTGGTCAGAAATAGTGAGTATATCCAGGTTTCTGAATAAAAGCACCAGATCCCTGCATGTTTTAGCCATGATGAGTTCATCACGAGGTACACAATGCTAAAAACCCACTTCAGTAGAGAGAAAGGGCTTGAAATAATTATCATCGTTTTGTTGTCTAATCAATCGGAACTGACATGAAAGTAAAAGAAAATATCATGAATATTTATGTTTTTCCTCCCTAACAGAAACAAGAATGAGAAATCTTTTGCAACAGTTTAGCCTACACTAAATATTTGTCTCATTTAGTTTTGGTATCACATGTTTATTTATTCAATGTTGACTTAGCTCCTTCTGAGTGAACATAATACAAGTAATTTTGTGGGATCACTTTTATCGATTGCAACTTTGTCTCCTTTGAAAAGGATTTTGTAATTCAACAAAGTGTGAATGATTAATTATTTTATGGCATTTAAGGCACGCATTTTGTGTGCCTTTATGTTGGTATGCTGGTTGAAGTCATGTTCCACTTTAAGTCATTGGATTTTGTCTGCTAGGAAAAACATAGTTGTTAAGTGCAGTAGTCTAATGGTTAATCTTTATTTTAATCCTCCATTATTTACCGGGTCAACTCTGAATGTGTGAATGACAAGCATCTCAAGGCAGTTTTTCTTAATAAAATAAGAGTTACCTTTGCAGAACCCATGTAAAATTCATAATGGGCCACATTTTCAAGCAGTGTTTTATGGTCAGATGACTCCCCTGTTGCCTCTTACAACATACAAGTGTATAATGTTATATCTATTCTAAAACCTGGATATATACAATATCTTTGTTTCAATAATTTGATTAACTTTGCTGACACATTGGAAAATTGCAGCTTCTCATTTCATTCTCCTGTGACAAATTTTAGATTTAATTCCTGTCTCATAAATCAGAGTCACGAGGTTTTACTTTTAGAATAGGAATAGGATGTTGTAACGTTCACCCCTTTCTACCTAGAAATTAACACAATGGGAATGGAAATAGTGTTCAGCCAAAATTTGAACAACTTGTGCATTCACTCTATTAATCGAGTGATTGATATCTGTGTAAGAAACTATTATTTCATTGTGCTATGATATAGATATATAACTCCAAAATTTTTTTTTTTTTTACAATTTACACCGACATTTTGTAGATTGAAATTTTTTTATGAATGAGAGAGAGAGAAAGAAGTGAGGTAAAATGCTCTTAATAATTGTGAGAAATGTTCATTATTCAAAGAATAATGACTTCTGCCAATAAAGCATATCAAACTAACAATTGAGACACCCCCTCCCTTCTTTTTTTATTTCGATTATTATATAATGAGACTGTATTGTTAGTAGTTTATTAACAGTGAAGAAGTAGCAGTGTGTCTGGCAACCTACGGAAACGTAATCAATAGTACAGCCATAACTTATGCTGGTACCTTGAATTCTTTTCCATTATGTCATCATAATCATAAGCATCATCATCATCACTGTCATGTCCAAAATCGCCATCATCATCATTGTCATATCAATAATCATCATCATCAACATTATCAATAAAATCGTCGTCATCATTGTTTTTATCATCATTAACATTGTGTGCTGTGATTATTACAGACATTATGTAATAGCTTAGAGTGAAGTATTAGCATCAATTATAATTCTGAACTGTTGTGCTAAATATATCTATTGATATGCTGAAATGAATTTAAATGATTCAAATTTGCCGAAGAATATTGATTTAGGTTTTAATAATATAAATAGTTAAAATTAAGAGCTTAAACGACTGGGTGTTTGAAAGAATAGTGATGTTGTTGTTGTTATTGTGTTTTTCTAAACAATCTCAATTCAGTTTCCAGAAAATAATTCAAATTGAATAAATAAATATGAAATGGAATAAATAATGTACATAAATAATAAAAATCAACAGAAGCATCGTCTAAGAAGAATGATTAAATCTAAAGTTCAGAGTTAATTAAACACAGCCTGAGAGAACTGTGTCTTAAAAGAATAATTAACTAATAGAGACAATTAGGAAAAGGAAAAAAATAGCAAAAATCTAAAGCAAACAATAATGCTGACCGGCCTATTTTATCTCACCATCACAATCTAATGAGAGAGGACCTTTCCTCTATGGGATCAGTTTCATCAACATCATCATTATCATCATCGTTTTAACTTCCATTTTTCCAAGCTTGCATGGGTCTGATGGAATTTTGTTGAAATGTAGATTTTCTACAGCTAGATGCCCTTCCTGTTGCCAACCCTCATCTGTTTCCATATAAGATAATATTTCCCCATGATCAGACATGTGTCAGAAGATTTGGAACAAAGGACATTATTTTCATGATGGAGATCACACACACACACACCCATACACACATGGACAATGAGCTTCTTTCAGTTTCTGTCTACCAAATTCACTCACATGGCATCAGTCAGTCTGGAGCTATAGCAGAAAACATATACCCAAGATGCAACACAGTGGGATTGAACCCTAAACCATGTGATTTGATAGCAAACATCTTACCACACAGTCACACCTGCACCTGTTTAACTGCTAGAAATAGCAACCAAATCTCAAGTCTCCTTCAACTGCAGCTCTAACTGTTTAAAAATAAAAGGGAGGAACACAATAATGTAATCCTAAAAGAAGACTGGATGGTCACAGTTGGAACAGTTTTCATCATAAGTCTGTTCAGTTAGTGTTGACCCCATGATACTGCCACAATTGTAATTTCTTGACTTTGTTAGATGTCAGCACCAGTTGGCTAAGTTCCTTAGTTTTCTGGGTAATCAGCCAAGAAATTAGCAGTTCATATCATATGGCCAGTTCATAATGTGGTTGATAATAATGCTGATTCATGGGTTTTGCTCTTGTAGTCTGTTTTTATGTGGAATAATTTAAGGATAGTAATTCTTTATTCAATTTCTTATCTTGTTATGCTGTGGCTTGCTCAATTCTCAATCTAAAATCTATATTTATCATGTTATAGTGGTGGTGGGAGTCATGAAGGTGGGGATATGGTGGGTATGGTAGTAGTGATGATTGTGGTGCTGGTGGTGACAGCAGTTGGTCTTCAGATTGAACAAGACAAAAGTATGTTTCCATTAGTTTTTCAAATAGTTTGTCAGTCATAATTTCTGAGGTAAGCATCATTGCCTATAGAACCAGTGCAGATAGCACACAGCTTCCAGTCCAGTGCTCTGCCGATTTGTCACCTGTCTTTATCATACACGTTACAGTATTGAACAGAATGCCTTGTATTGTTTGTTGTGACTTCCTGCAGTTTGAGTTCAAATCTTGCTGAGGTGATTTTTACTTTTCATTGTTTTGGATATTGATAAAAGAAAGAAAAGTTCTTATCCAGCTCAATAAATTGGTGAAATTGTCAGACAATTGTCAGACAACAGGTGTGTGTGTGTGTGTGTATCTGTCTGTCTATCAGTCTCTCCCTCTCTCTCTCTTTATCTATCTATATTGTTAGAATGTTAGTGGATGTGTGTGTGTATGTATGTATATATATGTATAGAAATTAAATATAAAATATAAATTATAAAGTGGGACAAGAACGCAAAAACACACAAGGAGACGACACAAAAAAACAGACGGGTCACTCGAGGCCTCTAATCTTCAGTCGGGAACCGGATCATCTTAGTAATTTCAGCTGTTTAATCTCGATATTACTCCAACCCGGCCAGCCCCAAGGAAAATCCAAGCCACAGGCATTGGATTTCTTGGAAAGAGGGTCGAATGTATACGGAACAAAGACAGGATGCCACACGAATATAAATACAAGAAACAAAAATATATATAAAAAACAGAAATAAAAAACACGAAGGTGGACAGTACAAGGACAGGAGCGTCTTACGACTTTAGACAATTTTTAACTTATCTTGGCTGGCGTATATGAAAAAAGCCTTCAACGGCAAAAACGAAAACAACGTGAGCGTGGCCGCGGTCAGGCCGAAATGACCAGTTTGAACGCGGTCACGTGAGAGCACGGAAGAAAGAGAAAGAAAAATATATATATATATAAAGTTGGATGATATATAAGTTTAAAAACTATAAGAAAATTGAATTAAAATAATTTTTATGGTGGAACTCAAAGTAAATAAAGCTAAAAATAATAGCATGTAGAATACTGGGTTAAAAATCCCTTTGGATGAACTAAAGCCAGTCTTTTTCTATGCAAAAGGATTCTTAGAATATTATTCTACAGCATTTTATTTATAACTTTATCTGCAACAAGTTCCTCTATGTAAGAATTACATACATACACACATATACACATACATATATGTGTGTGTGTGTATATATATATATATATATATATATATATATATATCATCATCAGTTAACGTCTTGTCCATGCCTGCATGGGTTGGATGGTTTGACCAGGGCTGGCAAGCTCAAAAGCTGCACCAGACCCCAGTCTGATTTGGCATGGTTTCTATGGCTAGATACCCTTCCTAATGTCAACCACTGTGAGAGTGTAATGGGTGCTTTTACATACCACCGGCACAAGTGCTGTTTACATGATACCAGTATCTTCCATGACTACAATTTTACTTGACTTGATGAGTCTTTTTCTCAAGTACAGCAAAAAGTCTCAGTTATTCGTTACTGCCTCCATGGAGCCAAACACTTGAAAGCTGTTTTTCACATGCACTCTACTTTGGCCATCTAGCCTCTGTGAGGTCCAATGCTCGAAAGGTGCTTTTTACATGCCACTGGCACAGATGCCAGTTATATGATACCAGCATCAGCCATGACCATGATTTCACTTGGCTTGACAGGTCTTCTTAAGCACAGCATATCACGAAAGGTCTGTCACCAATCATTGCCTCTGTGAGACCCAAAAGTTCGAAGATCATGCTTCACCACCTTGTCCCATGTCTTCCTGGGTCTTCTCAAGCACAGCATATCTCCAAAGGTCTCGGTTGCTTGTCATTGCCCCTGTGAGGCCCAATGTTCAAAGGTTATGCTTCGCCACCTTATCCCATGTCTTCCTGGGTTTACTACTTCCACAGCCTCCCTTCACTGTTAGGGTGTGACCACTTCTTCACATAGCTGTCCTCATCCATATGCATCACATGACCATACCAGCACAGTTGTCTCTCTTGCACACCACATCTGATGCTTCATATGCCCAACTTTTCTCTCAGGGCCACTTCCACTGTTGTGTATGCACACTGATGTTACACATCCATCAGAGGCTTCTTGGATATATATATATAACCTTGGATCGTAGAGTGACCCGCTGTTCTTGAGGAGACCTATTGAGTCAAGTACGTCAACACCAACATCAAAATAAAAATCAAATGGAAATTGTAATTTAGACACCTGTGCCGGTGACACGTAAAAAGCACCGTCTGAACGTGGCAGATGCCAGTGCCGCCTGACTGGCATCCGTGTCGGTGACACGTAAAAGCACCAACCGATTGTGGCCATTTGCCAGCCTCCTCTGGCCCCTGTGCAGGTGGCACATAAAAAGTACCCACTGCACTCACGTAGCAGTTGGTGTTAGGCAGGGCATCCAGCTCGTAGAAGCACTGCCAAATCAGACTGGAGCGTGGTGCAGCCTCCATGGCTTATCAGACCCTGGTCGAACCGTCCAACCCATGCTAGCATGGAAAACGGAGTTAAATGATGATGATGATGATATATATATATATACATACACATACACACACATACACACACACAAATACATAAAGGTGCATGGCCTAGAGGTTAAAGTGTTGCTCGCATAATTTGTAGATCATGGGTTCATAATTTGTAGATCATGGATCTAGCAGCACATTGTGTTCTTGAACAAAACACTTCATTTCATGTTGCTCCAGTCCACTTAGCTGTAAATAGTTAACCCTGCGATGGAATAGTCTTGTGATTAGGGGGAGTGTTGGCCTGCTAAAACAATGCAAGGCACATTGTGACCAACGATGTATAACAAAATCTGATAGTCTGATTAATACCATCATCATCATCATCATTATCTGATGTCCATTATCCATGCTGGCATGGGTTGGATGGTTATTACAGAATTTAGCAAGCTGGAAAGCCACACCAGGCTCCAATTGTCTGTTGTGGCATGGTTTCTATATCTAGATGCCCTTCCTAATGCCAACCACTTTACAGAGTGTAATGGGTGTATTTTATGTGCCACTGGCATGAGACCATCATGTGTGTGTGTGTGCACACATACACAATTTACACTATTTTTGTTACAACCAATGGCGCATGTAGTTGATCAGGATTCTGTCCCATCTTAATGCAATGGTAGTTGGAATTGTACACTGGGCTTAAGTTGTTTTAATCTGAAATAGATTAGCTCTTTCCAGAGATATCTTATAACCTACTAACTGGTAATGAAACTAGATGGCCTAGTGAAAAGGCTACTGGGCTCATGATTAATTTTGTAGACTGGGTGGCACATTGTGTTATTGGCCAACCTGACCTAGGACTGCAATTTGATTGAAGGGGTGAGTTGCACAAGCTAAGTGTGTCTTGCTGCAGAGCACTACCTTGCGGGTAAGTACAGGATATCATTGAGCTTTTGTGGCAACACCACCTTGGATAATGATCCACTGATTTCACAGCCTCTCTTTTAAACTGTACAGATATGAAGATAGTCAAATAAAGACAACAGAAGTCTTCATCCTGGGACCAACTTTTCTAGGTTACATTTTTTTCACTCTATTTCCAAGAAAAGGGCATTTGTTCAAGATTTTGGTTATGGGACCATCTATAATGTTGTTCCTATGTACATACTTAAATGCACACACATATATATATATATGTATGTATACATGTTTATATATATATATATATATATGGAGGCACAATGGCCCAGTGGTTAGGGCAGCAGACTTGTGGTCATAGGATTGCAGTTTCAATTCCCAGATGGGCATTGTGTGTATTGAGCAAAAACACCTATTGCTCCACAAGGCTCCAGCAGAGGGTGGTGGTGAACCCTGCTGTACTCTTTCACCACTATTTTCTCTCACTTTTCTTCCTGCTTCTGTTGCACCTGTATTTCGAAGGGCCAGCTTTGTCACACTGAATCTCTCTGAGAACTATGTTAAGGGTATACATGTCTGTGGAGTGCTCAACCACTTGCACGTTAATTTCACGAGCAGGCTGTTCCATTGATTGGATCAACTGGAACCCTCATCATCATAACCAACAGACACACATATAGTCTCAAGCCTGTATGGTATTCACTTCCCAGCCATATGTTTCCATGTTCAACTCTGCTGTATGGCACCTTGGGCAAGTATTGCCCTGAGCCAAGCAAAGGCTTGTGAGTGGATTGGATACACGGAAACCAAAAGAAGTCAATCATGTACATGTGTGTGTGTGTGTGTGTGTGTGTTACTTGTGTTGACATCATCTTATAGTTGTAAACAAATGTCGCTGTCATCCATGTAGTCATCATTATCTGTTATTTTAAATCTGGGTTTTGTCCCCATTAATGGAGGTGGCCGAATCTACCTCAATGCCATAGCAACTGCCCTACACCAGCTCGCTATCTTGCCTGGTTTGGGGCATCTTCCCTTCTCAAGCCAACCCTCTCAATCTTCTCCTCCCCTGTCCCCTCCACATTTTCTTCAGTCTACCTAGCTTTTGCTGTCCATTTACCTCAAACTCTAGCACCGTCTTCAGAATATGCTCCCTATCCCTCAACACATGCCCATACCACTGCACTCCATTCACTATTGCCAGCCATTCCACTGATTCCTCCAACTCCAGCATCCCCATCAAGTCCTCAGTCCTCCTCTTATCAAACAGCCTCATGCCATACATTTCTTTCACCATTGCTCTCTCAGGTAGGGGGGCTCTGAAAGGGATCTCAGGGAGTAGTGTCCCTGCCTTCCTGAGCTAGTTTTCCACCACATTTCTTAAAAATCATGGTAGAGGCCTTAGTATCGGGACTACTTATGTCTAGAAACTGAGGTTGGAGGTAAGCAATGGCATGCTCCCTGTAGAAAATTCCAGCTCCAAAAAATCCTCATCCAAGTAGTGTTTTTTGTTCTTAATCTTCCATGAAAACATGTCTGATTATGGAGAAATATTACCTTACTTAGAAATAAGTGAGGGTTGGTAACAAGAAGGGCATCTGGCTTTAGAAAATCTACCTTAATAAATTCTGTCTGACTCATGCAAGCATGGAAAATTGAAAGCTAATGCAGTGATGAAGTATGATTGTGTGGTAAGAAGCTTGCTTTCCAGCCACATGGTTCTGGGTTCAGTTCCACTGTATTGCATTTTGGGCAAGTATTTTCTACAGTAGCTCTGGGCCAAACACTGCTTTGTGAGTGAATATAGGAGGTGGGAACTGTGTGGAAACTCAGTGTGTGTGTGTGTGTATATATATATACATTCACACACACATACACACACACACACATATTCCAGACAGTGCTCCAGAATTGCCATAGTCCAATGACTGACATAAGTAAAATATAAAAGATATCACTATCTATTATCTATTTTTCTGCTTGTCTCTCTCTCTCTGCTTACATATGTGTGTGTATGTGTATATATATATATATATATGTATATATATATACACACACACACACGCTTACATATATATGAATAAATTGTAAATTAATATATTCAGTTACTATATCAAACGTTTGTAAACAATAATTCAGATGCAAAAAAAATAACGATGTCCCTCCTGCTGACAGGTATCAAACCACTCCTCTTTTGCTTAACTGGTGGCAAAATTGTATGTACGTATGTCTACACATATGTATGTGTTTGTATATGTTTCTATGTGTCATTTAGTATGTTTTTATTGTTTTTTTTTTTACTGTTTTACTCTTTTGCCAGCAAATAATATAAACTAGAGCATATGTATAAGTATAAAACACACACATACACAATCAGACACATACACACAGACAATCAAACTTACACACAGAGCGATGAGCATTTGTGTGTGTGTGTGTGTGTGTTTGAGGTGGGGCTCGGGTTCGGGGTGTGTCTGTGTTTGTGTGTTAGTATTTGTGGTGTGTGTGTGTGTACCAAGAGAAACTTCCAGTTTTGAAGGTAGAATAGATTGTCTGGTTAACTTTATAGCTGACAGTAATCTTACTGATCTGTTAGGAAAGATCAGTTAATGATATTGATTATGTCTGGTTATATAAATAGGCCAAATATTAATGTTTCCTCTGCATAACAAAGTAGAGAGTTGTTATTTATGGCTTCTGTTTTATATGATCAATGTCTGTGAAATGTAGTCAGTTAAGCAAGCTAATTGACGACTGAGCTGAAGATGGTAAGAGTTCAATATCAGCTGACTGTACAATTTAGGATTTTCGTTGTACAATAAATTTATTGAGTTTCACCTCCAATAAAACTTGTTAAGAGTTTAGTTTATGCTTAAATTTTTACCTAATCAACTGAAGTTGCACACAATGGCTGCAAGGTTATGAGTTTAGAACCTTACTGCACCTACTATACATTTGTGTGCAAGTGCAAATATGTGTGTGTGTAGATCTGTGCTTGTGTGCAATTGTGTGTATGCGTGCTTAAGTGTGTGTGTGCATGCAAGTGTATGAGGTGTGTGTGTGTCTGTCTGCTTTCTGGTGGTCCCTGGGCAAACCATATTTCTTGCTGAGGTCATAGGTACTGCCACTTCCTCTAGAAGGGGCAGTGCCTATCACCTTTGCAGATCCTCTGAGATGAATGGGGCTCAACCATTAATGTTCCATTTAAATTGTTGTAGGTCAACAGCTGCTTCTGTATCTTTCAGGGGTATCTAGTCAAAGGAAATCACACCTGCTAAAGTGTATCTTTAAGGGTCAAAGGGTTAAATTTAGTGATCTTCATTGTAAGATATTTGTTATAAAATAATTTTAATTGAGCTCCATTTCCAATTAGACTTGTGTCAGATTTCAGACAATCTATATTTGTCTAATGAAATAAAACCAAGCACAAAAGATGTAAGATTAGTGGGTGTGAGTTCAAATCTTACTGTAGTAATTGATTTTTTGTTTTTGTCTCTGAGTAAAGTACATAACTGTTTACTAGACTGATAAAACAGGTTCTACTCTTACTTCACTGTATTATGACTAAAAGTAGAAAAGTATTCAAAAGTAAAAACAACTGTTTCAGAAATATCATCTTACCAATGCTAGCATGAAAAGAATGGATGTAAAAGAACAAAAATTGAAACTGAACTGTTACTTATGTGTTGTAATATACTGACTGGCCAAAACTATTTTCCTCAGAGATTATGTGCCTCTAGCCAACAAGACTGATAAGTCACTTATACAGCTAAAAACTTTAAAGGTGTGAAACCAAGGGTAACTCTCTGACTGGCCATAACCAACAACTATATTTAATATATTAAAAAATTATTAATATATTACAGTGGGGTAGGCCAGTTTATGGGGTAACCAGGTAACCACAATATAATAATAACTGTTCTACATCTTAGAGTTTGCTTCTCCTCCAGATTTATGTATTTCTACAAGCAATATATATATATATATATAGTTAATCCAAACAAGAAAGCACAAAAAAACACAACAATGCGAGGACGTGGAACAAATATAGTATTATTGGACGCTAAGGAAAGAAGGAGGGTTTAACGTTTCGAGTGGAGCTCTTCGTCGGAAACATAGGAGAAGGAAAGATCCAGAGAAGAGAAGACAGAGGAAAAAAATCGCCAACGGTACACACGAAGTCACATTTTGATATATACACATATCATACCTAATAACTGTATAGATTGTGTTCCCTGTTGATTGACAGGCTTCTAATATTGAATATGCAGTTAAACACCTATAATATGTAAATCAAGTGGTCTCGGTTCTCTAGAGCTGCTAGATTTGATGTGTATATAAACAGATTGGCTACTTGTTTTCCTGAGATTGGCCATGTGATGTAGACACCTGATGAGACCCCAATAAGAGTCAAAAATTGATTAAGGCTGTTCATCATTTTTTCATTCTTTGGAGAAATAGATAAATTTGACATATTAGTGTACCTACTACATGATTTTACATATATATATATATATATGTATGTATGTCTTCAGTCTCTGGAGCCAGTTTATGTTCCGTTAGATTCTTGTTTACCTGATGAATTGAATTAATATTTATTTCTATCACCAGACACTCCAACTTCTATAAAAGATGAATTATTCCTTTTATCACACTTCATATGATGTAGTCTATTATTTGGATATGAACATACTTAGTCTACCTTTGAAGAGATTATTCAGTTCAAACAAAAGTTAATGTTTGAGCTTTTGTATCTCCTCAGATTCTCTCTATGCCTATTTTACAAAGTATATATATATCATTCATCATTTAACGTCCACTTTCCATGCTAGCATGGGTATATATATATATATATATATATATATATATATATATATATATATATGATGAGTACACTTGATGAAAAAAATATTAAGATATCTTAAAACTGCAAAGGTGTTCTGTCTGCTTCAGGGCCACAAAATACTTCAGCTCTGACCAGTTGTTAACACTCTCTGTACAGCTCATGTAAATTACCTCAATGTGGTACTGTTCAAATATATGGAACAATGTTACTCCTTTACATATACACACACACACACACATCTTAGGCAGCATTTAAAAAGAAGACTGTCTAATTGGCAAATACTCTCTCACCTATGTTTTTCCTAGTGCATCAATCCGCAGGAATTTCCTTCTCATCCACAATTTTCCTGTTGGTGTAATTGACAGTTATTCAGGATGAGCATTAATTCTATCAATTTCACAAGTTTCCAATGGCTTGCAAAGATCGCAGTCACTGTCTCACCCCATGACAAAGTCATATAAAAGAGTGCTGTTCTGTTGTGCTGATAAGAACATAGAAACAGGGGAAACAACTCCAGTGTTAATTGCCTGGTTATCTATGCAGCTCTCTAGCAGAGAAAAGATGTAAAAGGTGCTTGAGCCTGCCAGTGGAAGCTATCTTAAAGTGAGGCTTAGGAGAAACAAGAAATGCATTGAAGCTCCAGTAGGCAGTCTTTGCATTTAAACTCATTGAAGAACACAAGAGGTTCCTATCCTAATAATATGATAAGCAACCTTGTTAATGTAAGTTTAAACCCCAGATGATTTTTGCATCAAGATTAAGAATGGTTACAATCACATGAAGATTTCCTATGCAAGATTATAACCTTTTATCTTTAGTCAGTAGACTGCCACCATGCTGGGACACCACCTTGAAGAATCGTTAGTCAAAGCAATCGTAGCCAGTACTTTTTTTTGAAGCCTAGTATTAATTTTATGAGCCTCTTTTGCCAAACCACTAAGTTAAAAGAATGTAAACACACAAACATTGGTTGCTAAGTGGTGTGGAAGACAGACACAGACACTAAGACACACACATACACACATGATGGGTTTCTCTTTGTTTCCATCTACCAAAATCCACTCACAAAGCTTCAGTCAGCCTGAAGCTATAGTTGAAGACACTTGTCCAAAGTGCCTCAGAGTTGGGAAGAAAACTTCTTGCAACACAACCACTAGCGTAGCTAAGATGGGGCTGTAGGGGCGGTCCACCTGGGTGGCACTTTTAAAGGGGCACCACTTTTGGGTCCGCTGCAGGCGGTATGTGTTTTTTGAGGGGTCTGGGGGGGGGGGCGAAAAATAGAAGGGCCGCCCCAGGCAGTACACACTGCCTACACTAGTGCACACAACCATGCCTGCACCTATTACAGATATCTTGTGGAAAAGAAAACAAAAAAAAAAATTCTTCTTCAGCATATCTTCCTAGATGTAGATTTACAGCACTTAGTTTTGTTCCTCTGTTTTCTGGGTTCAAAGATTTTCTTCCTCCTGGGATGATGAAATAATATTCAGGGTATTTTCTGATTATTATTTAAATTTGGTTGTATGCTCACCTATACACCACCTCCCTTGCAAATTTTAGGCTTTGTAGTAAGAAAGGAAATCAATATTATGTCTGGAAATCTAATAATGGCTACATCAAGAATGTATCAGATTTTATCGTGACTTTATCATATATAAAACATCATATGTATGTATGTGCATGCTTGTGTGTGGGTGTGTGTGTATGTGTGCAACTATGTATGCTTGTGTGTGTGTATGTGTGCAACTATGTATGCTTGTGTGTGTTCTTGTGGGCTTGATCACATCAACAAGGTTTTAACATACTAAATATAATAGTAAGTACTTCAGGAACTAGAGTTAACTATATAAATTTATTTGTGACTAGTTTTAAAAAAAATCAAAAGGAGTGGAACAGGATTGTAAATCTTTTAAGTTAGTTTGAAAGAAACAGATATGAGTGTGTGTGTGTGTATTTCTCTCTCTCTCTCTCTCTCTCTCTCTCTCTCCCCCTCTCTCTCTCCATTTCTCTCTCTCCCTCCCCCTCTCTCTCACTTTCTCCCCCCTCTCTACGTGTGTTTGTGTTGGTATGTATCTCCTCAACTACTCTCATCCACCTCCCTATATAGTAGAAGTTAGCCATGTATCCCCTCCATTGCAAGACACCTATGTTTGTCTCTCTATCTTACTTTAGCCTTTTAGCATCAGGCATAACGCAACCTTCCCCTCTTAAACACCCCCTATTTAGTGGAAGCTTTTTCCCTTACCTCTTCATGTTCTTCTTCTGTCTTGCAAGTTACCAGCAACCAAACTAGTGCCTGTAGCACAGAAGACGTGCACAGTACATTCTATAAAGTGGTTGGTGTTAGGAGGGGCAACTAGGCATAGAAATCATGCTAAAACTGACAAGGGAGCTTGATGCAGCCTTGCAGCTTGCTGGATCCTGTCAAACCATCCAACTCAAGCCACCATGGAAGAGTATCATTTCAAATGCCTTCCCCAGGTCAAAAAAAAGTGATGAATAATGGTTTAACTCTTAGCCAAGTATTTCTCCTGTAGTTGTCTCACTAGGAAGATTGCATTTGTAGTACTTCTTCCATGTACAAAACCAAACTGCATTTCATCCAGATTTATTCTGTCACAAGTCAGTTGTGCTGTGACATTCCCTGTGACCTTCCATAACCTCTTTCTGTAATTTAATTACTCTATAAATGCTTCTTTCAAAGGCATTTTCTTTGCCTTTGTAGCAGTTTACAATGTTATTACTACACCACTCTTTTATGACTTAATTTATTATCTGGGTGGTAATCCTGTACCTTACCACACTAGATATTTTGAACATCTCCACATCTATCCCAGATGACTTTGAAGCTTTTCAGCTTTTCATCTCCTTGATCACCTTATCTGCGCTTGTGTCAACTCAAATTGCTGTAGGGTCTTTACAAGGAAGCTCCTCTTCATCCCATTCAGTCTCCTCATTCAGTAGCTTCTCATAATGGCACGTCCATGTCACTTTCTTATCTGCCATATCAGTTGCAAGTCTGCTTTCATCATTCCGAATACACTTTTCACCAATGACATCTCAGCTCTCTCTCACACACTGCTTTTTAATCCTAAACACAGAGAATGGTATCTCATACCTGAGAAGATGGTGAAGCATTTGTACACATCTCTTCCTAGGCACATTGAAGCAATTATTCAAGCCAAGGGAAGCCACATGAAATATTAACAATATACAGTAATTTCTTGAAATTAACATTATATAATAAATTTTCATTATAGACATTTTTCTGTTTTAAAACACTGTATCTTGATTGGTTTATGTGAGGTGGCAAAAAACTTTTTCACAACCATTTTTAGCGGTCATCTCGCATCCCCCCTTACATTCAGAACCCCTACAAAAAGATATAATGATTAGGTATGGAAATGACTCCAACAGGGCCAATGCAAAACACAATGCAAAGCATCAACTTATAAGTTGGCAATTAGTAGAAATTTGCTGTACTGTACATATGTGCATGAATGAAAAGATATATGATATAAAATGGAATTAACGACATTCTTTATTTAAGATCACTACAATTATTTTTTTGATGCATTTTTACATCTTTAGTACATGTTAAGCATTTTCTATCATGTATATAAACTCTACAGATACTATGGAATTCCTGATGTATATTCTGTAACAGGAGCATTTCCACTCTTTGATGACATCAGATAGCCAATAATTGTGGATGAGGTTTCCATAGCATTCTACAAGATCTATACCCGAATCTTATTTAACTATGTACATCATCATCATCATCATCGTCAGTTAACGTCCACTTTCCATGCTGGCATGGGTTAGACATTTTGACTGAGTATTGGCAAGCTGGGCAGCTGCACCAGGCTCCAATCTGATTTGGCAAGGTTTCTACAGCTGGAAGCCCTTCCTAATGTCAAACACTCCAAGAGTATTGTAGGTGCTTTAACATGTTACAAGCTTGGGAGCTACTCAGGTGGCTCTGGCATCGGCCATGCTCGAATGATGCTTTTTACATGCCAGCCAGGCAGCACTGGCATCGATCATGCTCAAATGATGCTTTTTATATTCCACTTGTATGGGTGCCAGTCAGGCAGCACTGACATCGACCACACTCAAATGATGCATCCTATGTGCCAGTCAAACAGCACTGGCATCGGCCATGGCAATGATTTCACTCAGTTCAACAGGTCTTCACAAGCATGACATATTGCTCAATGATTGAAGGGTGCTTTTAAATGGGCCAGTAACATGTAAAAGGCACCCACTACATTCTTGGACTGGTTGGCATTAGGAAGCGCATCCAGCCATAGAAACCAGGCCGAGGAAATGTAAGGAACCAAGGATTGTGGAGATTTGCAGTACCTGAGAAGATATGTCAAACTAAGTAAAATCACTGTCATCCATACATAAAATGCATTTGTACTGGTGCTGCATAAATGTACCCCAGCCATTGGTATGTAAAAAGCACCCAGCACACTCTGTAAAGTGGTCGGCATTAGGAAGGGCATCCATCTGTATGAACCGTGCCACAACAGACAATTGAAGTATGGGCAGCTCCCCGGTGGGCCAGCCCCATGTCAGCGTGAAAAATGGATGTTAAACACTGATGAAGATGATGATGATGATATGTAAGTGCACGTGTGTATGTATGTGGTGAGGAGGTTGTGCCTATTTGTCTGCACATTGCATGATGATTATAAATGAGTGTCACCACTATTCAAGCAATGTTCTTTTGTGTTCAATCTTCTGAGAAAAACATATCCACCCATAGGGAGATACTATCTTGCTTAATAAATGGCAGTTGGTGACAGGAAGAGCACTTGTTCATAGAAAATCAGCACCAAAGAGATCCATTTGATCCATGTAAGCATGGAAAAACAAACATTAAATACATATATTTATTTTATTTACACACACACTTATTTATGTGTGTGTATACCATCACATTATTTTTACTTCTGCTTTCCATGTTGGCATGGGTTGGGCAGTATGTCATGGATCAAATCATTTCTTATTGGATATTTGTTCATGTCATTTGGGTTGGTTTTTATAGACATGGACACACATAAATACATATAGAAATATATAAACATTGTATTCACCAATATATATATATATATATATATATATATAATATATATATATATATATATATATCAACCCTTGCTACATGGAAAACGGATGTTAACAATGATTGATATATATATATATATATATATATATATATATATATATATATGTATATATATTCAGTCAGCATTGCATTTTTCTGATCTGAATTTTATTTTTCTTCTCTATATAATGGTTTTCAATTTCTATGCCCGTATGCCAAAGTCAAGAATCTTGTTCTATATTCACAAACAATGGATTTTTTCTCCCTTAAGTAATGGATCAGGAATTTCTCAGAAGTAAGCTACATGGAAATATATAAAAACGAAGAAACCTACATATTGGATTTTCTAATATACTTTTCTTCTGAAAATATTCCTGATCCACTGCTTCAAGGTAAAAAAAAAAAGTCCATTGTTTACTATTATAGATCAGGTACTCTTAGCATTGGCACACAAGCATAGGAAATAAACAGCATTATATAAGAATTATAAAAATGAAATTTGAGTGACAAAAAAACAATCAGGGTAACTGAAATACAAATAAATGGTAAATGCAATGTTTTATATCAGTCTGCCTGTCTGTCTGTCTATGTATGTCATTCACTTATTCATTGAATATCTACTTTTCCATGTTAACATGGGTTTAGATAGGGAGATATTAGGGCTGGATTTTACAACTGGTAGTTTTTCCTATCACTAACCTTTTGGTTTAGCTGGCCAAAACTTTGAACTCATTGTCAACAATATTCTTTTATATATATATATATATATATATATATATATGGCGGTATACAAGCCAGCGAGCTGGCAGAGATGTTAGCACACCGGGCGAAATGCATAGCCGTATTTCGTCTGTCGTTACGTTCCGAGTTAAAATTCTGCCGAGGTCGACTTTGCCTTTCATCCTTTCGGGGTCGATAAATAAAGTACCAGTTTCACACTGGGGTCAATGTAATCGACTTAATTCCTTTGTCTTTCCTTGTTTGTCCCCTCTATGTTTAGCCTCTTCTGGGCAGTAAAGAAATATATATATATATATATATATATATATATATATATATATGTATATATGTATGTATATATGTATGTATATATGTATGTATATATATGTATGTATATAAATTTATATATATATATCTGTATATATATATATATATATATAGCATAATTAAATCTCAGAATGAGATTGAAACAGTAATTGCTCGATATTAAAGTATAGAAGCCATCTTTCATGGCAACTTCACACATTGAGAGGGGGTGTACTGTAGCTTTATAGCCCCAAGAGATCTTCGTCTCTAGCTGGCTTTAGACACAAATCTTGTCCTTGCGACATCAGTGGCAGACGCCATTACAAAAACTTATATCTATTACAAAGGAGCCTTCTCTTTCAGCGCTACCTGGTGGTTACCGCCTGTTGACGAGGGACAACAATCCCGAAACTAGTTCGAGCGTATCACTCAGGCTTGCGAGGAAGGGATGGCCTCCCTTTGCAAATACTCCTGTTTAATTCTGAGATCCACTCTGAATCGGCCAGCCCCAGAAGGAAAGAATGCAACGCAACAGAGATGAACATGAAACAAAATAAACTTTTTTGAAGACAGTAACGGTTAAAAACATGGATGACACAGGCAGTGTCCACTATGTGGTCGCTCTTGCGCTAAAAATAGATCCACAATGGTCTCAACCACCAAGAATTGTTCCCAAGGAGAATTAGCACAACTATGAACGTAAACGAGCAGGACAAATGAAAAATAACAACAATGTAGATTAATTCTGGACAATTGTTTCGCTGTTAATGGATTATGCAATGTTACTTACATAATATATTTGCAGCTCTTCAGTAGAATTTGTCGTGAATACAATTTACTGAACCGCACGCCAGATTTTATCATAAAGCTAAACACACGTGTGGTTCAGTATATTATATTCGCAGTTATGATTCGAATGCCCTCGTTATAGCGCAACAAAATTCCCGGAAACAGATACTGCATAAATAATTTACTGCAGTATAATTAAAATCAAAAATAAGGGTGAAAAAATTGGATATTAATTTAATAATAACATCAATTTAACACCAAGTGGTTTAGCGCATAAAAACCTGGGGTACAGTAAAAATTAATACACAAATATAAGAGAGTGTCCACTATGTGGTCGCTCTTGCGCTAAAAATAGATCCACAATGGTCTCAACCACCAAGAATTGTTCCCAAGGAGAATTAGCACAACTATGAACGTAAACGAGCAGGACAAATGAAAAATAACAACAATGTAGATTAATTCTAGACAATTGTTTCGCGGCTCAGTGGTTACTGATGAGGTTGACTTATTCTTCTTTTCGGATTATGGCTGCTGTTGCTTAGTGAGTGGATTGACTCAGTGCACAGCCTTACTCATTTAAAAAAAATCTTCTTGCACAGGCTTTGCACGATAACAATATGATTAAGCTTCGTGCAATGGCCATACCCGAAAACGAGGGTGCAGCCACCATATAAAGATATATATATATATATATATATAAAGATATATATATATATAATATATAATAAAATATATATAATATATATATATATATATAAATATATATATATATATATATATATATAATATATATATATATATATATATATATATATATATATTATATATTAAATATATATATATAATATAATAAAATATTATATAATATATATATATAATATATATATA
>NC_042998.1:85512690-85515190 GCF_006345805.1 Octopus sinensis
AAAAAGAAAAAGTTTGCAAAATTAATTCTGTGATATGAAATGTTATCTTTTGCTGCATATTAGTAATTATCCAAAATTATAGAGCTTGGCACAGTCCTGTAGTTCACCAGCTCCTATCAAACCATTCAACTCATGCCAACCTGGAAAACAGACATTAAATGATGATGATGATGATGATGATTCATGGCCTTCTCTTATAATATCCTCTATTAAATTAATCTATAACAGCTTATACATTAGATATATAGTTAAGTACTGAATATTCATATTTATGCCTAAAATACATTCTTACAGTTCATTAAATTACTCCCCTTACATCGTAAGAACATAAAATCATAAATTTTCCCCATTAAATCGATAGGTTTTCCAATATTCTATTTATCATAAAACCCATACAAGCTACTCACACTGCAAACTAATTCTAAAATGTGATCACTCAGTCTAACTTCACACATTTCCTTAAAATATCTGTGAACTAGCTAACGGTAATTTAGCTAGTTCATTACAAATCCCATTACTTGTTATGTGTATTTCTTTCATTTATCGTACATATTTCTGCTTAATTAATGATATACCATGAGAGTTAATAAGCCTTCCTGTTAGATAATAACTTTTTAATATTCCTACATATTTTAATGAAATAGAGTTTTACAACTCAGTAAATTATTCCCCATACAGTCTTCCCTTCTGAGGAAAGTGTGTTCAATTTTCATTCATTAAATATTTCTTGATATATTTCCCAATCTTCTCATCTTAATTAAGGCATTTGGTTTAGTGGTGAAGGTGTTGGACTCACAATTTAAAGTTATGGTTTGATTCCCAGGCTGGGTGGTATGTTGTATTTAACCTACTCAGCTGAAAATGAGTACCATTGTCAGTGGTGGTGGGGTTAACCCTGCAATAGGCTAATAAGGTCCTGTTTAGGGGAAAGTATTGTGCTTTTCGTCATTTATATTCTATGGAGCCTGGGATAAGCTCTGGCCTAATGAGCTTGAAGACTCATGAAAACCTTTAACTGAATGATCTTACTATTCAGTTAATCTCATTTTCAATTCTATATATTCCTGAGATGAGGAATTTATAGATTATATATTAGTTGGAGTGATGTCCTCATCTTGATTGGACACCAGCTCTTCCAAACATGAAAATGCAGCTCAAAGGTTGCTTTAACACTGTTGTCAAGATAAAGAGCAATTCACAGAAGGTCCTTGACTCATTTATGGAAAACGACTTCAAGGCCAGATTCCAAAAGTGTCAGGAATGCTGGGACCAGTGCATTGCTGCAGGAGGTGACTATTTCAAAGGAGATGGTATTAAAACTTAGGTAAATAAGTTATTTTTTATTAAACATAACTAGTCTGAGAACCTTTTGATACCACCTCGAATATCTATGACAAAAACAGGAAAAATCTAACATTTCACTTTATACCTTTTATCAAAGAGAAGGAAAAGTACTAAGAGAAGCAAGAGAAAAAGAAACGATGCCAAATGTGCATGTTTACTTGGTGGGCCTAGTAGAAACACACACATCCCTCCTTTACTATTCCCCTCTCACTATCTCACCTACCCATTCTTCACCATACCAGCACCCTTACTAGATCCCACACCCAATACTACATACCTTGGTTATTCAGTAGTACCTCTTTGAATTCCATCTGCTAACTTAAATGCCCTTCTGAAACTCTTTGTATGTTGACCAGGCTGGCTGATCATTTCATAGTTGCAAGCAATACCTCTGAGACATCTAACTTGGCAATGAATTACCAATCTCACGACATTTCTATTCTGTGGATCACTCTAAGTGTTATCTCTCCATTTTAAGTCTCACCCTACATACCAGATCATTGAACTCTTGTCTGTATAGAACTAAAATTTATCTTTTATTCAAACTTTTGTCTTCTAAGTTCTCAATACCCATCCTCTTTTTCTTCAACTTTCTCTTTTATTCAAACTTTTGTCTTCTAAGTTCTCAATACCCATCCTCTTTTTCTTCAACTTTCTAACACTTTTCTTTAACCCAAATCACCTCGCATGCATATATCATACACAAATACTCTCACTCACACCATAATTATGCAACTCGCATGCCACAACACACAAATATGCACACAGAAGGCCTCTTAAACACAGACACACACACACTCGTGCTCATTCACTGCAAAAAATATACATACATTCTAAAACATACACTACACAGATGCACACATTAAAATCAATATGCACACAATTAGACAGTAAACACAGGCACACATATGCACACACATCCACACTGGTAACACAGGTTCATAACCAAAAAGTGATACACATAAAAACTACTGCAAACTCATGCATTCAGCTTGCACAGACACACACATACACGCATTCAACTTGCACATATACACACACATTAAAATCATACATGCAGCATACAGCACACACATGCACGCACACGCACACAACAACAACAAAACCACACAGCATATACTTTTCTACTCTTTTATTCTTTTACTTATTTCAGTCA
>NC_042998.1:85520190-85522690 GCF_006345805.1 Octopus sinensis
CATACAATTATGCTTTCTATACTACATGTATGAAAGAAATATTGTTATCCATATATGTAAAAATGTAAATGTGTGTATGTGTGTGTACACACACATACATACAATTAGAAAAGAAAAATAGAAAAAATTGCTTTTAAACCATTTCTTTGTCTTAATATTGTCTGCAGTGTTCTAAACACTCTTATTACTCAATTATTCACAGATAAACAATTTTCTTTGTGTAGATCAATTATGTGTAATGTTTCGTCTGGAATCTATTTTGGCATTTTTTATCATCATGAACACCATCGTCATCATCATCATCATCTTCATCATCATTGTCATCACCACCACAATCATCATCAACATCCTCATCATCATCATCATCACCGCCTCCACCAACATCATAATCACCTGTAACAACACCATTGTCATCGTTATCATCAACATCATCACTGTTGCTACCACCACCACCATCATCATCATTATGTCTGTCATCATCATTGCCTTCATATTTCTAAATGTATTTGTCATCAGTTTTGTAAATATAGTACTTCTTCTACCTCCACCACCATCACCACCAATTCTGCAAGAAATGCATGATTGTCTCAACTTTCTTTTCATAAGTATCTGTGGTTTTGAAGCCTTCATGAAAATTATTTGATGCTGTTGACATTGATGTTGCTATTTATCGATTAGTGTGAAGAGGAAAGAACATTGTTTTGTGTTATTATGTAATCCTCTAGCAGTTCCCTTCTTCTAACCCTCGCTATATCCCAAACCCCCACCACATGGTTGACAGAGCAGGTATCAAATTAATGTTCTGAGGTTGATTCAGTTTATGATTTCTGTGTACTTGCGCCTTGTCAAAGGAAAATTGTTATCTTTGTCTTCATCTACTTCAACATCATTATCATTATCGTCATCATCATCATATTTGTTATCATTATTGTCTGCTCATCAATTTTGTCATCATTGCCACCTTTATTATCATTATTGCAGTCATCAGCATCCTCTTCATCATCATCATCATCGTTGCTGTCACCTTTATTATTTTTGCTGTCATCATTATCATCATTGTCATCTTTCCCTTCCTCCTCCTCCTCATTGTCATTGTCATCACATCATCATTGTGGTTCTCATCATCTTCACCTTCATGATCACAATCATCATCATAATCTGTATGGGCATGCTCCCTTGAATCATACCTCAACATCTTAAAAAAAAGGAAAAGAAACATGTTAAACTAAGCAGTCCTCAGTATATCTGAAAAGAAAGCCAGTATGGTCCCAGTTAGAATGGTTTTGATCATAAATCTCCTGGATCAGAGCTGAACTTGGGCTGCTTGCCACCATTGTCATCAACATCATCATCATCGCTATCATTATCTTCATCATCACCACCATAAACATCATGTTCTTTCCTATTATCATCATCATCATCTCTCCTACTAATATTATCACCATCATCATCACCATTACAAATACCACCACCACCATCATCATCATTAATGCCACCATTGCCATCCCCACCATCATCACCACTCCTACCACCATTGTCATCATCATCATCACTCCTATGACCATCACCTCCATCTTCATTTCTATCATCATCATAATCATCACCACCTTTACCATAATTTTTTTTCTTTTTTGGTTTACCTTGATACCCAACAAAAGCTCAATAACTAAAAATAGTCCCGATTTATTAAGTTGGTGTCGGCACAAAACAACTGGCAAGCTTTAATTAGTTTTGTCTGACATTAAATAAAATTCTTCTCGTTCTTATTATGCTCTCTCTCTCTCTCACACTATCTCTCTCTTCTTTTTTCTCATTTGATTCAAATATTTTTCATCGCCCACACCTACACACATATATATATATACCCTTAACCTCATCAGTCTCCCACCCACAGCATGTTTGGTGAAAAGTTTGGCTTCTAGTTTCATGTTATAGCTTGCTAGCTTTTATAACCTTTTTTCTTTATGGAAAGCTGCAGAAAGGAAAAGTATTTGATTTCCACCATATTATCACAGACAACAACAACAACAATGATAACTAATGAGAATTTTGTTGTTGTTAATTTTTCTTTGTATTTATCTTCATCCTCTCTCATCCTCTCTCTCATTTGTCTTTCCACGATGTCTCTCTCCCTCTTCCCCCTCTTCCCCACTTATTTTATCCTTACTTGCACCCCCTCTCTCACTTGCTGTTCTATCTCTCTAGTTATCTAGTTACCTCACTCACTCTCTCTCTCTAGCTTTTACCTGTTTCTCTCATTTCTCTTCCTCTCCCTCTTTTCTCCTTCCTCTCTCTTTTGCTCTCTCCTCTGTTTTGTTCTTGCTTGCCTCCTCCCTCTCTCTTACTGTTCTATCCTTCTTGTTATCTAATCCTCTCCCTCACTCTCTCAAACTTCTCTTCTTTCTTGCCCACTCTTGTTTCTCTCTACACTTTATTACCTGTTCTTCTCATTCTCTCTCTCTCTCTCTCTCTCTCTCTCTCTCTCTCTCTCTTCATTCTT
>NC_042998.1:85525190-85567690 GCF_006345805.1 Octopus sinensis
AGAAGACCAGCTTGGAGGAGAAGGGTCTGGAAGCTTAAAGATCCTGCAAATGGACAGAGATTTAGAGACATACTACTCGAAGCCTCTGACGAAATAGAAGGGGATATAGCTTCACTTAATGTGGAAGACAACTGGAGATTCCTACGGGACAATCTGCTGACAGCCACTGACCAGATCTGTGGATGGAGCAAAGTACCATCTCGACCCAGAGTAACATGGTGGTGGAACACTGTGGTTGACAGGGCTATTAGACAAAAGAGACGGCTTGGAAGGACTGGAAGAACGGTGGTAGCAGGGAATTGTATCAGACAGCCAAAAGGAAGCTAGGAGACAGGTTTATTTAGCCAGAGGGGAAGCGGATAAGAAAAATTTGCCAATGTTCTGAGCCGTGAGGATGAAAGACTTGAGGTATTTCGTGTTGCAAGACAGTGTGTGAGAGAGAATCGTGATGTGGTAGGAGAGAAGTGTGTTCGCATGGATGATGGTTCACTTGCGCTAAATGAGGATGCAAAGAGAGAGGTTTGGAGATGCCACTATGAAAGGTTGCTGAATAAAGAAAATGAATGGGATAAGAGAGTCTGCCGAATGTTGACCCAACAGAGGGACCAGCTATCCGAGTTGATAGTTCCGTAGTAGCTAAGGCAGTTAGGAGCATGAAGACAGGGAAGCCCCAGGCCCATCAGGAATTACTGCAGAGATGCTCAAAATATCTGGCAGTGTCGGCTATAACCTAGTCACCCGTATAGTCAACCAGGTGATACACGAAGGAGTCATACCCAATGACTGGTGTAGCAGCATACTAGTCAACTGCTACAAAGGTAAAGGTGATGCCCTGGATACAAATAATTACAGAGGTATCAAGCTGTTGGATCAGGTAATGAAGGTTACGGAGAGGGTCATAGCCCAACTAATTAGAGAGAGAGTTAGTTTAGATGAGATGCAGTTTGGGTTTGTCCCAGGGAAAAGCACCACTGATGCTATATTCTGGTAAGGCAGCTGCAGGAGAATACCTAGCCAAAGATAAGCCCCTGTACCTGGCTTTCGTTGACATGGAGAAAGCCTTTGATAGGGTCCCCGTTCCTCATTCTGGTGGTCAATGAGGAAACTAGGGATAGATGAATGGCTGGTGAGGGCTGTGCAAGCCATGTACAGAGATGCCGTAAGTAAGGTTAGAGTGATGCTATATTCATGGTAAGGCAGCTGCAGGAGAAATACCTAGCCAAAGATAAGCCCTGTACCTGGCTTTCGTTGACATGGAGAAAGCCTTTGATAGGGTCCCCGTTCCTCATCTGGGGTCAATGAGGAAACTAGGGATAGATGAATGGCTGGTGAGGGCTGTGCAAGCCATTGTACAGAGATGCCGTAAGTAAGGTTAGAGTTGGCAGCATGTACACAGAAGAATTCAAGGTAGAGGTTGAGGTTCCACCAGGGTTCAGTACTCAGCCCCCTCCTATTTATCATAGTCCTCCAGGCAATTGTGGAGGAATTCAAGACAGGTTGCCCTGGGAGCTCCTCTATGCTGACGACCTCGCTCTAATCGCTGAGTCACTATCAGACATGGAGGGAGAAGTCCAGGTGTGGAAGGAGGGTTAGAACGAGGGGCCTTAGAGTCAAACCTAGCTAAAACCCAAAGTACTTAATAAGTAGAAAGTTAGAAAATCCACAAATATCCTCAGGAAGATGGCCCTGCTCGATCTGTAGAAAAGGTGTTGTAGGTAGAAACTCTATAAGATGTACCCAGTGTAAGCTATGGACACATAGAGGGGCAGCAATGTCAAGGTAGGCTAACTGGGAAGAAGATAGTTTTTGTATGTGGCAGATGCTCTGGAGCATTGACCTGAAAATCTGCAGAAAACAACTCCGTCACTTTCGGGGGAAAAAACTAGAAGTAGTTGATAGCTTCCGCTATCTAGGTGACCAAGTCAGTAGTGGGGGCGGGTGCGCTGAAAGTGTAACTGATTAGAATAAGAATAGCCTGGGCAAAGTTTAGGGAGCTCTTACCTCTGCTGGTGACTAAAGGCCTCTCGCTCAGAGTAAAAGGCAGACTGTATGATGCATGTGACGAAAGCTATGCTACATGGCAGTGAAACATGGGCCGTGACTGCTGAGGACATGCGTAAGCTTGTGAGGAACGAAGCCAGTATGCTCCGATGGATGTGTAATGTCAGTGTACTTACTCGACAGAGCGTTAGTACCTTGAGAGAAATGGTTGTACCTAAGAAGCATCAGTTGTTGTGTGCAAGAGAGACGATTGCGCTGGTATGGTCATGTGGCGAGAATGGATGAAGATAGGTGTGTGAGAAAGTGCCAATCCCTAGCAGTTGAGGGAACCCGTGGAAGAGGTAGACCCAGGAAAACCTGGGATGAGTGGTGAAGCACGACCTTCGGACGTTAGGTCTCACCATGGAAATGACTAGAGACCGAGACCTATGGAAGTATGCTGTGCGTGAGAAGACCCGGCAAGACTAGTGAAGCCATAATCCGTGGCCCCTACCTGGGACGTAGTCAGTCCACTGCGCATACCTTCTTCTTGTGACACTTGTGAAGACCTGTTGAGGCAAGTGAGAATCGAATCAAATCAAATCAAATCAAATCGAACCAAATCAAAATAGATGAACATCAATGGAATCTGTATCCTTGTGGTACCAGTGCGGTGGCACATAAGAAAACCATCCGAACGTGATCGTAGCCAGTCCTGCAACAACTGGCCTCCGTGCTGAGGGCACGTAAAAAACACCATCCGAGCGTGGCCGTCGCCCAGCCCCGTCTGGCACCTGTGTCGGTGACACATAAGAAAACACCATCCGAGCGTGGCCGTCAGCCAGCCTCGTCTGGCACCTGTGTCCGTTTGGCACATAAAAAACACCATCCGAGCGTGGCCGTCTGCCAGCCTCGTCTGGCACCTGTGTCGGGGCACATAAATCACCCACTACCACTCTCGGAGGAGTGGTTGGCGTTAGGAAGGGCATTCAGCTGTAGAAAAACAACACTGCAATTGACTGGCCTGGTGCAGCATTCGGGCTTGCCCAGGACCCCAGTGACAGTCCACCCATGGCTAGCATGGAAAGCGGAACGTTAAACGATGATGATGATGATGATGATGATATATATACATACAGGTCGTCGTCGACTTATGGCCACATTCGGTTCCAACTAACAGGTTGTAAGTCAGCCTATAGACCTAAATACCTTTGTTTTATAATTTTACATTCTTAAGGTACATTCTCAGGTAAAAGTTACGCAGCATCCTGTATTATACTATTATACTCACATTAGTCAAAAATTTCGGAGTCTCAAACAGTCATCTTGTAAACAAATACACAGTGGCCTTGATGTCTCCACAATAGGCTATTCGTCCAGCACTTGGGATAACCACAGTGGTGATCAATAACCAAACCTAGGGGAAGCATTTGTTAGCTGACATCATCTGTAGATGGGTTAATTTTTGGAAATTAAACCCATAAGATTTCAACTGGACTATTTATTATTGCTGCCAGAGGCTGGTGTGCCAATCGTCATAAAGTCGATCGGTCTGACTCTTGCAAGCATGAAAATGTGAACATTAAAACATTGGTAATTATCATTTATCTTCTCTCTTTTGCTTGCTTCAGTCATTGGACTGTAGCTATACTGGGACACTGTCTTAGAGGGCTTAGTCAAACAAATCAACCCCAGCACTAATTTTTTTTTAAACTTGGTACTTATTTTCTCAGTCACTTTTGGTTGAACTGCTAAGCTACAGGGACGTAAACAAACAAACACTGGTTGTCAAGCAGTAGTGGAGGGATCGAACACAAACAAAAAGACAAAATAAATATATATACAACTGGTTTCTTTCAGTTTCTGTCTACTAAATCCACTCAGAAGGCTTCGGTTGGTGCAGAGCTGTGGTAGATGACCAAGGAGCCATACAAAAGGAGTGAATCAGGAACCAAGTGATTGGGAAACAAACTTATTACCACACAGCCATGCTGTGCCTATAATGATGATATAAGTTTGTAATATGATATACACACACACGTACGCATGCACACAGCTTGTATAATTATTAACAGGAAAAATATAAACATCATAGCAACAATAGGCAAGAGTGGTCACTATTTAGAAGCAGACATATATGACAACTATTCTTACATTACAAGTCTCAATAAGAATTGTTGTCATGGTGTTGTTTATTTTTTCATGTTGATACTTATAATAAGCTGTTGTTTTACAATACATTTATGTTTACCTTTGAGGAGATGCAGAAATCTATTGAAACAATTCTACTAGTGTCTGTAAAGACATAAACATATACATTCTTATACATACAAATATAATAATGTAATTGTTGTTAAATATATCAATAATATATTTTACATAGTACCAACATTATCTGGTACATAACTCAAAACACTGGAGAGTGGATAGATACATATCATTATATCAATGTTGACAAAGTCTACTCCGTGTTTCACCCTTATCCATATATATATATATACACTCTTGGAGTGCTTGGTGTTAGGAAGGGTATCCAGCTGTAGAAACTTTGCCAGATCAAACTGGAGCCTAGTGCAGCCTTCTGGCTCACCAGCCCTCTGTCAAACCATCCAACCCATGCCAGCACGGAAAGTGGACGTTCAACAACAACGATGATGGTGATGATATATATATTTATTGGTGAGAGTTAAAAAGACACATACAGCACTTTATCCACCACATGCAGTTCTCTAACTACAGCCAAAGGGACTGGATCAGAGTGTACAAAGGAACTAGGGTTAATTAAAAAGCTATCATAGAGAATGATGCAAATGAGATCTAGCCACTATACATGAGTAAATTCTGGAATATACCAGTATTTCATGTTCGTTGATGCTACCCTTGCTATTCTGGGATTTACTCATGTATTGTGGGCAGATCCCATTTGCATCATTCTCTTTTGCTCAAGACAAGTCCTTAACCTGGTTTCCGTACACTTTTCTAATCATTTCACCCTACTCATGTTACTACTAGTGTCTCTGACAAAGCATAAATATCACACAACCACATCTCTTTGCATTAGACTTATATAGATAAACCAATATTTCTTCTTGCTTTTTATATTGATACACACACCCCTTCCTCTCTCTCTCTCTCTGTCTCTCATCTAGATTACAATTGTCTGATTACAGGTAAGCTTCTGGTGAGACAAGGCCATGACATGGTTTAAATTTTCAAATCTATTAATCTCCTTTTGTTTGTGTTGCTGGATGTAGACTGTTCACTCTACATAAATTACTAATCGCGTTGAGGAAAGCATGAACATCACTCAATCTGATTTTCACTCAACCACCGCTATAAATAAATTTTACCTCCTACTCACGTAAGAAATCAATTCTTTTCTCCAGCTTTCACCTCTCTCTGTCTCTCTCTCTGTCTCTGTCTCTCTCTCTCTCTCTCTCTCTCTCCATTTCCCCCTCTGTTACTTTCCTTCCAAAGTTTACAATCATCAGAGAACTAAGTCTGCATTATGGTTTTAGTTGCCAATTGTTGTTATTTATAATAGTTAATGTCTTTGAAAAGGGCTGTGAATAGAAGACATACTATTTAATTTCCCCTCTAGTTAATCTGAGATTTCATACCTATGTAAACCATCAATATTTATCTTTCTCTTGTTCTGCATGTCTGCCAGTCTCTCACTCACTCTCACACACACACACACACACACACACACACACACTCTCTCTCTCTCTCTCTCTCTCTCTCTCTCTCTCTCTCTCTCTCTCTCTCTCTCTCCATGCTATTCCAGAGAGAAAAAGCTGGGTCCTTATCTACAAGAGATTCTCTTAAAGCAGAAAAGTAAGCACATGTATGGATGAAATATTAAATATGTTTACATTACGTGGTGGTGTGTTGTGTTCTTGAGCAAAACACTTCATCTCATATTGCTCTGCGATCTTTTCGACACATGATGCAAGGTACACCATGCTTCTGTTCAGACAACATCAATTTGATGGAGAGAGTGAGTACAGCACAAATATTTGATCATTATAAAATGTACAGCACCAACATTTGATCACTATAAAGAAATCATTTATACAGGTCGTTCAGCAAAAGCTGAACATTCATACATTGTCTTCAACAGGAGAGCACATCACATACAATCAGGGTTGGCCAAAAGACACCCGACAGTAAATCAAAATTCTATAAATACTGTCTGTAATTCTGTATTGATTCAAATGGAAAACTGTATTGCTCAAGGATTTCAGTTTGAACAATTTTCATGATGTTTCATATTTAGATGCTTTTATTACATTCATTTAGTTGTTAAACATAAATAAACCTTTGGAATTAAATGGTTTTTATTTATTGTCAGGTGACTTTTGGCCAACCGTTTATATACATACATACATGCCATCCCTCAATATATACACACATGCATGTTCTTCCCTCAAATCCAAGGATTGATTTCTCTTCCTGGGTGAAGATTTGGACCATTAACGCAGGTGGTGAATGAGGCTAATGAAACCAATTGTTGCATAGAACACATGATTACAATGACCACATGTGAATGTCAGAGTTGGTTGTGATTGCTGCTGTCTGACCTTTCATTGCCATTGTCTCTCCTCTTCTTTTTTTTTATTCTTTTACAAGTTTCACATCCATATAGGATTGTGGATATAACAACAGTTTGATTGATCATAATCTTCATTTTCAAAATTAGGTCTTTGTTTTTGAATATGCATTTTGTTAATTTACCAATAGCTGAGTAGCCAATCAGATTCTTCGTTCTACATCTTGTTCAGAATTGCATTTTGTGGAGAGCACACTTCCAAATGGTGTATAGTTAAGAAGTTTCCCTCACAACCATGAGATTTGGGCTTTAATACCTCTGTGCAGCACATTATCCCAGGCTGACCATGGGAATTTGGTTGATGTAAATTGTAGAAAATCCAGTATCTTTTTTACTCTCTCTCTCTCTCCCTCCCATCACATGCCTACTGTGTCCTTATTACTGTTCTGCTGCTCTTCATCCCACATTTTCTACTCAATCAATCATCTACTCTCCCATACCTTCATCAACTCAAATATATCACTGATTATCCCACCCATTCCCCAATCCATCACTAACTACATTCACCCCTCAACTTCACCTTATCTCTACAGTTGTCCCCTACTATTCCTTACCTTCTTTCCAATATATACTTATCCCTCAACACTTGTTTTTCATTCATTATATTTACCCCCTCACCTGTTCCCTATCACTAACTATCTCTCACTCTCCCATTTGCTCTCAGACCCTCTACACACCCACATCCCCTCACACTTTAACTCCTAGTATAAAGCTGCCTCCTTGTCTACTGTAGCCCCATTCAATCAAAAGGGACATTTTTTTTTTGCAAGCTGCATGACAACCTCACAAGTGTTGATATCACAAAAAATGCACTCAATATGCTTTGTAAAGTGGTTGGTGTTAGAAAAGGCACCCTGCCATAGAAATCATGTCAAAGCAGATACTGGAGCATGAGGCAGTCCTTGGCCTCATAGGATCCTGTTAAACTATCCAACTCATACCAGCAAGGAACATGGATGTTAGATGATGATAATGATGGCTGGATAAATGGATGAATGGAGGTTGTCTGAAGTGCAAGAAGCTCTCCTATTAGGTCCACACATTATAAAATAGTTTTGCATTGAGAAGCATCTTTATTTTATATGGTGCTGTGTGGTTTACTCTTTAGCCATTCATGTAATTTTCCATTGCATTTTCCTAGGCCATAGAACTTAAATGCAGAATTGCAACAACAAAACACTTCTCAGTTCTCCAGTATTACTATTACTTACTGCAGTGAATTATAAAATTCTGTAACACTTAGGATTAGGTGCACTGAGTTAGTTGAGGTTTTAATATTTTAACCAAAGGACTCAGCACAGAAGTGATAAGACATGAACTATCGACATCAGATCTTTTTTTGTGTTGCATGTTGGAAATCCATGTCTTTCAATGGTTTATATCTAATTACAAAAATGGTTCGAGTAAATTCTTCCTTGCGGCTCTACACATGTAAATTGGGAATGCATGGGCATAGCCAAGATTTCAACCATGGAAGTTCCCCAAATATCGAAACAGACCCACCATTAGCCATTAAATTTGCAAAGATTACAAAATTTAAAAATATGTAATTGAAATTAAATTTTGACTTTTTTGTTTTAATCATGTTTTTGTTTGTTACTGTTAGAAAAATTTTTTAAAAACTGGAATTAGTGAGAAAATCAAATTTTAAAAATTCAAATTGAGATATGCTGAGGACAGGACAACCTCTCTAGTGCCATGATAAAATATCCAGTACTTCCAGTAGTTGATGGTAGGTAGAGCATCCAACTGTAGAAACCAAACCTAAAATAAAATGTACAAATGAAGTGTGGTTCTCAAACTCTCCTATGGGGATAGTGGTTCCCCATAAGAACTAACTTGGATCATAACAATCCATTCAAACAATGAATAGAAAGTATAGAAAGCAGATACAAAATGATGATAATACTTATAATGATCATTCAAAATTTTCAAAATGATAGAAAAAAATCAAGAGAGAGATGAACACAACAGTTATAACAGATTCCATGGAGTCTTGTTTTTTTAAAAAAATCACATCAATCATAACTACCAAGAAGGTGAAGTTGTTCACTATATAACTGCTTTAGATGCTTCTCTTGATTTGATTTATACATGTGTGTTGAACAGTGACTTGCCTCCCTAGTATGTTTCTCTGTGGACTTAAATTAACAATGAAATATATGTTAAAATGATATTAAGTATTATATCATGTTGAGTCAAAAGTTTTTCGTATTTCAAGTTTTAATAGTTCAAGCAAAGTACATACTTAAAGCATTTATTCATTAAAATATATCCCATCATACTCTATTGGTTGTTGCTCTTATGGTGCCTGAGGCTCAATGCCATGCTTCTTGTATAAAGCTGGTTTTGCACCTATTTTTAACCTCATCTATATTGTCGAACTCTGTCCATGCAGGAAATGAGCCACAGTTTGGAAAAGGGGTAGTATGATGGTACTAGGTCTGGACTGTAGGCAAAATGAGGCATCATTTCCAACCCTTCAAGTTCCTCGAGTTTATGCTTGGTCACATTGGCAGTGTGTGTTAGGGCATTGTCATGCTGTAGGAGTGCATGTCTTCAATTGACCAATGCCGAGTGACAGTCTTTCAAAACATCATATATTCACTGAAATTGTTAAGTACAAAGACTAGCATTCACAGCATGACTGTCTGGGATTAGCCCAAAGTGCAACACCCCATCAAACTTCTACCAAATACATAACATGACCTTCTATTCAAACCTTCCTTGTTTGACATGTTCTGAAGCCTAGCTGGAATAAAGCCACTGTCTTCTTTTATTAGGATCATGAAAATAGATCCATTTTCCACCACCAGCTACAATTTGATGCCAAAAATGGGTATCTCAAGGATTTGCCAGCAGTTGTTTGCAAATGTTCACGCATTGTTGAACCTGGTCAGTTCATGAGGAGCTTCTCAACAGCATCTGTTCACAAGGTGAAGCTTATTGAGGTGCCAAGTGATAGTGCTTTGTGAAGGAGCAAGTTCTGCTAACAGTGTGCTTGTGCTTGGCTGCTATTCAACCGTTTCAAGCAAGGCCTTGTCTTCCACAACAGAAGGTCACCCTGACCTTCATTTGTCTTCAAGACTGGTGTCATCTTACTAGGCTTTCCACATCATTAATTCTTTTGCTGCTGCCTATACAGCCAGTCCTTTTTACCACAGGTTGTGTAAAATGGCTCTAATTGCAATTTTCCCCCATTCATTATCAAAGCTGTAAAACAAAGAATAAACAATTAATTTGTATATGAAAATAAGGAATAAATAATTCAGCAACAATTGGACAAGTTGTATCAAATTAATGACATAACATGGAAATACAAGTTGCCAAAAATCATCAGTGAAAATCCCAAAAGCCTTTCACTCAACCTGGTAAACACCAGTTTACAACATCTTTTAACAGCATAATTTTTTAATCTCCACATGTCAATTAGCTAGTATTGCAGGATGAGTTAAATGTCATATGGAAATGCTATGTATTATATGTATGTATATATATATATATATATATATAGATATATATATATATATATATATATATATATATATATATATATCAGTGTTTTACATAGCAGGGTGCCTCAACTCTGTACACATGTTGGCAATTAAAATAAACACTTGAATCAAGTTATGAATGAATTAACTTGTAAGATTTTCAACATGAAATGATATTTGAAACTATTAGCACCAAATTGATATAGAAACGAGCAGCATCAGTAATTAATGCTTATAATGTCTAATATCATTTTACATTGAAATAATCATTAACAGAATAATTATTAACAAACTAATTATTCAGAACAAATACATATTACCCAGTGGTATAACATTTCCAGACAGTCAAAATACTTTCTATTCTGCATAACCTGAGAAACAATTATCATTCAAGATCGCACCAGTTCTACTTTTATTTAATAACTTTAATTAATATAATCAAATCTAAAACTTTTAAACATTTGCTATCTCTCAGTATACGTGTTTCAAGCTTTTACACATCTTTTTTGATCTACAAGTATTTATGTACGATTTGTGTAGCACCTTGGGTAAGGGTCTTTAATGTAATCTTGAGTTGACCAATATCTTATGAGTGAAATTATCAGGCAAATATTGTACAGAAGCCCATTGTATGTGTATCTGTGTGTGTGTGTTTGTGTGGCTGCAGTCTAATGACTGAAACAAGTAACTGATAACAGATAAAGGGTAACATTTCTATCTCTGATCTTAAAAGTAGAATACATTGAAAAATATATCTCTCGTTGTATTGCCACCTGAAATAATCTTTGTTAGAAGTTCTTCACTTTATGATATTTTCAGATGCATATTTGTAAATATTGATTTGTTGTTGTTATCATCATCATCATTATTATTCATTTTATTTTTTTGTATTTAAATTGGCTGAATTTGGTTGGCATAAAGTTTGTGATATAAGTTTAAAAATATCAATGCTTTGTTTTGTTGATATGTTGCCTTTGATAACAGGAAAACCCCCAGGAAGCCATATAGTTTTATATTTCTCTCTTTGTTCCCCCTTTTTATTAGTTTTACATTAGTACACACACATCTAACATTTCACAGTTGTTTGTTTGAATGCTACTTTGGTATAGTGCTGTGGTATCCCTGGAAACAATGCTTTAACTTCTGATGATTCAGTTTACTTAGCCATAAATGAAGAAGAAGAATGACATTTGGATAAACACATATACAACTGGTTAAGTTCTGACTCAAATTCTCCTGTGAGTAGTCACAGTACTATCCTTAATAAAAAGATGATGTTGATGAGGAGGAGGAGAAGGAGGAGGAGGATGGTGGTAGTGGTGGTAATAATAATTAAGCTAAGTTTTCTCAGTTTTAAAAACAATCCTCCTCCTTGTCGTTAACGTTATTGTCATCATCATCATCATCATCGTTGTTTTAATGTCTGCTTTTCTTCTTACGTGGATCATATGGAATTCACTGAAGGAGATTTCTATGTCCAGATACCCTATCTGTCACCAATTTCTCTTGTTTCCAAGCATTATGTTATATTACCATGGCCAGACATGTTTTTATGGAAGATTGGAAACTAAGGTCAACATTTGTATGACTGTGAGACTCACAACTATTACATGTCAAGACAAGGAGATGCAAACACACAGGCCTGCACACAAGTACATGTGTGTATATATACGCTGGTTTTCATTCTGTTGCTATGTACCAAGTCCATTCACAAAGCTTTGGTTAACCTAAGAATATAGTAAAAGACTCTTGCCCAAGGTGCTACACAGTGGGACTGAACACAAAACCACATAGTTGGGAAGTGAAATTCTTAACTGCACAACTTAAGGGTTAGTATCTTTAGCAAAAGATTAAATTGGTTGGCTTAGCAATTGTGTATAACTAGCCCTATGCATCTGGTTTGCACTGCAGTTTTTGTAAAGTTGTTTAATTTTATAACTATAAGCTAAGTAGCATTATAAAATCACTACTGAATTATGTATGGTTGATAGATGTCAAATTCTGGAGATTTGTTCCTCACCTGTTTAACAACATAGCAACTGAAGGTAAACACTGACCCCAGTGGACTACATAAGTCTGTAAAAGGAATTAATGCTAAGAACATCATTATCATCATTTTAATGTCCACTTTTCTAGACTTGCATGAGTCAGACAGAATTTGTTGAGACAAATTTTCTAGTCAGATACCCTTTGTATCACCAACCTCGTTTCCCAGCAAGTTAATATTTTTCTATGATTAGATATATTTTCATGGAAGACTGGAAACAAAAGATTCCATTTGTATGATTGATGCTCTTCTATAACTATCTTATGATGACAAAACAAGGAAACATAAACACACATACAGGATGTTCAATCTAAATTTGACAGTTTGCATAAAAGGAAAATAAAGCACAATATCCCAACCAAAAATTAAATTATTTAAAAAAATCAAAAAATATCAACTAGATTATGACTAGAAGATAACAGTTTACACAAAGTAGCCACCCTCAGCTGCCGCAACAGCCTCCAGCATTCTTCACAGCATTCTTCACACATAGGGCCTTCCAGCAGCAACCCTCTCCAGCCAAGGTTTGATGACATTCTCCAGCAACTTCATATAGCCATCTGAATTGTGCCCTATTCAAAGATGTGGGGCAACCTGACATCACCCTTACTACAGACACACAGACACAGCCAAAGACCATCATAGTCTGGGGGGAACTTGGTTTTCATGATGTGCATGTCTCATCGTACAGCCTTTACAAAGTTCACATAGCTTTGAGCAGCAGTCATGATGTTGGCATTTTGATACCTAGCACAAATCATCATAATACAGGTAACTTTTTTCCAGTTTTCAGGTGGCTTCCAGTCCTTGTCAGTTTACTTTTTTTCTCAACTAAAACTTTAATCTTCATTCTCTCCAATGCCATTGACTACTTACCAATACATCAAGCTGTTCCTGAACAAAGGAAATATAGAAAAATTGTCAAATTTAGCCTGAACATCCTGTGTACACACACACACGCACGCATGTATGCATGCACACACACACACACTTATAAATTTGTAAACAAACCCAACGGCTGTAAATTACAGAGAAGTGTGACATGCATAGGTCCATTTTAATATCTATAATTATATATTATTTGCAATAATATATGCTCCATTTAAAGCAACTAAACCTAAACAATGGAAAACAATGGGCTGAATCACTGGGAATTGAACACATCAATGCTTACATAGCTCCCTATGCACCCAATTCACCCACACATCAATTTCAGCCAATTTCAATGTATAGATAATTTTAGTCTAGAATATATATTTATAAATTTGTAAACAAACCCGAAGGCTGTAAATTACAGAGAAGTGAATTAGGTGCATATGGAGCTCTATAAGCATTGATGTTGTGCTCAGTTTTAGTCACTTTAAATGGAGCATATATTATTATATAAATATTATATAATTATAGTTATATACACAATGGGCTTGTTTTAGTTTCTCTCTACCGGATCTACTCACAAGGTTTTAATTCAGTCCTGGGTTATAGTAGAAGACACTTACCTAAGTTACTACATTGAGGGACTGAACCCAAAACCACATGGTTAGAAAGTAAAACAGATCCTGTATGATGATAAGTCAAAAGCCAATGTAAGTTACTAGCAGAAGCTTAAAGAACAATGTATGTTGCTAATGCAATTGTTTCAAACAAAATAGGCACAATAGGTGGCAATAATCGATCACATCAACCCTAGTATTTGAGAGTTGGCAAAAGGAACAGCATCCTGTCATAAAAAACACTTTGTCCATGAACTCAGATCTTTGTAAGCATGGAAAAGTGAATGCCAAAACAATGATGATGAATTCAAATAAAATTTTCATTTAATAGAACAGTAAGTGGAAATTTTCAAGATAAGATGCTTCTTTTTATTATTTTGCTTGTTTTAGTCATTTCACTGCAGCCATGCTGGGGCAGCATCTTCAAAGATTTAGTCAATCAAATATATATATCGAGAGAGAGAGAGAGGTGTATAGGTATGTATATATAAATGATGGGCTTTCAGATAGTTTCTATTTAGCAAATTCACACAGCGTTGGTTGGCCCAGGACTATAAGAAAAGTCATTTACTCAAGGCACTGCAGGATGGGACTGAACCTGAAACCACATGGTTTGCAGGACTAATGTTTTAACCACACAGCCATATCTGCCACCATAAATAATTGAGTTTTCTGTTTACTTTTATTTTTATGTTCCATCTTCTCATTTTTCTTCGTTTTTTTTCTTACATTCTTCACCTGTTATACAAACATGGGCTTAATGGATTGGATTATTTTAATATTTGCTAATTTGCTTGGATTGTTGATGAAAGTCCTGCAGTTATTTCATCTACGTCTCATTGGTGATCATTAAGGGGAAAATAAACAAGGAAAATACATAAAATAGTTTCATTCTTGTAACTCTTTATTTCAGTTTTGCTCCTTTTTTTTTTTACTCTTCTCTATTGAAGGCATTGGCTCTGTGGTTACAGAAGTTTGCTCCACAACCATGTGCTTTCAGGTTCAATCCTCTCTGCCATGTATCTTAGGTGATTATCTTCAACTTCTACTGTAGTCTCAGTCTGACCAATGTGAGTAGATTTGATAGACAGAAACTGAATGGAAACCTGTTGTACGTGCATGTATGTGTGTGTGTATGTACACACACACACACATGGAGGCATAACTGTGTGGTAAGAAGTTTATTTCCTAACCACATGGCGCCATTACATGGCACTTCGGGCAAGTGCCTTCTAGTATAGCCTCGGGCTAACCAAAGTGGATTTGGTAAACAGAAACTGAAAGAAGCCCATCATATATATAATTATATGTTTGTTCTCCCCACTTACCACTTGACGACTGGTGTTGGTATGTTTACATCCTTTGGCAAAAGAGACTGACAGAATAAGTACCAAGCTTAAAAAAAAAAGTATCAAGGTTCATTCATTTGGTTAAAACCCTTGAAGGCACTGCCCTAGCATGGCTGCTGTCCAATGACTGAAACAATAAAAAATAAAAGGATAAAATATATATCTATATTTATATGTGTATGTGCGTGTGTATGTATGTATGTATATATATATATATATATATATATATATATATATATATATATATATATATATATATAGAGAGAGAGAGAGAGAGAGAGAGAGAGAGAGAGAGAGAGAGACCATCCATCCCATGCTAGCATGAAAAACAGATGTTAAATAATGGTGATATATATAGCTAGAACTGTAAAAGAGCACACAGCAAGCTGCTAAACATAGGAGGTGGGGGAAACCCAGTTGGAAACAGTGCAAGTTTTTGAGATGGTCATTGTGGCCAAATGATAAGATCTCCCAAAAATTCTAAATTCAATCTCCACCACAGGTGGCATTTAAATAACAGCAGGAGGACACCTAGGAGTCACTACCTTAACTTGGCCCAGGAACAAATGGAGCTGAAACACTCGTTTGACAGTTCTTCCTCTGAAGATTTCTCTTGCTGTCCACGAACCCCATAGCAAGTTTTCACCTACTATATGCTGCATTATATATGAGGGAGTACTGATAAGTTCCTAGCTTTGGGTAAAAGAAAATACAGGAGGGTCAGTTAATTATGATTTTATTCATCATATTCCCCTCTCTAGTTCATATACTTCTTGCAGTAGTTCTTCAGTTTTTCTAAGCACTGTAAAAGAACTTGGAAGTTTGGGCCTCCAATCAGGCCTTTTGCAATACCTTTAAAGCCAGGAACTTTTCAGCACCCCTTGTATATGTGTTGTATTATATAGTGACTCTGATAAGGCAGTAAGCTGGCAGAAACAATGGCACACAGCAAAATGCTTTGTAGTATTTCATCTGTCTTTACATTCTGAGTTCAAATTCTGCCAAGGTCGACTTTGCCTTTCTTCCTTTCAGGGTCAATAAATTAAGTACCAGTTGCATACTAGAGTTGATCTAATTGACTGGCTCCTTCCCCAAAAATTTTGGACTATGTGCCTAGAGTAGAAAAGTATATAGTGACTCTGATAGTTGAAGTAGCTGTTGTGCCAAATTTTAAATATAAATATATGTATGTTCCTTCTGAACATAAATATATGTATGTTCCTTCTGAACACCATCTGAGTAAAATAAGTTAGGGTTGACAACAGGAACAGCATCCAGCTGTAAAAAACCTGCTTCAGTAATTTTCATGTTGCATGAACCAGCTTAACAAAGCAGACATTATAACAATGACAATGGGGATGGCAGTGATGACTGTGATGATCATGAACATTATGATCATCATCATTTTCATAACAGAAATAAAGAGCCATACTAATAAGTCAGTCATACTATCTATTCTATGAACTTATTTATATAAATATATTGTTTTATCATTTTTTTAGCAATATAGAATAGTAGATTTAGTGACAATCATATGTAGATATTTATTTATTAATAATCTGTCATTTGAAATTATTTTATTTATTCGCTATTTGTGAATTCATGTCATTGAAAACCAGGTTTTGGGATTTGCCTATGTCAGATTCTGGGCAATAATATATGTATATACATGCATACATTAGTGCGTAACTCCCACCTAGTCACTTACACATACTCACACTTAGGTTTAAATTAATTACAATTAGATTGCATGTGATAAAGTTGTATTTGGGTGGGGTGGCAGAATATGATGAAATAAAAAAATGAATAAATGCATTATATTTTGTACTTACTACCCTCTCAGCTGTAAGACCAAATTTTTCTCCTTCAGACAGCTGCAACCAAGATGTATTTCACAATGCCACACCAGGAATATCTGTTTCCCATTAGTTTTGGTTAGTCCTCAATTTCATATTGAGTGCAACTGTGTTGAGAGAAAAGTTAGGCACAAGAAGGATTAAATGTGGTATGCAGGAGAGGAGACTGCATTGGTTTGGACATGTGATGCATATGAGTGAAAACAGCTGTATGCAGAAGTACCTGTCACTGAAAGTGGATAGTACCTGTGAAGGAGGGGGATCCAGGAGGACATGGGATGAAGTGGTGAGGACTGATCTTCGGGTGATGGGGCTCACAGAGGAAATGACAGTAGACCAAGATGTTTGGCAATATAAGGTCCTTGGGAAGTTCCATCCACAAAACTGAGTGCTAGAAGAGTTGTGTCCCACTCACATGTAACAACACACACTTCACTCACTCTACCCTCAGAAATCAAACTACAACTTCTCTTCTGATTGCATCTTTCTCTTCCTCACATTTCCTCTTCATACATTATGATTGTTTTCCAATCTCCTTTCTTGCCTTCACTGCTGTGCTCACTGTATCACTGCTCCCCACACCCACTCCCTATTTTTCTAACCAGGATCTACGCTCATATTCTTGATACTTGTGAGTATACCCTAGCACTACACCATCTCTCTTCTGTTCTCTCTTAAACTTTTGCTGTTTCCTACTCTCTCTATCTCTCTCTCTCTCTCTCTCTCTCTCTCTCTCTCTCTCTCTCTCTCTCTCTCTCTCTCTCTCTCTCTCTCTCTCTCTCTCTCTCTCTCTTTCCTTTTGGTTGCTCTCGTTCCCTTTGATCACTCTCTCTCCCTTTGGTCACTCTCACTCTCTCTTTACCTTTGGTCACTCTCTTGTTTTTCCTCTAACTAGGTAACTAAGTATCACCTTTACATGAGCACACTTGTTTCTGGCTTCATTCTGTACCTCTCTCTCATTCTCTATCTCTTCTCTTTCTCTCACAGGGTAACCACATGCCTCCTATATAGTAAGACACCTATTTCTCTGATATACTCTAACCTTTCATCATTTGATACTGGATCACTTCCTCTAATGCCCCCTCTGTAGTGGCAAGATACCTGCTTCTGTCTCTCTGTCTCTTTGTCACACTGACTTTCATCCTCTGACACAAATGCCCTGCCCCTCTTATAATTCCTTATCTTGTGAGTTACTTGGTTACCCTGCTAGTGCCGGTGCCACATTAAAAGCATCCAGTCCACAATGAAATGTGGTTGCCTGTGCTTGTGCCACATAAAAAGCACTGAGTCCACTCTGTGGAGTAGTTGATGTTAGGAAGGGCATCCAGCTGCAAAACCCCTGCCAAAACAGACACAGTAGCCTTGGGTAGATTTTCTACCTGGCCAGCTCCTGTCAAACGTCCTACCCATGCATGCATGGAAGATGGACGTTAAATGATGATGATGATGCTAAGTATCTCTGCCAGTAACATCAATGTAACTGAGTGATCTTCATCCTCTGTTAGTGTTTGGAAGTTTCTAAAATATAACATCTGTCATTAAAATCCAAATACTGTTGTGGTTTACTTTACTGTAGATCTCTAGGTTTTGGTAAAATAATATAGGGCTATATACTTTCATAACTAATAAATGATTAACTTTTATAGCTAATTAATATATGACTGACAAAAGAACAGGAGTTGTGTAATCACTAAAACTGTGAACTGTTAGTACACTGAGTTCTAATAACTGGCTTCTGGAACCGCTCTAAGTGGAATCATGAAATACCTATACAACTAATGAAAATATATTGAAATTACAGTTTGAAACAAGCACACAAAACTGCAAATGATACAAAGAATTATTTTGTACCAGAGAAAAGAATATCCTGACTTCAATGAGATTAGATATATTTTCATAGCAGGTTTTGAGAATGTATTGACTCAGTTTTCTTACTTTTTATTTCACAAATTGGCTTTAAATAGGGAGTAAACTACAAATAGTATAAAACTTGAAATAGTGCTCCTGGTTTTAGCATTATATGAAATTTAAAGGTTCCCCGAAACCTCTGGCTCACACAAATGCTGTCTCTTTTCTCTGCTTTTTCTATCACTACCATAATGGTCTTGCTCCTTAGAGCTGGCAGGGCTCATGCCACTCCCACTCAGGCATTCTTGACCTACTCATCACTTCTCTCATCTCCCACAAGCCTTGCACTTGTCTCTAAACCCTGTCCCCACTTTCCAGAACATCAGCCTACTGGAATTCACTCTATTTATGCCTTTCCTGTAGATGTTGACTTGCAAAAGGCCAAGAGAAACATTGTCATAAACTTCACTGGTCTAGAGGGCTTTAGAAAGCCAGGGACACTATCCATTCCTCTAGACCCAGTAATTGAAAGTCTCCCATTCTCATTTATTTTTCTTAATCACAATTGTCCCAAAAGACTAAAGGCAATAAATATTCTACCTACTTACACAAATAAGTCATTCAATACAACAGTGTACAATCAATAAAAATAAAATTAAAAAATATACAAGAATAATTTCTTTATTGATGATTACTATGACTTAAGACAAAGCATTATTTTCAAAATAATGGAGAATACGTGTTGAAAATTCTACATACAGAAATTACATACAAAAATAAGAATAAAGTCAATTTATAAATTAAGGTTTCAAGACAAAATGTTTAAAGTTTTACTACAGGTAATGAAAATAATTTTTAGAAATGACAATAATGAGCTTAAAATAATTTGAAAGTAGCAATAATATGATAGTAATTGCTGTAGCAGTACCATGTGACTCTAATTTTGAGTGGAAGCAAACAGTAAAGATGAGGAATTAACACTGTCTTAGTTTTTGACAGCTTGGAATTTTGATTATCATTCAATTTGTAAATTGGTAGAACTGGAATGATACACAAGTACTTATAGGTCACCTGTAATTAGTGACTAAGCTGCATTCTACAAAAGAGACATACTAGGGTCTATAAATACTATTAACCAATGCATAATTCATAAGATATAATTATTTTTGCATGCTGATAGAAAAGAAGGTTGTGAGGTATACTGTTACATGATTTTACTGGTCCTATATAACTGGCCATGTTTTCTCTCAAATCATAGACAAGAAAATGATGTAACACTGAAAAAGTTAAAGTTTATTGGGATAAGTAGGAGAGTCATCCACACAGTTTGTGTCAGAGAAGAACTGGAAAGGAAAATTAATATGATTTTATCCCCTCATTTCCACACACACACTATCAGGAATTTCCTACACAGCTTGAGGGAAAGAGAGTTGTTCCAGCACTAAGTTAGTACTTATTTCCAATTGAGTGAACTGAAGCAATGTGAAATAAAGTAATTTGTTCAGGGGCACAACAAACAAGCTGCCTGTTTTGGGATATGAATCCACAACATTATGATTGCAAGCCAAACAACTTAGCCACTAAGCCACATTGCCTTTACAGTGATATATATATATATATATATTATCATCATCATCATCACTTAACGCCCATTGTCCATGCTGGCATGGGTTGGACAGTTTAACCAGAGCTGGGGAGCTACACCAAACTGCACTCCGATCTGACATGGTTTCTATGGCTTGATGCTCTTCCTAACAGCAACCACTTTACAGAGTGTGCTGGGTGCTTTTCTCATGGCACTGCATGGGTGCTTTTAAGTGGCACCACACAGGCACTTTTACGTGGCACCACACGGGCACATTTACATGGCACCTCACAAGTGCTTTTACATGGCATCACAGGAGCACTTTTGTGTGGCACCGCATAGGCGCTTTACACCACCAGAAGAATCAGTCTTAATACATGTAGATATGTATATGTATGTAGGTATATGTATGTATATACACACACACACACAAACACACAAATAGATACATATACACACGATTGTGTGTGTACATACATATTTGTATATATGTGTGTGTATATATATATATGTGTGTGTGTGTGTATATATATGTTTATGTGTGTGTGTGTATATATATATATGTGTGTGTGTGTATATATATATATACATATATATATATATATATATATATGTGTGTATGTGTGTGTGTATATATATATATATATGTATGTCTGTGTATATATATATATATGTGTGTATATATATGTGTGTATGTGTAAGGATATGCTACTTGAAGCCATTGACGAAGTATAAGGGGATAGAGTATCACATGGGGTAGAAGGCAACTGGACGTTTCTAAGGGACAACCTGCTGAGAGCCACTGACCAGATCTGTGGCTGGTGCAAAGTCCCCTCTTGTCCCAAGGTAACGTGGTGGTGGAACAGTGTTGTAGACAGGGCTATTAGAGAAAAGAGACAGACTTGGAAGGACTGGAAGAATGGTGGTAGCAGGGAATTGTATCAGACTGCCAAAAGGGGAGCTAGGAGACAGATCTATCTAGCCAGAAGGGAAGCAGATAAGAAACAATTTGCCAATGTTCTGCGCCGTGAGGACCAAAGACTGGAGGTGTTTCGTGTTGCTAGACACTGAGAGAGAATTGTGATGTGGTAGGAGAGAAGTGTGTTCGCATAGAAGATGGTTCACTTGCGCTAAATGAGGATGCAAAGAGAGAGGTTTGGAGACGCCACTATGAAAGGTTGCTGAATAAAAAAAATGAATGGGATACAGAGAGTCTGCCGAATGTTGACCCAACAGAGGGACCAGCTATCCGAGTTGACAGTTCCTTGGTGGTTAAGGCAATTAGAAGCATGAAGACAGGGAAAGCCCCAGGCCCATCAGGAATCACTGCAGAGATGCTCAAAATATCTGGTAGTGTCGGCTATAGCCTAGTCACCCATATAGTTAATCAGGTGATACACAAAGGAGTCATACCCAATGACTGGTGTAGCAGCATAATAGGCAACTGCTACAAAGGTATAGGTGATGCCCTAGATACAAATAATTACAGAGGTATCAAGCTGTTGGATCAGGTAATGAAGGTTACGGAGAGGGTCATAGCCCAACTAATTAGAGAGAGAGTTAGTTGAGATGAGATGCAGTTTGGGTTCGTGCCAGGGAAAAGTACCACTGATGCTATATTCCTGGTATGGCAGCTGCGGGAGAAATACCTAGCCAAAGATAAGCCCCTGTACCTGGCTTTTGTTGACATGGAGAAAGCCTTCGACAGGGTCCCCCGATCACTTATCTGGTGGTCAATGAGGAAACTAGGGATAGATGAATGGTTAGTGAGAGCTGTGCGAGCCATGTACAGGACGCTGCTAGTAAGGTGAGGGTTGGCAACGAGTACAGTGAAGAATTCCGGGTAGAGGTAGGGGTCCACCAAAGCTCAGTCCTCAGCCCCCTCCTATTTATCATAGTCCTCCAGGCAATAACGGAGGAATTCAAGACAGGATGCCCTTGGGAGCTCCTCTATGCTGATGACCTTGCTCTAATTGCTGAGTCACTATCAGAACTGGAGGAGAAGTTTCATGTGTGTAAGCAAGGATTAGAATCGAAGGGCCTTAGAGTCAATCTAGCTAAAACCAAAGTCCTAATAAGTAGGAAGGTAGACAAATCACAAATGCCTTCAGGTAGATGGCCCTGCTCGATCTGTAGAAAAGGTGTAAGTAGAAACTCTATAAGATGCACCAAGTGTAAGCTATGGATACATAAGAGGTGCGGCAATGTCAAAGGAAGGCTAACTAGGAAGATAGTTTTTGTATGTGGCAGATGCTCAGGAACAATAAACATTGAAAATGCTCTGAGACCAACTTCTGTCACTTTCCAGGGAGAAAAACTAGAAATAGTTGATAGCTTCCGTTACCTAGGTGACCAAGTCAGCAGCGGGGGCGGGTGTGCTGAAAGTGTAACTGCTAGAGTAAGAATAGCTTGGGCAAAGTTCAGAGAGCTCTTACCTCTGCTGGTGACAAAAGGCCTCTCACTCAGAGTAAAAGGCAGACTGTATGACGCGTGTGTACGAACAGCCATGCTACATGGCAGTGAAACATGGGCCGTGACTGCTGAGGATATGCGTAAGCTCGCAAGAAATGAAGCCAGTATGCTCCGATGGATGTGTAATGTCAGTGTTCATACTCGACAGAGTGTAAGTACCTTGAGAGAAAAGCTGGACCTAAGAAGCATCAGATGTGGTGTGCAAGAGAGACGTTTGCACTGGTATGGACATGTGGCGAGAATGAATGAAGATTGTTGTGTGAAAAAGTGCCACACCCTAGCAGTTGAGGGAACCTGTGGAAGAGGCAGACCCAGGAAAACCTGGGACGAGGTGGTGAAGCACGACCTTCGAACTTTAGGTCTCACTGAGGAAATGACTAGAGACCGAGACCTCTGGAACTATGCTGTGTGTGAGAAGACCTGGCAGGACAAGTGAGACCATAACCCGTGGCCTCCTACACGGGATGTAGCCAGTCCACTTATGCATACCTTCCCTTCTTGGAACACAAAACTCTACTTGTGAAGACCTGTTGAGGCAAGTGAGAATCAGAATCGAAATCGATCAATGGAAATTGCAGCTGATTTACCAGTGCCGGTGGCACGTAAGAGAACCATCCGAACGTGGTCGTTGCCAGCGCCGCCCCGACTGGCCTCGTGCCGGTGGCACGTAAAAAGCACCATCTGTTCGTGGCCGTTGCCAGCCTCGCCTAGCCCCCGTGCCGGTGGCACATAAAAAACACCATCCGATCATGGCCGTTTGCCAGACTCGTCTGGCACGTAAAAAGCACCACTACACTCATGGAGTGGTTGGCGTTAGGAAGGGCATCCAGCCGTAGAAACATTGCCAGATCAAACTGAGCCTGGTGCAGTCTTCTGGCTTCCCAGACCCCAGTTGAACCATCCAACCCATGCTAGCATGGAAAGCGGATGCTAAACGTTGATGATGATGATGATGATATATATACTTTATTTAAAAGCAGCAGAAATATCACAAAAACTGTTACTCAGAGTTTTGTGTTCCTTTTCGTCGGAAAGTTTTGTTAACAAAACTCTCCGATGAACAGGAACGTGAAACTCTGAGTAACAGCTTTTGTTCTTTCTGCTGCTTTTAAATAAAGCATATTACGCTACGTCTAGTATTTGTGTACTCTTTTTTTCCACCTTGTTTCACATTTATGTGCTTACTCCAGTATATCTCTTATTATAAATATATATATATATATATATATATATATATCTCTTATTATAAAAGGCATATTTTATCTGCCTCCCTTTGTCTCTTATAGAAATCTACAATGTAGGATTTCTTCAATTACAATTTACCTGGCATTTTTAAGAGTAGAATAAATCGGGTCGTGCCAGGTCCGGTTTTTAAAATTTCAACCCCAATTAAGCAAAATTTAGAGAAAACTCACATTGTGGTGTGTAAGTCAAGTGCTTTTCTTAGTGTGGGCTATAGCACACGCACACACACACACACACAAAGGGAGCGATCTCCTTCACTCACGCTATCACTCTAATTTTTACTCCTTTCTCTTTGCAAGTGTGCAACGATTAAAGTGAAACTATTTCTATAAAACGAGAGAAGTGTACCTTAAGCCACTACTAAAAAAAAAACACAGCAAACAGAAACAAATAAATACATAACGATTTACTCCTCACACAATTTCTTCAATTAGAGTTTACCCATGATTTTTCAAAGTACTTCCATTGGGTCATGCCATACAAAATTTCTTTCAATTTTACCCCCAATTAAGACTAAATTCGAGAAAACTCAATATTTTAACATTTCACTCCGAAAGCATTGATGTACATGTGTGTGTGTGTGTGTCATTCCTCACACACATGCATACACATACATATATGACAGTGACAAACACAAACGTTTCAAACAACTACATACAAACACGTGTGTGTTTGTTATTAGTAAAAAAGGCGCCAAACACAACTCACTTTTCATTCCAACACATTTGCAAAGACACACGGACGGTCGAATTGCTATAACAATACAGAAAAGGTAAATTGGTTTTTAATTTACTTTCTGTCGTTAAATTTTGGTAGTATTAATTGGCGAGCCGAGCTTCTTTCAGTATATATTTATACATACATAAATATATACACATATTCTGTATATATTTTATTATATAATATTATATATAGATATATGTATATATAATTGCAGTATGAAACAGTGTTTATGTATAAACAGACGACACTTATATATAGTTATTAATAAATGTATGCATCCGTTTAAAAGAAAAACCAAAAAATATTTTATTCTTTATAAATGTTGTGTTCAAAATAACATTTTCTTTTAAGAATGTGTATATAACAAAGTATGTGTATATAACTACGTGGCTTATATCTTTATATATAAAAGTGAAGTTGTGTGTCTGTCTCCTACGATTTAGATTCCTAACTACTTCCACATTTTGCAGTGCAGTTTAACCAAAACCGGGTATCTTACAGTCGTGATTCATATCGAGCCCTTCTGGGTATTAGCGCACGTCTACGATGAGTCTACAATTTAAAAAAAATTTACCATCATATTTTTCCATTTTAATGCATTTTTTCGCTATTATATAAGGGAAGTAACTCTCTAAAAATATCTACGATGTGTCAACGATTTAAAAAAAAAATTTACCTTAATTTTTTTTCCATTTTTAATGCATTTTTTTGCTATTTTTTTGCTATAACTCTCTAAAAATGCTTATATAGTTATTTCCCTTACAAACCCGAGCAACGCCGGGCGATACTGCTAGTATATATATATATACATACATATCATGAGTTAAGGAATGGTATAGGTAATAACTGGGCTACATATGCTTCGTAGCGAGTGGAAGTGGTATATATCCAAGCACGGTTTATGCCACAGGCTAACAGTATCTTGATTAAATGAAGTTTACGTTGTCCCAAGGAGGTACCTGTCAACACACAGATGATTTGATCAGAATGTGTAGAGAGCACAGTTATATCAATTGACTGAGTCATTAGAGCTTTGAATAGATTACTATGCATTACTGATTCCAGCTCTTTGTGCCTTGAGTTCAAATTCTGCTGTGGTCAACTTTGTTTTTCACTTTTCCGGGTTAATAAATAAAGTACACATCATGTACTTGGATCAGTTTTTCTCTTATCTTCTTTGAGCTTGGCATATGTTTCACATTGTAATCCATTGACTTTTTACATTTGTATACAATCATTCTTTCCCCACTATCTATATTAATACACTTGTATAAGATAGCTTTTCTATAGATTGATAATATTAAGAGTTGATTGTTCAGGTTTTTGTCTAATTCATATAGATTATCCTCTTTATCTGTGAATGTGACAATTCTATTGGATTTCTTAATATTCTTTGTATCTGAGTGTGTATTAAGTAGCAAACCCATTTCATTTTAACCCTTTAGTGTTCACATTATTCTACCATAATTAATGCTTTTTTATCCGCATTGTTTTGAACTAATCACGCATTATCTTGTAGCTATGAGATTTTGATGAGGTAGCTGCTAATTTTTAAAACGATATTGTAGGGTTGGTATGAGAGACTAGATCTGGCCAGTTTGAACATAAAACAGGCAGAATACTTTTGGCCGGATATGGCCAGTTTAAATGCTAAAGGGTTAAATAATGTTAATGATGGAATAAAGAAAGTCACAAAAACTCTTCAGTGAAACAACAACATTGTTATCATCTGATTTATAATATAAAGGACAAAAGTCAGTGAAAATTCATTTAATTCTATATAGTTGGATTTTATACCTCCATCTTGAAATGATTACTTATTAGCAATTCTTTGACTTTGCTAAGACATAAAATACCATCAATGACAATACTATAAAAACTATTTCACATCTTAAGGAAATCTTGATCTTTGAGAAAAACACTACATGGGTTATAAAACAAAATAAAGTTTACCATTTCATTCAGTTTTGACCTTTACATCTTGGATGCACTTAATGAATTCATGATGATAGAGGGTTGTGTAGAGATGATGGGTTAGCTCTATCATACCATGTTGACAACCACTCACCAAATATATCAAGAAAAGATTTCAACAGTTTTGAACTTAAAATAACAACATTCATAAATACGTGACCTCGTTAATTTCTCATACACTAAATTCAGCTTAAACATAGAAACAGAAGCTATTTAGGAAATGTACTTTCATACATACATAGGTACATACACGTGCATGCAGGCATGCATGCACACATTCATTATATTGGTCAAGTTAAATCCTGCTACACTGATTTTTGCCTGTGTGTGCACAGGGTCTTCCGGCAAGTTATGACACAAGACTAACTCAACCAAAATATAAAATACATTGTTAATCCCTTTTTTCGCAAAAGACTACACGAGATAAATGTGTGTATATTCTTTTGTTCTTTTCAGTCATTTGACTTCAGCCATGCTGGAGCACTGTGTTTAGTCAAGTAAGTCAACCCCAGGACTTATTCTTTGTAAGCCGAGTACTTATTCTATTGGTCTCTTTTGCCGAACCGCTCAGATACAGAGATGTAAGCACACCAACATCGATTGTCAAACAATGGTAGGGGGACAAACACAGACATGCAAACACACACATACACATATACTATATACAACAGGTTTCTTTCAGTTTCTGTCTACCAAATCCACTCACAACGCTTTGGTTGGCCTGAGGCTATAGAAGACACTTACTCAAGGTGCCATGCAATGTTAGTGAACCCGGAACCATGTGGTTGGTAAACAAGCTACTTACCACACAGCCACACCTGTGCTTATATATATAGTTAGATAGGCAGGCATTAGTTGTGTGGTAAGAAGCTTGTTTCCCAACCACATCATTCTGGATTCAGTCCCACTGCATGGCACCCTGAGCAAGTGTTTTCTACCATATAGCCCCAGGCCAACTAAAGCCTTGTGAGTAGATCTGGTTGATGGGAACTGAAAGAAACCCATTGTGTGTGTGTGTATGTGCCTTTGCCTGTGTTTGTTCCCACCACCACCACTGCTTGACAACCAGTGCTGGTGTGTTTATTTCCCAGTAACTTACCAAGATTAATCAGCTGAAATTGCGAGGATGATCCGGTTCTTAACTGAGGATAGAAAGCTTCGAATGACCCGTCCTTGTTTTTTTGTATCGTTTTTGCGTTCTTGTCCCATTTTGTATTTCATATATATATATATATGCTGAGACCCCCTTCAGTCATGACTGACCATGGGATTGCACCTAGAAAGTTACCCTCCCAGGCACAAGTGCGGGCAATGATGTTTTTTTTATGGAAGACCAGCAGTCACCCATACACACCAGCCTTGCCTCTCCACACCACCAGTGTTATCCAAGGGAAAAACAAAGGCTGATATGACTTGGCACATGTAATGTCACAACTCATTTCTACAGCTGAGTGAACTGGAGCAACGTGGAATAAAGTGTCTAGCTCAAGAACACAATATGCAGCCTGGTCCGGGATTCAAACTCACAACCTCATAATCATAAGCTCAACACTCTAACCACTGAGCCATGCACCTTCACACACACACACACACACACACACGCACATAGCAGAGGAAGGTTAACAAGGAAAAATATAGTCTTTGTGTGTGGCAGAAGTATAGGTTCAATAAACACTACAAATTTACAGAAAATAGACCCCATCAAATGCCAGTGGGGATACCAAGAAGTAGTTGATAGCTTCTGTTATCTAGGTGACCAAGTCAGCTGTGGAAGTGGATGCCCTAAGAGTGTAGTTGCTAGAATAAGGATAGGCTGGGCAAAGTTCAGAGAGCTTCTACCTCTGCTGGTAACAAAGAGCCTCTCTCAGAGTGAAAGGCAGATTGTATGATGCCTGTGTGAGAACAGTTATGCTCCACAGCAGGGAAACATAGGCTGTGACCATAGAGGGCTTGTGAAGGCTTGAAAGAAATACGAGCATGGAAAGTGGAATCTAAATGATGATAATGATGATGCTGACATATAAATATGTACATATATATATGTATATATATAAATATATATATATATATATATCAAATGGAAATTGTAGTTGTGATAGTCATGCTGGTCGCACTTAAAAAGCACCATCCAAACATGGCCAATGCTAGCCCGCCTTGACTGGCTTCCGTGCCGGTAGCACGTAAAACGCACCAACCGATCATGGCCATTGCCAGCCTCATCTGGCCCCTGTACCAGTGGCATGTAAAAAGCACCCACTACACTCATGGAGTGGTTGGCGTTAGGAATGGCATCCAGCTGTAGAAACACTGCCAGAACAGACTCGAACCTGGTGCAGCCTCCTGGCTTCCCAGACCCCAGTCGAGCTTTCCAACCCATACTAGCATGGAAAACAAACGTTAAATGATGATGATGATAATATATATGCATACATATGGAGTTAAATGCAGGTGTTATTCAAATCTTTATACTTCCGACATGTTTTGAAGAAAACATTGGTATTATTCCTGAAAAGAATACCAATGTTTTCTTTGAAACATGTGTCGGAAGTATAAAGATTTGAATAACACCTGTGTTTAACTCCATTTCTTAATTAATCTATGTCATCACAAACATTTCACTTAACCCTGAAACTTCTACCTTTATAAGTAGGCTGTAACATCCTTGGCACTTATGTGAATTTTTGCTAACCTGGTAACAATTTTTTTCATGTTATTTGTACATATTAAAAACATACACATACATTTATTAATAATAATATACATATGTATATAATTATATTAAGGGAGCAAGAGTGAAAACAACCTATCCCCAGCATGCTTCAAGTGCCGATAACTTAAAAAAATTACCAAAAACTCCAGATAAACATATACATGGCTGAAAGCAGGCTAGTGAAAAGATATTATCTTGGATTTATATGTGCAAATACTTGTGTGTAGATGTGTGAACCTGCTTTGTGCAGTATGTGTAAATATTTGTATTTATATTCCCCCGTGTATTGTGTTGACGAAGGAAGAAAGCTTATTTTTGGCTTTAATTCAGAATTCGAAATCAATTCACAATTAACGTGAGATCCCTTTTAATATTCTTTCACTAGCCCACTTTCAGCCATGTGTATATTTACCTGGAGTTTTGGGGGTTTTTTAAGGTATTGGCACTTCAAGCATGCTGGAGATTGGTGTTTTCGCCTTTGCTCCCTTAATATAATTATATACATGTGTATATTATTATTAATTTAATGTATAAATTGCCTATAAACTTTTATAGCATAATGACTACTTGATAAAAATCACTGTGATTTTTATCCTTATATTCTATTATGAATTAATAAATATATATACAATACAACAAAATTTCACATCCACAAAGCCAAAGTCTTGTGGACAGCACATCAGACTCTATATAAAAAGACAAAAATTTTTTTTATTTCTGCATCATGGATGTGAAGAATCACTCAGACAATGAGAAATACGTCTTAACAAAAAAGCGTAATGTGGACAGGTTAATTACCCTAAACCATAGGAAAACTAGCAAACGGGGAGATCCAATTTTTCAGTAAGTAGCACTTGAAGTAGACACATTTAGACATATTTCTCGTTTTCTGAGCGTTTCCTCACATCCGCAACGTAGAAATTTTAAAAATTTTGTCTTTTTATATAGAGTCTGATGAGCTGTCCACAAGGCTTTGGCTTTGTGAATGCGAAACCTTGGATAACTCTATGTCCAAGATATAAAATTTTGTAATAATTACTGCTCTATTCTTTAGAGTGTGCTTCTTTCTGATATGTTTTCTTATTAACTACATATATTATATATATATATATATATATATATATATATATATATATATATATATATATATATACACACATACACACACACACATATATATATATATATGTATCTATCTATCTATCTATATATATATAATCAAAATACGGAACAGGATATCAAGAAGTGATGCTGTACGACCATTTCAAGTGGCTCCATTTAATTGAACAATGCAGTCATTACATCAATTTAAATGCAGGGCTATTATCAGCTACACACATAAATAAATAAAATTTTAGTCAGTTGGACACATTAATACAATTTTACTCAAATACTCTAACAAAGCAAGAAGATGGAAGAAATCCATGTTGTTGCTATTGTAGTTAAGAATATTCTAAACTTCCAAGAAATGCATGAAGCTTACTGGGGTGATAACTTGTAAAAGATTGTGGTTTATTTTTAATTTATTAGTCTTTTTATCAACTACTAAATCTAAGACTAGAGGACTGTGTCTGTTTATCTTCATCATCATCATTTAACATCCGTTTTCCATGCTGGCATGGGTTGGATGGTTTGACTGGGGACTGGCAAGCCAAGAGGCTGCACCAGGCTCCAATCTGATCTGGTAGTGTTTCTACAGCTGAATGCCCTTCCTAATGCCAACCACTCCAAGAGCATAGTGAGTGCTTTTAATGTACCACCTGCACGGGAGTCAGTCAGGCGGCACTGGCATCGGCCACATTCGGATGGTGCTTTTTACATGCTAATGGCACAGGAGCCAGTCAGGGCAGGGAGGCTGACATCGACCATGTTCGGATGGTGCTTTTTACGTGCTGGCAACAACCCATGCATGGTGCTTATAAATCGAACACACATACACAAGGTGTGTTTGTTGTTAGTTCTTGGGCTGGCTGTATTTTAAGCATAAGAAAATATATTCTCAATGCTCCTGGTGTTAAAAACACCTGAAAGTAACTGAGGTGACTCACATCAGGTCGTTGTTGGAGTGACAGACATCGCTGTTTTGTTATTGTGACTTTTCAATGTCATGTACCAAACAAGGCATGCTGCAAGCCTTATCACCGACTATGACAATATGTTAAATGGTTTAGGCCTAAAATGCAGCTGACCCATACACCTTGTGTATGTGTGTTCAGTTTTGTTCATATATTTTGAGTTGCCTCTAATACATATTTGAATTTTTCCCTTGGCATGAAATGTTGAGACATGCCATCAGATGGTTTCTAAACCATTTAGCATATAGTCATAGTCAGTGATATGGCTCACAGTGGGCCTTGTTCAGTGTGTGTGTGTGTATAGAAATATGTATACATGTGTGTCTATATACATTTATGTATATGTGTACCTGTCTATATATATATATATATATATATATATATATATATATGTGTGTGTTTGTGTTTACATATTTTTGTATGTATATGTGTGTGTGTGTGTCTCTCTCTCATATGTATATATATATATATTGCTTGAGTTTTAAAGCTGTGGTCATGCTGGGGCACCAACGTTGGCTATGCTACACCATTATTTGAAACCTTCTCTGATATGTAGCATTTGGTGAATGAGAGAGAGTTTTATACTGTTGCTCTCATCTGTGTTTGTTGCCATGAGCTTGTCTCATCTGGAACCCTTGACAGGAGGAGATCCAGTTTTGTTTTGAAGATATCTATATCCATACCATGCAAGTCTCTCAGGCATTTTGGAAGGATATTGAAGAGCTGTTGAAGTATCATGTCCAGTATTTTGGTGGGGATACTGGGATCTTTTGTATTATGTGTGTGTTTGTGCATGCGCGCATACATATGTCCTGTTTCCCATTTGTATCTCTCATTGTTTGCATATTCAACTCATTTGTTTACGTATTTCATGTTGTTTACTGTTTGTGACGTCCTGTACCCACATATGCATGTATGTGTGTGTGTGTATATATACGAGCAGTATCGCCTGGCGTTGCTCGGGTTTGTTTCGACCCGCTGGAATTGTAATTTTGAAAAGTAAAAATTTTGTGAACATTTTTCTGGTCGAAATACACCGAAAAGTGGCAACACAGCAGTGAAAAAATCGTAAAAAATAGGGATTTTCATAGAAAAAAGCATCTTTTTGATGTAAATAATTTTTGGTGTTAACATGGTCCGATTTGAATTTTATGTTCTACGGAAGGAAGAGCAACCCTTCTTCTACCATACTCTCAATTTTGGTCAACTTGCGCCGCAGGGTCTCGGAGGAGATAGTGTTAGTTGAAGGTTACCATTCTAGGTGCCTGAGTAACAACCTCGCGGATTTACAGATAAATGAATTAATTACTATTTTACAGAATAAAATTAAATAATTCTTGAAAATTAATTAATATTAATATTTTTTGAACAAAGTAAATAATTTTTAAAACTTAAATAATAATTTTTTTACACAAACGCGAACGGGGAAAAGTGGGTGGCGAATTCGATTTACATACCTAAATTTTTTCTTTTTCATGACATTGTAGCAAAATAGTAGTGAATTATATAAATACCAGCAGTACATTTTTTTTTCTGGGGTATTTTTTTTCAACCTCGTCACATATTTGCCCCTTTCAATTTAAACAAAGTCTTAATTAAGCAATTACAGCAGCTTAGCAATGGTTTCAATACAGGCGTGACATCTGTATCTCAATTGTTCAAAACCCTTCGAATTTTTTCGCACGTGATGATATCATAGTGAAAACTTTCAATTACGCGCGCTTAGAAGTACACTCGCAAATTAATACTACCAAAATTTTGAAGTTCGCGCTCCGCTTGTGTGTGTGTGTGTGTGCGTGCTTTAGGTGTACGTAGGTATGTGTTTTTGTGTGTGTGTGTCACTGAAGCCATACATACATATATACATACATAACCTCTCTCTCTCTTTTCTCTCTCAGTCACTCACTACAAAAAGTGAATAAAAAAAGTTCAGTTATTTCTGTCTTTCACTCTGTCTGTCTCTTTACACACACTAACAAAAGCACTTCGCTTACACACCACACTTTCTGTGTCGCACAACCCATCAAACACACACACACACACACTCACGCACACACACATGTACATCAATGCTTTCGGAGTGAAATGTTAATATATTGAGTTTTCTCGAATTTTGTCTTAATTGGGGGTGAAATTGAAAGAAATATATTATGGCATGACCGAATGGAGTACTTTGAAAAATCTTAGGTAAACTCTAATTGAAGAAATTGTGTGAGGAGTAAATCGTTATGTATTTATTTGTTTCTGTTTGCTGTGTTTTTTTTATTTTTTGAGTAGTGGTTTAAATACTTTCAGTTTAGTCTTCCTCAAATCACTCTGTCGCTATTTACTTTCATTTTATTCGTTGCACACTGTGTGTGTGCGTGTGCGTGTGGTGTAAACCACATTAAGAAAAGCATTTGACATACACACCAGAATGTGAGTTTTCTGTAAATTTTGCTTAATTGGAGTTTAAATTTTAAAAACTGGACCTGGCATGACCCGATGCATTCTACTCTTAAAAATGCTAGGTAAATTGTAATTGAAGAAATCCTATATTGTAGATTTCTATAAGTTACAAAGGGAGGCAGATAAAATCTGCCTTTTATAATAAGATATATATATATATATATATATATATATATATATATATATATCATCATCATTTAACGTCCGTTTTCCATGCTGGCATGGGTTGGACAGTTTGTCTGGGGACTGGCAAATCAAGGAGGCTACACCAGGCTGCAGTCTGATCTGGCAGTGTTTCTACAGCTGCATGCCCTTCCCAACGCCAACCACTCCATGAGTGTAGTGGGTGCTTTTTACGTACCACTGGCATGGGAGCCAGTCAGGCGGCACTGGCATCGGCCATGCATATATATATTGTTTATATTATTATATGTTCACATATATTTATATATATATGTATATGTGTGTGTATATATGTGTTTAGACACGTGTGTGTGTGTATTTATATATATATATGTATACATGGGTGTATATGTGTGAGTGTGTATGTATGTATTTATATGCATGTATGTAGCATATAAATGTATGCATATATATATATATATATATATATATATATATATATATATATATATATATATAAATAATGTTTATATCTCTCCTTTTTCAATCACCTCTATCAGACGTGTCTTTGTGTGCAGTTCTTGAAAACATTACTGGCTGAATAAGCAAGTAAACTAAATGTTATATACATAATTATTGTGCTCTGTTCTGTTTAGAAATGTAGTTTTGAATATGTTAAACAATGCTTCAGGCCCCTGAAATTTTCACCAGACACAGCAGTGTTATGATAAAGTTTTGGTCTGTTTGGTGGTGGACAGCAGTGGTGGTTGAGAAGAAATAAAACCCATACATCTCTCTCTATTTTCCTATTGTTGTTTGTAAGTTTTTTCTCTCCTATTCTTTTTCACTCCCCCCTCTATCTCTATCTCTCTTTCTTTCTCTATCTCCCTGTAGCTCTCACTCTTTCTATCTCTCTTTCCCACTCTATCTTTCTCTGTACATTGAGATTAATTTTTCTGTAGAAAATATCCATAAGAGACACACAAAGAGAAAGACAGAAATTGACACAGTGAGATAGACAGAGAAACACACAGACACAGACAGACAGTGGCTCAAAAGAAACTTCTCTCTTTTAATAATAATAATAATAATTGTGTACAGTGCTTCCTCCTTTGCTTATTATTATCTCTCAACAATGAATATTATCAGCCTAGCAATGATACTTCAATCAGTCTGCCCTTAAATTTTAGATGTCGCTTTTTAGCCAAGTTGTCTGCACATTTCTAGCTTCAATTATGCAAACGGAACTTTGAGTCTTGACCATTTCCCCCAGTAAATTTTATGAAAGCTTGTTGTTATGTTTACCCCTGCCTCAACTTTGATTGTGCCAACCTATGATCAAAGGCATCATTTTTTTATTTATAAATTTGCTTTCCTTCTCTCCCTATGTACTAGGAACCCAGGAGTACATTACCCAATGAGCCTTTTCTATAATTCATAAACATTTTTCTTCAATGATGACGGTATGATTTGAAGGAGATTGGGTTGCTATTTCTAGCAGGACTAACAATCACATAGAGGCACCCTCACTGACTCAGTGGCGAAATTGACTGAGCTAAATAGGTAAATGCCCTCCACCCCATAATAAATTGTGCAGCTGTAAGCTTGTGGTATGAAGTAGGAGAAGGCATTTACCTCTGGGATGTTCGAGTAACTGCAGGTTGTGTGAGCTGATATATATATATATATATATATATATATATATATATATATATATAAAGTTAATCCAAACATGAAAACACAAAGGGAAAACACAACACAAGGATGTGAAATAAACACACATAATATATACATATCTTTTCATCCATTAATACATACATACATACATATCTTTTGTTTAGTCATGGACTGTGGCCATGCTGGCGCACCACCTTCAGGGCTTTTAGTGGAATAAATTGAACCCAGTACTTATTCATTTTTTAAAACCTAGCCCTTATTCCATTAGCTTCTTTTGCTGAACCACTAAGTTACAGGGGTGTAAACAAACCAACCCTTGTTGTTAAGCAGTGTCTAGGGACAAATACAAACACAGACAGTTATATATACATACACATATACATGATGGGCTTCTCTCAGTTTTTCTCTACCGGATCTACTCACAAGGCTTTGGTTGGCCCAAAACTATAGCAGAAGATGCTTGCCCAGAGTGCGACATTTATGCCCCCATATTTTAGGGGCCTCCTTCTTGTTCTATTTTGCTGTTCTATTCTGTTGATATTTATTTTTATCATTTTTATTGATTTCAACCCTTCTTACTCCATATCAATCTTCCACGCTGCCATCACCATCACCACCACCACCACTACCCCATCAACATCATACTGTCTCTTGTTTATTGGTTTCTCTTATATTTCTTGCTTGTCTCTAATATCTTAGGTCCTTGTGGCTGCCAATTATTGTTGATGTTGTTGTTGTTTAATGAGGCAAATCCAAGGTGTGGTTATTTCTACTTGAAAACTATTATCATCATCATTGATGGGGGTGCGTGATGATGGGAATGATAGTGGTGATGGTGGTATAAATGGGATTGATGCTGATGCAGTTACAGTGGTGGTGGTGGTGTCAGTAGTAGCAATGGTGATGTAGGTGGGAACGATGCTTATGTAGGCGGTGGTGATGGTGATGGTGATGGTAGTAGTAGTAGTAATGGCACCATAGTAGTAGGTGTATTCACCCATGATTGCTTGCTGTGTGTGTGTATGTATTTAGTTCTGGCAATCTCGGCTGTTATCAGCCGCCTCTCTAGTTCTTTAGTTTTACTATGGTTGGTCGTCTGACTGTGTGTGTGTATGTACGTGTAAATATGTGACTGTGTGTGTGTGTGTGTGTGTGTGTTGGAGGAGGGGGAGTGGGGATTGCTGGTCAGATCGTTCAGTCGACAGATTTTGATTTCTAGCTCCCTCCGCTTTTCAAACCTAAAAGTTTTTCTCCTCACTTGCAGTCTATCTTCTTTCTCCTTTTACATAACAGCACATGGCGATTTGCTATGAAAAATCAATAACGACAGCACAATCTATATTAAAACTAGGTTCCTTGGTTTGCTTAGATTCCAGGTCACCCTGACCTAGGACTCTATATTCTGCCTGCTATTTCAGGTAGTCTAACTCGGTCACCAGCTATTACATCGTTTCATTAATGCTTTTTCTGCCTTTTGTTTTATTTCTTTGTTGTTGCTTCTTTTTTTTTTCTCTCTCTCTAAATATATTTATATTTGGTTTTACATTTTTCTAATCTTTTTTCCGGCTGCAGAATCTCTTATTCCCACTAAATATGTGTGTTTATGTATGTATATGTGTGTATATATATGTATATATATATATATGTGTGTGTGTATATATATATATTAAACACATGCATGTACAGACATACTTAATCATATATAAATATGTGTATGTATATATATATATATAACAGTTCTACTCCTTTATCAATTCAGTGATCAGCATATTTTCTTGATTTATTTTTACACCCTCTATCTTCCCCTTAACTTTATCTACCTTTCTTTCACTCACCAGCACAAACACACACACACCCCTGTCTCATGTAAACTTCTAACTTGTCTGGCTTGTATTCTTTACTTAGTTCCATGCCTACACCTCTCTTTCTACAAACACATGCACAACATGCACATATTCACACTTACTCAAACATTTGCTTACTGACACACACAGATACATACATATATATATATATATATATATGAACACACACACACACACATATATATATATATATATGTATATATATATATATATATATATGTATGTATCAGTTGGCCTTAGTTTTCCCCTCATACCAACCCACTCCTATTTGATAACCTTATTTTCTTCAGATCCTATATCTTTTAATGATGATAATGATGATGATTATCATCATTATTATCTTCAATATTCATTAAAGATTAAAAAAATATATACAAAAAAATAATAATTATGTTAAAGAAATGTGAAAAATATTGGATTACTAAGTTATTCAGCTATCTTCTGTGTATGAGACACATCAAGGAATTTAAGTACACACATACACAAATACATATACAACACATACATATAATCATATGCATGGAGACATACATGCACACATATAGAAAGATGTAAACATACATATCACATGCGAAGGTGTATGTATATGTGTGTGTGTATAGACAAAAATATGAGCATAACTATTGTATGTGTGTATGTATGTATAGGTACTAATGCATAAGTATATAAAGTACACACCTGAAAGTATATATTTTCATATAAATATAACATACACTTACATAAAAGAGAATGTGTGTGTATGTGCATGTATATTTATATACACATGCATACATATGTACAAAATACACAGATATCCTCATCAATTTACACACACACACACACCTATGTATATATATATATATATGGGTCTATGTCTATCTATCTCTTTCTATACACACACTTAAATACATAAATACAAATAGCTTTTTAATTTAACTCGGTCATGCATTTATAAATACCACAGCAATTACACTACAGATTCTGTTTACACATAATCCTATTTCAGCTACACTTACATGGGTTTGTGTGTGTAATATGTAAGCAGGGCATACATGCTAAATACACATACAGAAGTCTTGCATACAGTAATAGATTAGTCGCAAAACTTCCATTAACTTAATACTGTCCTTGCAATGAGAGGAAAAAACTACCTCTCAGACTAATCAAAATACATTTTTAAAAAATGAAAACTGTAAGTCATTTCAGCTAATTTCTGAAAATCTAATATCTGGAAAAAAAATTAACTTGTGAAGGCAGTTCCTTTAAAAGGCAAGAGCCATTCAAGGGTGGATCTTGTTTTGAAAACTTGGAAGACATCAGCAAGGTTGATAACTCCAATAATTTCAATCAATCCAGGCTTTGGGATAACAGAGGCAATGCAGTTAGTTGATATATTCATAGTTACCTCGCTTGCTTACTGCTTTAGCTTTTAAACGCTTCTGGAAGAAGTTTTTGCCATAAGGACAAAGTCAGTTCATCAAAGTTTTGTAGTTCACTTCATTACATATATAAGACTCTGCCTATATATTTCCCTCTCTCTCTCTCTCTCTCTCTCCTCTCTCCTCTCTCTTTCTTTCTCTCTCTCTATCTATCTATCTATCTACATATATATAGTAAATATGGTTTGCTGAAGAGATCTAATAAGACTGAAACATATCTATTGCTTTCACTAGTTGGCTTTAAATGCAAGATCCATTTCTAACTGCATTGTTTATTTCCCAAAATTGATAATTAGCTGATATTGCAGGAGTTATTTTTTTTCACCTGACTAGAGGGAGTTTTCATCTTCTGAATGCAAGGTTAATATCAGTTAATGCCAGTTTTTGGACTCATTATATTGCTTATGTGAGATTCTTCTGCTCAAACAGGCACACGTACATGCAAATATATACTATATATGCTATCTGTCTGTCTGTCTGTCTGTCAATATCTATAAAGCTGAAATTCGAAAAAGTTGTTTGATTTCTTGGTTATTTGTTTCATTTTGGAATGGGGTCGGATTGGCGCCAAAATTTACATTTATAGCTAATCTATATATATATATATATATATATGTACACACACACATACATGTACATACATACACACAATAGGTGATAGTTTGCTGTACTCAAATGAATTTGAACTTAAACTTCGAATTCTTCATCCAGGACTAAATCCACAGTGTCAAGAGTGGCTATAAAGAGAAATTCCAGTGAGCTGATGTGAAGGTAGTGATGCAGATAAGCACAGTTAGGCTTGACAAATATATACATATATAGATAGATATGCATAGACACATTTGTCTACATATATATTTCAAAAGATAAACGCATATATACAAATATATAGAGACATGTGTATAAGCAACGAGCAGGTGTATTAGTTTGACACTTGGGGAAGTGAGAAAGTCTTTTATGTTTCGAGCCTATGCTCTTCAACAGAAAGGAACACAGGAAATAAATAGAGAGAATAAGAAAACTTATGGATTTTGTGATGAATCATGGTGACTGTAAATATATATTTGTGTGTGTGTGTGGCTGTGTAGTCATAAGTTTACTTCCCAACCACATGGTTCCAGATTCAATCTCACAGCATGGCACCTAGGGCAGATGTCTTCTACTATAATCTCAGGCTAACCAAAGCCTTGTGAGTAGACAGAAACTGAAAGAAGGCTGTCATAAACACATAAATGTGTGTGTGTGTGTATTTGTCTGTCACCACCATTTGACATTTGTGTTTGTTTATGTCTCCCATCACTTAGCAGTTCAGTAAAAAGAGACTGATAGAATGTAAGTACTAGGTTTTAAAAAGAAAAGTACTGGGGTTAATTTGTTTGACTAAACTTTCAAGGCAGTGCCCCAGCATGGCTGCAGTCTAATGACTGAAACATGTAAATGGTGAAAAATATTTTTTAAAAATGTGTCTATGTGCATGTGTACGTATCAAGCCTAATTGTGCCTATCTGCATCTCTCCCTCTCTCACCCCTTCCCTTTCTCTCTCCCCCTCCCTCTCTCTCTCTCTCTCTCTCTATATATATATATATATATACACACATAATATATACAGCGTGTGTGTAGAAGACTGAGGTGGTGAAGACATGTGATGCATATGGTGATGACAGTTGAGCAAAGAAGTAACTAACTATCCTTGTGGAAAGAAACTGTGGGAGCAAGAGAAGACCAAGAAAGAAATTGGAAGACATTAGAAATGTAATGTAAAATGATTTCAGCAAATTGAACCTCACATTGAAGATGACAAACAACCACAAGTGGTGAGGCACTTGAAAAAAATTGCCTGTCCAACCCACACAGGTACAGCAAGGCAAGCATGAAATGGTGATAATAATGTGTACTATGTATGTGTGTGTATCTATCTCTGTATACCTTTCTTACCTCTCTCTCTCTCTCTCTCTCTCTATATATATATATATATATATATATATATATATATAATATATACGTATATGCATATATACATACATATATGTTCATACTTACATATATATGTATATATACATGCATGTATGGGTACAGGATGTCAAAAAAACGTGAACAAAGAGAGAAACGAGAACGTTAAAAAAATAATTACAATGCACACTCTTATTCCATCTCTATTCTGTCTATCTATCTCCCTCTCTTGTTCTTCCTTTCTGTTTTTCTCTCCTGCCCTTTCCCTATTCTTCTCCTCTTCTCTTCACCATTCCTTCTCACTCTCTCTCCCTCCTTGACTCTCTCATTGCTCACATGTGACCAACGGCTATCCATCTTTCTTTCTTCCACTTCCTTCCTAAAGACAAGACATGCTTTTACTTGTTTCTTCTCAAAGCACGTTTTTCCAGCATTCACCACTTCACATCATCTTGGCTTAACAGCCCTCACTGTTTGTTTTTACTGTTTTGTTCTCACTGTCCTGTTTTTGTTACCACTTTAATCCTCCGCAAAAAATCCCAAATTTTATTTAATTTGCTTTGTGGGAAGGACTGTCCCTACCTATGCAACACAGAGTAGATAAAACAGGGGACAACTGATGAAGAGAATGTTCTTTATGTTGCCTGTCTCACTCTCTATTTGTTTCTTTCGTTTTTCAAAATTGTTTGTTTTCTCTGTTTCTTTTATGTTCTCGTTTCTCTTTTTGTTCACGTTTTTTTTAATGTCCTGTACCCATATATGCATGTATATATACATATATATGTAGGCATGTACATATATGTATGTATATATGCATGTACATATATTATATATTATTATATATTATTATACGATCGAACACCATGTCTGTGTGGCAAAATGTGTGTGCATGTGTTATATGTGCTTGACTGTGTGGCAAAATAAGAGAAGAGGAAACTGAAAGAAGCCTGTCGTCATCTGTGTGGTGTGTTTCGGGTGTCTGTTTTGTCCCCCCAACATCTTTACAACCGAGGTGAGTGTTTACGCCCCGTAACGTAGCGATCTCAAAAGTGATCAATAGATAAGTACTAAAGCGTACAAAGAATAATCCTAGGTGTGTTTACGTGACTTAAAAGCATGCTCCAGGCAGGCCACAGTCAGATGACTGATCAAGTAAAAGAGTATATAATATTATATGTATTATCTATATCTATTGTGTGTATATATATGTATGTATATGCATATATCTATATATATATCTATAGATATATATATATATATATATATCTATATGTACATTACACCGACACTACCCACCTAACACACCACCACACCTCACAAATACTTCCATCCATTTCCACCCACAACCCAAAAATCGAAGCATCCACCACACTCATCCAAAAACCTCAATCTACTGTCACAGACCCAAATTAAAAACCTTATAAAATCCAACAAAATCCTCCAAATGTAAAAGGCAACACAATCTTAAAAAACTCTTGACAAATGCCAAACTTCACACACCACATCAACCCCCCCAGCAGTAAAAAAATGTGCACGCCCAAACTGTGGGACTGGCCCT
>NC_042998.1:85572690-85610190 GCF_006345805.1 Octopus sinensis
TTTGTAATATATTAATAGCTTCCTTTAAGCTTAATTTACATACTTTCGTGTGAGTGTTATATGGAGTGTACTTGCCTATAATTGACCATTTTGAGGAGTATATCTTATTGGTATTTTTTAATTTGTTAATATAAATGGCTAAGGTAGTTGAATTCTTTGGCTCCTTATTTATGAATGAATTTACATGCGTTCTACGCCTGACTTTGAAATTTGTAGTACTTCCTATATACACTTTTTTAGGCTCTTTTAGGATACTTACCTCACATCTATGCACTACATTATTGTGTAAGCAGCAACTGTCTAAAGAGCAGGCACTCTGGGAATGCCCTAGATATATATATATATATATATATATATATATATATACTAGCAGTATCGCCTGGCGTTGCTCGGGTTTGTAAGGGAAATAACTATATAAGCATTTTTAGAGAGTTACTTCCCTTATAGATGCCAATTCGGGCTTTCTTAGCCATTTCTGTTTTGGTGTCTTCAAGCCATGAAGTCGTTGTTCTAAAAGAACGCTGGTCTCCTTGACAACGCTTTACGACATTGATTTCCTAACACTCCCTTCCCCACAGCTTCACGAGGGAGGGAAGAAGGGGGAGAAACAAACAGGTGCAGGTGTGACCATGGACGCCAACTCCGCCACCATCGACACACGAAAAATTATGCATTAAAATGGAATAAAAAATGATGTTAAATTATTTTAAAAATCATAGACTCATCGTAGACGCGCGCTAATACTCAGACGGGCTCGATATGAATCACGACTATAAGATACCCGAATTTGGTTAAACTGTACCGCAAAATGTGGGAGTAGTTAGGAATCTAAATCGAAGGGGACAGACACTCACACAACTACAGTTTTATATATATAGATATACACAACAGGCTTTTTTCAGTTACCCACTTACCCAAGTATCACACAGTGAGACTGAACCTGGAGCCAGGTGATTAGGAAGCAAACTTCTTACCACATAGCCAGGCCTGCCCCTATATATATATATGAAGGGAGTGAGAAAGAGAAAGGATTCCCACTTTCACTTCATGTTAGTTTTTCACATATAAAAGAAATAAATCTAGCATAGCTTCTAAATTTATCTAGCTTAACAAATCACGCAGTCAATTCTGTAGTAAATTTTAATGCAACTTTATATAGCAGCCAAAATAATTATGCTGATCAGGATTATACACTAGTTGTTTTTTGACTCCACTGTTAAAACATCACATTTTATGGAACTTAATTCTTATTTTTACCACTTACACAAAATTTAACCAAACATTTTTCTTTCTATTAACCTTAAATCATATATTTTAAGACCTAGCAAATTTTCTCCAACAAAAATGCACGAGGGAAAATAATGACTGGGAGAGGGAGAAATGGATGGAGGAAAATAATTTTGAGTCAAGGTGAATGATAGAGGAAAAGAACAAAGAAGTCTGAGCAGTAATATTAGTGATTGAGTATTTATGTGGTTCTAGGCAGGTAAATTCAATATTTCCCAGCTGTGTAATAGGTACTTTTCAATATGTCTGCACTTTTTGGAGATTTTTGATCTGGTGTTTTAATAGAATTTGTTCATGAAAACTTTTGAGGATTTTCTTTTCTGCTGTACAAGGTTACACTTTTCATTTCCAGTTTGAGATGATTAGGACCTTTCCAGGGTTTTCCATTTAATACTCTAATCCAAAGCCTTTTATTTTTCCAGATGTAGCCAATCAATTTTTCAGTGTTTTTTTTTTCATCTGCATGTTTAAAGGAGGATATATAATTATATAACTCTTGTTCGAGTTTCTTACTATTTGGTTTTGTTCTATAGAGGTATCTATTACCTTTAAATATTGCTTCTACCTTGCAGTGTGCTGTCTAATAAGTATGTACTAGAGTTTCTGAATAATCATGTACTTTGGTTTCTTTTCTTGGTGAGTAGTCTTGTTAGCCACTTAAAATTACATAAACCAAAGCAAGCTAATCACAGATTACCACGACCTAAAAGATCATCAGCAATCATACTAAATGTTACCTTTCTACTGGTGGTCTGTGCACAATACCAATTGCTATGATTCTGTATTGGATTTAACTGAGAGGAGACAGTTTTCTAATAGTTGTGATAAAAGCTGCAAATCATCAGTTGGGTTGAAAAAAATCTTCTTCACTTTGCTGGTTATTAACAAGAGAAGGTCATAATGATCTGGCTCACAACCACCACCATACCACTTCCTCTTTCTCCTCCTCCATTTGTGCTCTGTGAATTCCCTCTTCTTGATGAGGCAACTGTAGGAAAGGTACTTGAGTAGAAGTAAGCCCCTCTGTGTAATATTAGCCAACTTGGAGAAAGCCTTTGTAGCATTACACTCTCTGCAATCTGGTGGACACTGAGAAAACTAAGGGCAAATGAATGGTTTATGAGTGTCATGCAAGCCATGCATGGCAGTGCAGTTAGTAAAGTGAGAGTTAGAAATGAGCTTAGTGATGAATTTAACATACCAGTAGGGTTTCACCAGAACATAGTCCTCACTCACCCTTGTTTATCATAGTCTTTCATGTCATAAGAGAGGTCTTGCTGTCCATGGAAGTTCCTATGGGCTTATAAACAAGTTATTGAAGCTGAATTTATAGTAGATTTGACCTGGAATTGATCAGTTTCAGAATCAACTTAGCAAAGACCAGTTTTTAGTAAGTAGGAAAGAAATCAGGACTCTGTAACTATCAGAAAAAATGCTTGGGCTTAATATACAATATCTGGTCTGGTTGTATAATAAAATTCAACCAATATATCCTGTAAAATAACCAGGAAAGCCATTTAGCCATATAAACTATGCCAAAAATAGATGATGTATTTGAGATATGTACTCCACAAACTCCATCACAGATTAATAACTATTTAGAATGGCACTACCTCCAAACAATGACTTGATACAGGGTAGAGGAGACTTATGAAAAGACAGCTTTATATCACTCAGAGCATATGTAACAAGGGTTAATTAAAAGTTTGAAAACAAGTATGGATGTTTGGAATAAACTTTCGAAAATGCTTTGGACAAGTAAAGGCTTAATCTGGCCACAGATGGTCCCTAATGGTAACGGTACAATAAAACGCACCCAGTTACCACTGTAAGATGTATACAAAACTGCAGAATTGGTTGGGCTTTTCTGTTGTTAGGTGTGCCAAGTAACAAAAGAATATGACTGTGTTGGAACAAAGAACTGCAGCTAGTAAGACTTGTCCAACCCATGTTGATAGGAAAATAAATGGACATAAAATTATGATTATGATCACACACACAAACGAACACACACTCACACATGCATGCAAGCACAGATGTTTGTACTCATATACAAACGTGTGTGTGTGTGTGTGTGCATGCATGCATGGGTCTGCTATTCTTCGTCATTCTCTTTATTGCACTCATTCATATGAAATTTTACTACACATTATCTTTGGGTGTATGAAATACAAAATTAGCCAGGATAGTGGCTGACAATGAATGATGTGTGTGTGTGTGTGCATTATATACATGCATATATTTTATATATATATATATATGTATATATATCTCAACCCATCACAGTATGTCAAGGGAAATTACTCATTAATGCTATATATATATATATATACATATATATTATAGTGAGTTTGATTACTCATTTGTGTCTGGAAAACTTGTGAGTAATTTAGGTGTGAAGGATCCTGTTATTATTTTTTTTTGTTCGTCATCATACTGATTTTCTTTTCTATTTCCACCAATCTAGTTCTATTTATTCTTTTAGTCAGTGAATTACTTTTGTTTAGATCATTTGTCTGTACATTACTGCTACATATTTTCCACTTTTCTGAGGTACCTTGGGCAAGTGTCTTCTACTATAGCCCTGAGCTAACCAATGGCTTATGAGTGAATTTAGTAGATGGAAATTGTGTGGAAGCTCATTTTATATCATCATCATCATCGTCCGCTTTCCATGCTGTCATGGGTTGAACGATTTGACTGAGGACTGGCAAGCCAAGAGGTTGCGGCAGGTTCCAATCTGTTCTGGCATGGTTTCTACAGCTGGTGGCCTTTGAGCTACATTTTCTTCTTAGGTATGAGATGGAAGGCAGCAGGTGCTAAATCTAGTGAATGGTAGGGTGGCAGAGTGATGCCATGTTGTTTTTGGTGAAAAACTCACAAGTGAGGAGAGCTCACTGAAGTATCCAATTCTTTGCACTCCACTAATCTGGTTGCTTTCACCACATGACCTCCCTTGAAGACTTCAAAACAACGCAGTAGAACTCTTGATTAACAGTCTGGCCCTGGGGGATAAATTCTCGATACACAATACCACATTTCCAGGGGTGATACTTGTGACAGGTCTTCTGAATTGCTCAGGTCTCCTGGGGGTGTTCCGCTTTTGATGTGTCTCTGCAGTTTGAAATGTTGCGTTTGGCCCATTGCCTCATCACCATAAGTTTGCCAAAGCATGTTTAATGTCTCTATAGCAAACTTCCCAAGTTTAATTCAAAATTTCCTGTTGGCTCTTTGTTCCTGTCCATGACAAAATTGCAGACTACAGCATACATGTGATCACTAAAACACAAATTTCACAACTCACAAAGTAAACACAGCAATGTCACTCAGCACACTGCCTCATGAAGATCACTGGTAGTTCTTACTGTGCACACATAGCTATTTGTACACATGCATCATACAATTTGCCTTTCACTCTGAGAGAGAGGCCCTTCGTTACTAACAAATGTAGTAGCTATACTTTTGGAACAACCTTCCCCACTACTAACTTGGTCACCTAAGTAGTTGAAACTGTCTACTACTTCTAAGGATACCCCTGACATTTGAGGGAGTCTATTTTTCGTTCATTTTTGGTGTTTAATGTACCTGCACATCTGCCACATGTAAAAGCCACTTTCTCTGTTCATCTTCCACTGATACCACTAAGTCGTTTTAAATTATTTGTACATTGTCTTGTAGCTTTGAGATTTCGATGATGTGTTTGTTTACTTGTAGAATGACATTGCAGGATAGTTGTAGGAGGCCTGATCTAATCAGTTTAAACACAAAGCAGGTAGAATATTTGGGCTGCATATGGCCAGTTTGAATGGCGAAGGGACAAGGGATAATATATCTCAACTGTTTACAAGTTTCTTTTATGTAACGTGTGATGTTGCATTTAACAGTAACATCTCTATTCATTCTCAATACATTCTGACAGATTCAAGTATGAATATGCCAATCACTGTTGTTTTTCATCATTGGAGAAGATGATGTGTGTTTGAAGGAGATGTTCTCCAATAATGAAAAACAACAGAGATCTGTATATTCAGGTTTTGAATCTGCCTGAATATATTCATCATCATCATCATCGTTTAACGTTCGTTTTCCATGCTGGTATGGGTTGGATGGTTTGACTGAGGTCTGGAGATCCAGCAGCTGCACCAGGCTCCAATCTGATCTGGCAATGTTTCTACAGCTGGAAGCCCTTCCTAACGCCAACCACTCCAGGAGTGTAGTGGGTGCTTTTTATGTGCCACTGGCACAGGATCCAGTCAGGCAGGCCTGGCATCGATCACATTCAGATGGTGCTTTTACGTGCAACCGGTACAAGAGCCAGTCATGGGGTACTGGCTTCAGCCACAATTGGTCAGTGCTTTTTACATACCACCAGCACGGGAGCCAGTCAGACAAACCTGGCATTGACCACATTTGGGTTGTGCTTTTATTGGTTTCAAATTTTGGCAACAAGACCAGCAATTTATTGGGGTGAGGTAAGTCAATTAATTTGACTTCAGTGTTCAACTAGCATTTATAAATTCTGAAAAGATGAAAGGCAAAGTCAACCTCAACAGGATTTGAACTCAGAACATAAAGACAGACGAATGCCACTAAGCATTTTGCCCAGCATGCTAACGATTCTGCCATCTTGCTCACATCTCAGGAATATTGCTTTTCTTTTTCTCAATGATTTTGTTTTTACATAGGACAAGCCCTAAATTATTGTGGATGTGATGGAATAAATATCTAAATTCCAACCCCACTACACACACGCACATACACTATAAATACATTATACTACTGGTACATATAATTCTTCTGGATAAATGAAAGACAGTTAACTGCATCAAAGTTTAGACGTATATTCTGGGTAGGATAAAACTAAATAGCTGTAAAGTATTTAGTATGGTGCCTCTACTTTATCTGCTATTTCCACTTCTTATTTTTTCAGTCATCATCATCATCACCTTCACCACCATCTCCACCACTGTTCCATCCCAACAGTATTTGATAGCTCTGCAGTATGACATATCATGACTCATCCCAGTTCTGTGTCATCTTTTTTCCAAAAGACCCAGTATCCTGAGTTTTAAACTTGACCACATCTTCTTATCATGTTTTCCTTTATTTCAAAGTATCAAAAAGAATATTTATACAAACCATGAGATTCAATGAACTGCATCAATATTTCAACCTGTTCCACGTACACAACATGCATCATCCATCCTTTTGAAATTCCTTCAATCTTTTGGTTCCCTGGCTAGGTTTACTGCTGAGACCTTATTAGGAAGAGGAGGAGAAGAAGAATGTGTGGAAATTGTTGTACAATTTACACTGATGCTGTAAACAAACTAGTCAAAGACATAGGCCTCTATTGAGTCGTTTAGCTTTCTAGAAACAGCAGTCAAAATCTCTCTCAGATTGCACTCTGCTGGCTCAAAAAATAACACATTTGATTATGTGGTTTTAGGCAGCTCACTTTGAAACCACATTGTTTTAGGTTCAGTCCTACGGTATGCCTTGGGCAAATGTCTTCTATAATTTTTAGTCAACCAATGCCTTATGAGTGAATTTGGTTGATAGGAATTGTTTAGAAGCCCAGCATTGTGTGTGTGTGTGTTTGTCTCCCTTTCCCTTGCTGCTTAACTACTGAGAGAGAGAGAGAAATCAATAGAATAGGTCCCAGACTTGAAAAAATAATTACTGGAGTTGATCTGTTTGTCTAAGACCTCTCATGGTGGTGCCCCAGCATGGTTACAGTCTAATGGCTGAAACATTTAAAAGAGAAGGCAAGAAAGGATGGTAAGGCTTAAATATCATAATCATAGGTTTAGTTAATCAGGGCTGATCTGGGATTAAACACTGATACTATAAAGAAAAACTAGCCCTGTGTCTGGTGGGCAGCTCTTCAGACAGTTTGAACCATTAGTAATCATTTGATGAATGTGATGTGGCATTAGCTTATTCATTAGTCATAGTCAACAGCATCAGCTTTGTCATCACCTCATCATCATCAAATTTGATTACATCATAAATCAGGTGGTAGTGGAAATTTTCAATATTTGCTTGAATCAATAAGATCATAGAGCTAAATTCATGACTGTGTTTAGTTAAGTACAAGTTCAAATCATACTCCTGTTGTTGATTAGTTAAATACCACCACTGTTTTCAATCAAATAGTGGTGGTGTGCCTAATTACCAATTGAATGAAACTAATATTTTCCTGAAATTTTTGGAGCAGATATCAATGTTATATTGCCATTGCCACCTCACATGAAATATTTTCATGTACTGACATCTAAAAAAAAATATTATTTTTGTACCTTATGAAGCCCTAACTAACCACAGTTAAATAAAATACTAAGAAAGAAATATATCGAAAGACCTAGTTTTCAGCAGTGTGATAGAGCTAAATATAAATTATAGAAAAGTAAATTCATTTCATTCTAGAGCTTTATTTTTTTTTTATTTTATTTCATTTTTTAATTTTGTGTTACCAACATTAGTTGCAGACTTCAAAGAAAAGTTTGTTAAATAATTTTCCTCTTGTGTTTTTTAATTTCATATTTTATAAAATTGTATGTTAAGAAATCAATAATTTTTATGCAAGAAATCAATTATAAAGTATATACAGATACAATACTGTCAATAAATTTGTGGATATTTGGTAGAGCTAATTGTAATAAAAATACATAAATAAAATTGAAAAAAAAATTATTTTTTATCTTGCTGTTTTAATTTTGGAGTTTAACACCAAAGAAAACCGATGCATATTAGTTTGAACTGTACTCCCTAGTGTATTAAGAGTTTTCATTTCGATATAAGCTCCAACATTTGCGGAGATTTTGAAAGCAATAAATTTCATGCTCATCCCTTTAGAAGTAAATGTCGAATATGCATGTTAGCAATTATCAAAATTGAAAAAAATATTTAGAGACATTTAGAAGAGTTGAATGTTGTAGTGATGATACCAAACCAAAATCTTCTTCATTGATAAGAGTACTATGGCTTTTTTTTTTTTTATTGCAGTCTATCTAATGTTGTGACATTTAATTATTTATCCCCTATTGCCTCATTATACCTATTTCTGTATGGTTTGGTTGTTCCTCAAATTCAGATATTTTCTAATTTTAATGTAGTGAGTGCTACCACCATCCCACTGTTAACATGATGTCTTTTTTAATATTAAGTATTTAATCATGAAGTCAGATTGCCAACTGTTTCCAGTGATATCATACGGGAATTGATTTGTACTGTACTGAACATTATAATGTGGTAGACTTGAATAATATTTAAGTAAACTTGAATATTATTATTCAAGTTTAACAGACATATTACAATATTGGAAATTTCAAAGTTCTATGTTTGTATATAATGTTTAATAATGACTAGTGCAGAGAATGTAAAATAAACAGCTAGAAATTGTATTAGTGAGATGGCAGAATTGTTGGCATATTGGACAAAATGCTTAGTGGCATTTCTTCTGGCTCTTTGCATTCTGAGTTCTAATCCCACCAAAGTCAACTTTGTCTTTTATCCTTTCAGGGTCACTAAAATAAAATACTAGTCAAATAATGGAACCAATGTAATCATCTTGGTTCCTCTCCTTGAAATTGCTGGCCTTGTGCTAAAATTAGATTTATTTGTTAGAATGCCCTTCAGTCATGACTGGATTATGGGTTTCTGCAACTGCAAAGTTCCTTTGCAAGGGACAGGCCTGACCAAGAGTGTTTTTCTTTCTTTTTTTTTTTTTGTTTTAGTGGGGGGGGGGGGACTAGTTATTACCCATACATGCAACATACTCCTAATAATATCAATATAATTTGCCACCAGTTTTGTTGCAGGCATTGCTACCAGAATGCAAAGAACTGAAGCAAATGCCACAAGATATCATGTCTTGTGTTCTGATAGTTCTATGAATCTCTCATCCTAGATTTACACTTTTTATCAACCCCAAGAGGATGAAAGACAAAGTTGATCATGGAAAAATTTGTACTCAAAGTGCAGAGTTGGAACAAATACTATGATAAGTGCTAGTGCCACTTACAAAGCACTGGTGCTGGTGCCACATAAAAAGCACTGGTGCTGATTTCACTTAAAAAGCACTGATGTTGGTGCCATATAAAAAGTACCCAGTACACTCTGTAAAGTGGTTGGTGTTAGGAAGGGCATCCAGCTTTAGAAACCATGCCAAAACCGACGATGGAACCTGGTATGGCTCCTGGTCTTTCCAGCTCCTGTCAAACCTTCCAACCCATGCCAACATGGAAAATGGATGTTAAATCATGACAATGGTGATGAGGATTCTAGCTTGTAGTTGATGCTCTAAAGACTCTGCTTCTTCCTTGTCTTGTTTTAATGCCATGCAGTGAGACTGAGCCTGAAATCACATGGTTGCAAAGTGCCTTCTGCTATAGATTCAGGGGCAATCAATTTCTTGTGAGTGGTACGTGCTAACTTTGTGGAAGTTTGTGTGTGTGTGTGTCTGTCTGTCTGTCTTTGTATGTATCCCCTCATTGCAACTGCTGTTGGTTTCTCTTTACCTCCCCATAACTTTGTAGTTCAACAAAAGAGACCAATAGAATAAGTACTAAGCTTAATAAAAAAAATACTGAGGTCAATTTGTTTGACTAAAACCCTTCAAGGTAGTACCCCAGCATGGCCACAGTCCAGTGAGTGAAGCAAGGAAAAGATGAAAACTTGGGCAAGGTTTTTTTTAAATGAGTAACAGTTGCTTGTACACGCAAATCTTCCCTCTTCCCCAGCCGCTTATCCAAAAGAAAGACCGTTGAGTTAGGTCAATACAGATTGACATGTCTCATTGTTCTAACGGTTCTATGAATCTCTCATCCTAGATTTACACTTTTTATCAACCCCAAGAGGATGAAAGACAACTGGTGTTGGTATTGCTGTGAAAACCTCATAAAGCCAGGGCAGATACTGCTAGACACCAAGTCTCTTGCTGTAACAGCTCAGCTAGTTTACTGTTTTGTGTTGGTACTTTTTAATCAACTAATTTTGAGAAAATTAGAAAAAGTTGATGTAAAGATATTATTGGCATTGAGGGGCTTGTGGTAGTGTTGATTGTGAATGTTTGCGCTCTCTTCCACTGAGCCAACAGTAAGTTCTTCAGTGTGTCATTGCAACCTGTGTTATGTTAATAGTTAGAGTTTGTCTTAAGTCTACTGGATTAGGCCAGAACATATCTTGGTTTATGTGGTGTATAAGTATTTGAGAGTATGAGACATTTCACTGGATGTGATGCTGGTCTGTCGTTGGGTTAACTCCAGCTGCTGATACTCATTTCAGGGGAGTAGCCTTGAACAACATGAAGTGAAGTTTCTTGCTCAAGGACACAGCATATCACCACCCAGTCTGATTTGAATCCATGATTTTATGATTTATGAGCCCAACATACTTATCTCTAGTCCATGTTTTGCTATAGTGGATAATATTTGAAGCATGAATAAAGGGAGTATGCCAAAGAAGAATTATATTTAATAGAGTTTTATATTTTGTTCAAAGTACATTTACAGATTTAAAAAAAAAAAATTACTTTTTGTTTTTTTTATTTAGGCTTGAAGAACTCATTGGACTCTTTCATTTGTGAAGAAACCAAGAATTTATACGACTTGGATGGTGAAGCTGCTCTTAATCGAGTGAAATCTGGAGAAGTGTCAGCTGATGACTTGGTCAAAAAATGGACAAAAGCATTCACTCAGGTAACATTTATGCAATTTCCCCATTCCATTCTTGATGAAAAATACAAAATGATTATTAAATAGGAAGGCTCAGGCTTGGCTGTGTGGTTGAGAAGCTTATTTTGCAACCACATGGTTTCAGGTTCAGTCCCACTGCTTCACACCTTGGGCAAGTGTCTTCTACTATAACTCCAGGTTGACTAATGCCTTGTGAGTGAATTTGGTGGTGGTGGGGTGGGGACTGTGGAAGCCTGCAGGTGTGGGTTTTTTGCATGTGTGTGTGTGTTTTTGTAAACCCACCCACTACCTAACCAGTGTTTATTTATATCCCCTGTAACTTAGCAGTTCAACAAACAAAAAAAAGTCTGAAAGAATAAGTATCACACATAAAAAATAAGTACTGGGGTGAATTTGTTCAGCTACACCTGTCAAGGTAATACCCCAGCATGGCCACAGTCCAGTGACTGAAACAAGTAAATGATAAAAGATAAATAATATCTGATAAAATTTTCCGCATTTCATTTAAATTTTTCTATAATTTGATAATGTAATTGATTCCATGGTTACATTGAAAAAACACCAATCAGATCAAAGCAAAAAAAAATGCCATTTTCATGCGCACTACTACTCATGACTTCCTCTTGAGCCATTATGATTCATAAAGAAAATGACTGGTCACTAAAATATTCTTTTCTACTTGAGGCACAAGGTCTGAAATTTTGGGGACAGGAGCCAGTCAATTAGGTTGACCTCAGTACACAACTGGTACTTAATTTATTGACCCTGAAATAATGAAAGACAAAGTCAACTGTAGCAGAATTTGGACTCAGAACATAATGACAGGTGAAATACCACTAAACATTTCTCCCACCATGCTAACGTTTCTGCCAGCTCACTGCCTTTGGTCACTATAATATTAAATAAGTAATGGTTAAGTTTAACAAAGTTTAATCTTAAACAAATTCTCATTTGGTAGTTGTTAAATTTAATATTAAACAAATTCTCATTTGGGAATCTCTGTGCAAGTATCCAACACAGTCATATAGAGGGTTGTGTACTGAAAATTATCTCCTGAACTGAATGTAAGTGTCATATTAGTTGACTCTTCAGACAAATGCCAATTTGTAACGCTAGCTCCTTAGATGAAAGCTAATTATAAGTTGGTTCCTTAGGCTGATTCTTCAGAAGGAGGCTGTCTCTCATAATTTAGAAATACATGTCAGTAGACTCCATAGATGAATGTTTATCTGTTGCAGATAAACAGGTGCTATTTTGTTCCAGGATTGCTCTTGTGAAAAATCACAACTCAGAAGCCTAGTTTCATATTCTACCTGCCGAAGATATTGGGTAACCATTCCAATGTAACTTCCCAAACAGTTATTACAGGTTCTGTCTAACATTGTCATCATTGTCATTATCATCATCATCATCTTTACATTTGTGGTTTTGATGGTGGCACTGGATGAATCTTATTGCAGCAATATTCCAATATTCTAAGACTGGACACTCTTCCTGCCCCTAATCCTTACCTGTTTTTCAAGGACACTTAACATTACCATCACATAAATACATGAGTATATGTATATATATATATATATATATAAGAAATTAAAAAAGGAAAATACGCACACTTACATAGTTTTAATATAATTTTTAATATATCGACCAGTTTCGCTATCGCTATTCATGATATTATGTTCTACTTTTTTGAATATGTATTTTTTCCTAAGAAGAAATTTTGTCCATGTTGTGTGTGATGATATATATATATATATATTATCATCATCATTTAATGTCCTCCTTCCATGCTGGCATGGGTTGGACGGTTTGATATGAGCTTGCCAGACAGAAGCCTGCACCATACTTTTGTGTCTATTTTGGCATAGTTTTTACAACTGCATGCCCTCCTTAGCACCAACCACTCCGCAGAGTGGGTTGAGTGCTTTTTATGTGGCACCAGCATAGGCAAGGTCAGTTTTGGCATGGATTTTACAGCTGGATGCCCTTTCAAATACCAACCACTTTACAGTGTGGACTGGATGCTTTTTAAGTGGCACCTGCACTGGCAGGGTTTCCAAATAACTTTGCAATACAAGGAATCTTTGAGAGGCAGGGGGCATTGGAGGAGGTGATCTTGTGTCAAATGATGAATATGACAGAAAGACAGAAACAGGTGTTTTGCTGTAGTGGAGGTACATGGTTACCTAGCCAAAGAAATATATATATATATATATATACACAAGAAAACCACCCAAACGTGGCCGTAACCAGTACCGCATCGACTGGCCTCCGTGCTGTGGGCACAACAAACACCATCCGATCGTGGCCGTTCGCCAGCCTCATCTGGCACCTGTGCCGGTGGCACATAAAGACACCATCCGAAGACCCGGCGACGTAGTCAGTCCACCTGTGCATACCTTCCCTCTTATGACACTTGTGAAGACCTGTTGAGGCAAGTGTGTGACACTTGTGAAGACCTGTTGAGGCAAGTGAAAATCAAACCAAATCAAAATAGATGAATATCAATGGAATTTGTATCTTTGTGGTTCCAGTACCGGTGGCACACAAGAAAACCATCCGAAGTGGCCGTAGCTGGTACCGCATCGACTGGCCTCCGTGCTGTGGGCACAACAAACACCATCTGATCGTGGCCGTTCGCCAGCCTCACCTGGCACCTGTGTCGGTGGCACATAAAAACACCATCCAAAGACCCGGCGACGTAGTCAGTCCACCTGTGCATACCTTCCCTCTTATGACACTTGTGAAGACCTGTTGAGGCAGAGGCAAGTGTGTGACACTTTGTGAAGACCTGTTGAGGCAGAGGCAAGTGTGTGACACTTGTGGAGACCTGTTGAGGCAAGTGTGTGACACGCGTGACACTTGTGAAGACCTGTTGAGGCAAGTGAAAATCAAACCAAATCAAAATAGATGAACATCAATGGAATTTGTATCTTTGTGGTTCCAGTACCGGTGGCACACAAGAAAACCATCCGATCGTGGCCGTTCGCCAGCCACATCTGGCACCTGTGTCGGTGGCACATAAAGACACCATCCGAAGACCCGGCGACGTAGACAGTCCACCTGTGCATACCTTCCTTCTTGTGACACTTGTGAAGACCTGTTGAGGCAAGTGACACTTGTGAAGACCTGTTGAGGCAAGTGAAAATCAAATCAAATCGAAACAAATCAAAATAGATGAACATAAATGGAATTTGTATCTTTGTGGTACCAGTGCCGGTGGCACACAAGAAAATCATCCGAACGTGGCCGTAGCCAGTACCGCATAGACTGGCCTCCGTGCTTTGGGGACGTAACAAACACCATCCGATCGTGGCCGTCCGCCAGCCTCATCTGGCACCTGTGTCGGTGGCACATAAAAACACCATCCGAGCGTGGCCGTCTGCCAGCCTCGTCTGGCACCTGCCAGCCTCATCTGGCACCTGTGTCGGTGGCACATAAAAACACCATCCGAGCGTGGCCGTCTGCCAGCCTCGTCTGGCACCTGTGTCGGTGGCACATAAAAACACCATCCGAGCGTGGCCGTTCGCCAGCCTCGTCTGGCACCTGTGTCGGTGGCACATAAAATCACCCACTACACTCTCGGAGTGGTTGGCGTTAGGAAGGGCATCCAGCTGTAGAAACACTGCCAGATCTGACTGGCCTGGTGCAGCCTTCGGGCTCCCCAGACCCCAGTTGAACCGTCCAACCCATGCTAGCATGGAAAACGGACGCTAAATGATGATGATGATGATGATGATGATACACACACACACACATTATATATAATCTTTTATATATACCCAGGCCTGTTCCCTATTTTCTTAGGAAGTGGCTATCTACAACAAGACACACACCAGGCATTCCATTAATTTCCCAGTGCAAAGAGGCGAGCCCAGTACTATGCTCAGGTCAAGGCATACAACGCAACCCCCAATATCAGCAGTGGTGCTTGACATCATATAAAGGATAATAATCTAAGCTGTCTTCATGAAGTATATGTACATATTCTGGCTAGCAAATGTATAAATGAGAAAACCATGCATATAAGTTGAAATTGCTGGTCAAGTATTATCATTCACAGAGTAAATGTGTATTAAAAACAAAAACTGGAATTTATGGTACTATTTTAATACTGTAGTTACAAATGTTTCGTTACATGGGAAATAAATTTTATGAATATAGTTATTGAAATTAATAATAATATAAATTCGTAATAAAATACAGACATAAATATAGATCTTTTCCCACATGTAAATCTTTAACATTATTATATTGAAACTGTCTGAAGATTTTCACACAAGAAAATATCTAAATGTATATATACATTTTATTATAAATTTATTATATCTATATTATTATTGATATTAATATCTATATTCATAAAATGTATTTCCCATGTTGTAAAGAAACATTTGTAACTACAGTATTAAAATAGTGTCATTAATTCCATTCTTTGTTTTAATACATGTATATGTATGTGTGACCTATATAGTAGATAAATAAACAGTGCTAATTTAGCTATTTTTCCATAGACTGAAAAAAAAAATTATGAACAACCTTAATTGATTTTCAAATCTCAGTAGATTCTCATCAGAGGTGTTTACATCAATTTGACCGATCCCAGAGAAATAAGCAGCCATTCTGTTTACATACACAAACAATTACAGTACCTTCAGAAAAGTGGGGCTATTAATTTGCATACCATAGACATATGCACACACAATAGACTTCTGAATAATTTCCCTGAATCATTCTCCCTTACAAGGGTTTACTACTATAGCTTCAGGTCAATAATTTGAAGCAAAAGTAGAAGACTCTTGTCTCAGTTACCACACAATGGGGTGGAACCCAAAACTGTTGTTATGAAGCAAACTTCATAATACACAAGTACACATGCACCGAGATTAGCTATAATAATTATCATACTTCAAATTTGGAATTTGATCAGGACTACTAAGTATACCCCTATGATTAATAATTCATGCAGAACTAGATCAACTGGGGTCTTTATTAAATGATGATAAATTGTATAATGTAATTGTTACTGCCTATTATGCATTTGTTATGATTCTTTTCTTAGTTATACCTGTTATTATTGGAATATTTAGTAATTGATTAGATCCTCTAATATTAGGAATCCCTGATATACTTTACTTTAAAAAATAAAACTTTAACAGAGTAAAGTGTTTAATATTTTGATCTTATAACTTCTGAACTAATCTATAATTTCAGGAAGTGAAAGAATTTGCTAAACCAGAAGAAGTAACAAATGAACAAGTTTTCTCTGAAGTCTATCACACTTTGATCCATTCTCCTGCTTTAGAGACACTTTTAAACTTGGAACATTCGTATGCTATGGACATTGAAAATATCACTCAAAATCGTGATGAGGATATCGCACACTTAGAGAACAAGTATTTTTTACTATTTTTGATTGATTGCTTGCTTTCTTTATTTGTAACTTCACCACCACTATCACCATCATCACATTACCTTCTGTATTAAGAGTACTACTATCATTATGTTTATTAAAGTTGTGTTATATATATATATATATACATATATATAATAGGTTCCCCACCTGGACAGGATACCGGTCCGTCGCAGGTGAGTTGCTAGATGCAGGAGGAAAGAGTAAAATGTAAAGCTTTGTATGAGCTTTGTTGTGTTAAGTACTGGTTATCACAAAAGTATTAAAATACAGAGATATATTCTTTGATGATAATAAGAAAACGTAAAAAACAGTTTACAAGAAAGTATTTAAGAAAGTATTCAGAACGGGGCTCCAAAAAGTAGAATTCAATAAAACATGATTTTTATTGAACTCTACTTTTTGGAGTCCCGTTCTGATTACTTTCTCAAATACTTTCTTTCTTGTAAACTGTTTTTTAACATTTTCTTATTATTATCAAAGAATGCATTTCTGTATTTTAATACTTTTGTGATAACCAGTACTTAACACAACAAAGCTCATACAAAACTTTTACATTTTACTTTTGACAATCTTTTTCTAAAAAAGTGAAACCAGTCAAGTGAACAAACATCTTTAAGATTGCATTTTCAAACCTTCGTTCATATATATATATATATATATATATATATATATATATATATATATATATCATCATCATCATCATCATCATCATCATCATCATCATCATCATTTAGCGTCCGTTTTCTATGCTAGCATGGGTTGGACGATTTAATTGGGGTCTGTGAAGCCGGAAGGCTTCATCAGGCCCAGTCAGATTTGGCAGTGTTTCTACGGCTGGATGCCCTTCCTAACGCCAACCACTCCGTGAGTGTAGTGGGTGCTTTTTACGTGCCACCTGCACAGGTGCCAGACAGAGCTGGCAAACGGCCACGAACGGATGGTGTGTTTACGTATCACTGGCACGGGGGCCAGGCGAGGCTGGCAACGGATATGAACGGATGGTGCTTTTACGTGCTACCGGCACGGGGGCCAGGCGAGGCTGGCAACGGACACGAACGGATGGTGCTTTTTACATGCTACCAGCACGGGGGCCTACTTGTTTCAGTCATATTAGACTGCAGTCATGCTGGAGCACCACCTTGAAGAAATTTAATCAAATGTATTGTCCCCAGTACTATTTTTTAAAACCTGGTACTTATGCTATTGGTCTCTTTTGCCGACCCACTAAGTTAGAAGGATGTGAACACACTAACACTGATTGTCAAGTGGTGGTAGGGGACAAACACACACATCAAGCTTCTTTCAATTTCCATCCCCAAATCAGCTCACAAGGCTTCGGTTGGCCCAGGGTTATAATAGAAGACACTTTCCCAAAGTGCCATACAGTGGAACTAGCTTTATTGTTGTTATTGTTTAACCCCTAAGCCAACTCTAATGAAGCAAATTTATGGTCAATGAAATTGTATCCCTGACTAGATTATTTATTATCTCCTTTCTTTGCCTTAACCCTTTTAATACTAACTTACCTGAATCTGCCCCTGATTCTATGATACAAACTTCCTATTTTCTGGTGATTTAAATCAAAATTTCCCATTGAAATATCATGTTAATTTTTGTTATTTTCAAAATTAATTAAAACAAATGCAGTGTATTTCTGTAGAAATATGATAATGATATGGTGAAAGAAGTTAGGGATTCAAAGAAGTTAGAATTTAAAGGACATTTAGTTGTGAAACTCTAACAGGCTGAGTGAGAATGTAGATGCTCTGTGGCTCAAATTACAACTTTGTGATGTGCGCACTTTATATATATATATATATAAATGAAACATTAGTGTTTTTTGTTGTGCAACTGTGGATTAGATGGAGTTTTAGAAAACTTGGATATTTTTATAGGAATTATTGGAGTTAGTATATATCATCATCATCATCATCGTCCGCTTTCCATGCTAGCATGGGTTGGACGGTTCATGCTACATATATATATATACATGCTTTTGGCCAATTTTCAAATTTTTAATCAAGTTAGGAACTGAAAAAATTATCTACTTTTTCCAGAAAGATAGACTGAAACAAATATAGAAATGTATTTAGATTAAAGACAAACCATTCGCTATGGCAAGGTTTGAAAGTTTGATCATGTGACTTTATTTAGCCAGTATTACAACATCTAACTACATAACATACCTTTCATTCTTCCAAGGTCAATAAAATAAATACTGACCTGAGTCAAATACGAGAGGTGGAGCATCATCAATTAAACTGATGGTACCCCTCCACCAAACCATTTATCCTTGTGCTTCTGAAATTATTACTATGAATGACATAATGACAACATCCAGAAAAGGCCCACCTGACTGATTGGCATAGATTTACTCACAAATACACTCCAGCCTCTGACCCACAGGTGTTTTGTTTCTTCTCCCTCTTCTCCTGCTAATATAATGGCTTCTGCTGCTCAGACTGACAGACTTCATGCCATCTCTACTCAAGTGTTCCTGACACACTTGTCTTTCCTCTTATCCTCACCCTTCTTGAGTCCAAACTCATTGGCCCTGCACTAATGACTCAGTTCAGTCCTTCCCTCCTAGAATGTCTTCCCTCTGGAATTCTGTCCCTACTCATGCCCTCCTTATAGGTGTTAATTTACAAAGAAACATTAATGCCATCAATCTCGCTAGTCTAAGAAAGCCTGCAAATATCATTGGTACTTCCAAATCCAGCAAGTGGAAAAAAAACAAAACTGTTCTTAGAATTCTAAGTTTTACTAACAAGTCCTTTCTCGAGACAGTGATATTTGATAATAATCTCAAGGTATCTGATAAATTCTCTTAGCTAAGGGACATAATCTCTCTCACTAGTAGAATTTCATAGGACGCAGTATCAAAAGTTCTTAGAGACTAGAAGAAAAGTAAATCATTAAAGGTGAACTGCAGTCACTGAATAATATTAATTATACTTCTTTAGTTGATTATTAAAGAGTAACTGAAAACTATTAATCTTATATTTCATGCTTTTTTTTTGCTTGCACATTTCAATCATTATATTTTCTGATCCCCCTTAAATACTTTAGCAGTCTTACATTTATACATGTATGCATGTAACTGCACACACATGTTTCAATGTGTGCATAAGCTCAATGAAGATATAAGAGTAGACTAAATATTTAGGTCAAGCTGTTTGAGATTTTGTCGTGTTTTATCTCAGAGTTCACTTGTTTTAATATTGATTTCTCAGATTAGTATAAGGTGACCAATTTATAGTGAAGAGGTATAATCTAGTGAACTGACTCCAATACATCATTGATATTTATGGTATTGATATTAACAGAAGGAAAAAAGAAAAGTATTTTCATCAGCACAGGGAGACAAAAGCTAAATATCATAGTTAAAGATTTAACTGAATTTTAATTTGTCTCTGAAGACCAAAAACTGAGATTTAATATGTGATAGTTCTATATTCAAATGATATGAAAATCAATCTTTGATTCTTCTCTAGCTTGATGTTAATAAGTAAGCTGTTAATAGGGTGCATGGATGGCTGTGTGGTTAAAAAATTTGTTTCATAACCACTTGGCTTGGAGTTCAGTCTCACTGTGTGATACTTCAGTAGATATTTTCTACAACAGCCCTAGGCTAACCAATGTCATATGTGTGGATTTGATAGATGGAAAATGTGTGGAAGCCCATTGTGTGTGTGTGTGTGTTCGTGAATGTGTGTGTGTGTGTTCGTGAATGTGTGTGTGTGTATGTTTGTGTGTGTGTGTGTCTTTGTGTTCATCTCTCACCACTTGACGATCAGTTTTAGTTTGTTTACATCTCCATAACTTAATAATTCAGCAAAAAGTGACTAATAGAATTAGTGCGAGACTTAAGTACTGGGGCCAATTTGGTCAACTAAAAACCCTTCAAAGCAGTACTCCAGTTTGGCTGCAGTTCAAAGAACATGTATAAAGAATAAAATATTTTATATAATTTTTTTTTAATATTGTTTTCTCGCAGACAGCAGAAAGAAATGGAAGATGCTCTTCAGAAAGCCGGAACAGTATACACGGATGAACAAATAAACCAAATTGCACAACATCATTTTGAGCAAACACAGGTGTGAAGTTTAAGTTTTTTGGGTTTTTTTGTATCTTAACTTTTTTGTTTGTCTTTTTTTCCCCCAATATTAGTAACAATTAGCTATGTCTAGATTCTTAATGTATGTTCTTGTTACCGTCTGCTATAACATATAATATTACACTATACCTAGCAAAAAACATAAGATTGCTAGAATATTTTGATCAGGTCCAACTTTGACTAAAAAAGAGATCATATTGAATAAGGTTTCTCAGACGTAATTGCTCTTTTTGCCCTGTACCTATCAAATTCAGTTCTGCTTTTAACATTACGAAATATTTGATCATTCCCTATATCGAGGAAGCAATTTTATAACACCCTCAATCCATGAACAGAACATGATATCACTGTATATGCTAAACCTCAAAATCTCTGACTGTCATTCATAGAGACTACACATCTATATTACTGATGAAAGATATTAAATTAGGATGATGATGGTGATGATATATACCTACATACACATGTTAATCTGTTTCTATTTAAAAAAGGTTGTGAACAGTAAATGGGCTAGTGAACTATCTAATCGACATGAAACACAGAAACGTGAATATAGAAACTGGGTCATGAAGGTTCATGAAGACACACAAGCCACTGTAGGATCTCCCCATCCAGTGTAAGGACTTTTCTTGTATATTTGATGACCACTATATTCTTGCATACCACTCTTGTATTGTGTGCTTTCTGCATGATGCCCACTGTAATGAGACTGCATCAGGTTTATTATTCCCATCAGTAACAGATTTAGCACAATGAATAGGTTATGAAGTCTGATATCTGAGTGTTGGCTCTTACAGACAAAGTCTCACCACCACTACCATTAACAACAGTAACTAGAATAATAATTGTCATCATCATTATCATCACCTTCATTGCCATCATAATCATCATCATCCATTCTCCATACCGGCATAGTTAGATGACCCAAGTCAGTTCTAATTCAGAGTTATTATCACCTACCACTCAGATTTCTTACATAGGCATGGGACCAAAAAATTGGCATGAAGTAACAGTCAGATATTCCTCAATTTCAGTACTTGACTGATAATATTTTATTTAAACTCTGAAATGAAGAAATGCAAAGTTGATTGCAGTGAAATCTAAATTCAAAATCTAACTAAATAGCACAAAGCATTTTGTCTGACACTGTAATAATTTTACCAGATGGTTTCATAGGAAGACCTGATGGGGGTCGTAATAAAACCAAAATATGTCTGGAGTTGTCCCCCATACTTCATATAGTAATTCATCATCATCGTCTAACGTCTGCTTTCCATGCTAGCATGGTTGGACGATTTGACTGAGGACTGGCGAACCAGATGGCTGCACTAGACTCCAATCTGATCTGGCAGTTTTTACTGCTGGATTCCCTTCCTAACGCCAACCACTCCAAGAGTGTAGTGGGTGCTTTTACGTGCCAAGGCACGAGGGCCAGTCAGGTGGTACTGGCAACGGCCATGCTCAAATGGTGTTTTTTACATGCCACCTGCACAGAAGTCAATCCAGCAGCACTGGCAACGACCTCGCTCGAATGTTTTTTCATGTGCCACCGGCACAAGTACCTGTAACGAGATGCTGGTAACGATCACGCTCGAATGGTGCTTTTTACGTGTCACTGGTATGGAAGCCAGTTAGCTGCTCTAGCAACAATCACGCTTGGATGGTGCTCTTAGCGCTCCACTAGCACGGGTGCCAGTCATTGAATTTGATTTCAATTTCACTTTCCTCAACAGATCTTCGCAAGCAGAGTTTAGTGTCCAATGAAGAAAAGGTATGCATAAGTGGGCTGGTTACACCCCTGGCATTTGACTGTTGTTTTGTCCTAATTGCACAATTATTTCTAGTTAGCTTTCTGATGATTCTTGCATTAAATGTGTTAATACTAACTATTGTTTTAATGTAGCTGGTATGTTTAAAATAAATAAAATTTAGTTACTTGTGAGTCCATTTTATGAGTGCTTATTCACTTTGCGTATGAGAGACCAAATTATCAGTGATACAGATATTCAATTAATTAGTATGTAAAAATAAGAACATATCGTATTTATTTGCCATTTTATGATGTGATATAAATGGATGGAGCTTGAATTGTTTAATATTTTCTGAAGCATTGATTCAGACATTAATTGAATCCTGATTATTTGTGATGAATTTGCTTGATATGTGACAAAGAAACAAGAAGTCCATAAACTGAGTCATATATATATATACACATAGTCTTTTATGTAGCACCAATCATTTGATTATGCCCATGCCAAGGTCTTATGTACAAATTTCCATAAACATACAAATTCATATCTAAATTCATTTATACTAGCATTAAACAAGAAAAAAATTTAAGTAAGTGTTTGCATTTTCCTTTTGTTAGTCGTCGTGTGCGGGCCATGACTGCCTCAGCACTGCCTGAAGCAGAAGAAGATGAAAGAATCGGACGGTCACGAATTCGGTTAGAAGAAAGTTTCACCATTCACCTAGGTAGGCAAATTAATTTTCTTCTCAAATATCTTCCTATTTTTCATTTCATTTTTTTTAGTATTTTTTAAAAAATCTTTTAGCCAGTGGGTTATACAGTGCCTGAGGCTCACTACTGAGCCTTTCAGACTGTTGAGAGGAAGGGAGAAGATTATCCTCAAACTAGAGATCTGATCTGAATGCATGTGTGGATTCTGTTGAAGGTACCCATAGACAAGGTGATGGTATTAAATGCTATATAGATTGACATGGGATTGTGACATACTGGACTTGATGTAAATATGTTTGCTGTTACATTTCATTCAGATCTAGAATTAGAAAACAAATATCAAATTAACTTTAAAGATGATATGAATTTTATCCAAATTTTAAACTTAAATCGTCTCAGAATTAAACGTCTGGATGTTAAAGGGAAACAACTCTTGTAATGTTGTAATGACTAAATTTAAGAAAATTAGATAAATTCGTATGTAAACATAGGAACATATATTTATTTACGATTTTATGATGTGATATAAATGAATGGAGCTTGAATTGTTAAATATTTTCTGAAGTTTTGATTCAGGGGATAAATTGAACCGAGGTCGTTTGTAATAAATTTACTTGATGTGTAATAAAATGGTAGGTTGATGATGTTTCAAGCAAAAACATATAACTTTTCAGTTGCAAGTTTTTAATGCTTTCTGTTTCTATTACTGTCATTGTACAGGGGCACAAATGAAGACAACACACAACTTGAGGCTTGTGTGTACAGATATTCTTGATCTCTGTCGTCATAAACCCCATACAGTTGGGTAAGTTGTTATTTCCTTTCTTTATTGTAATCTGAAACTGAAAAATCTAAGTTTTCACTCCCTCATATTTTAACATTGTTTAACTGTTAAATACAAATGTAATTCAAATGTCTTCAGAGCCTTGTGGTACTTATAAAGGTTAATGTTTTGCTCTGATTTCATAAATGAAATCTATGAGAAGGAAGGTTTCTGCTTATCACAGCTAATATCCAACATCTAAGTACTGAGACAAGAGAGCAAATGTATCTCCTTCAAGGTACACCTTGCTGTTTAAAATAAAAGAACAACACAATGAATAAATGTAGCCTTAGATACACTGTAGGTGTGAGTATGGCCATATGGTTAAGAAGCTTGCTTCCCGGCCATGTGTTATTAGGTTCAGTTCCACTGTAGGGTACCTTGGGCAAATGACTTCTACTATATCCTCAGGTTGACCAAAGCCTAATAAGTGGGAATGGTAGATGGAAACTGAAAGAAGCCTGCTATGTGCACTTGTGTGTGTGTACACCTTCGTCTTGACATCTCATGATGGCTATAAACAAGCATCACCATTATATAGGTAATGTTTATTTCCAGTCCCATGAAAAACATGTCCAACTATGAGAAAATATTACCTTGCTTGGAAACAAGTTAGTGTTGGCAACAGGAAGGGTACCGAGTCGTAGAAAATCTACCTCAACAAATTCCACTTAATCCATGCAAGCATGGAAAAGTGAACATTAGATGATAACTGTTTTCCCCATGATGTAGGCTGGGTGAAGGAAAGCTTATATAAGTAATCGGAGGTAAAAGGGAATAGGCTCTCTCCATGATATAATATATATTTATACACACACACACATACACACACACACACGCACGTTAATATTGAACAATGAGAATGAGTGCTCAACATAGCATTGGGGGATAACAATTCTTTATCTATGGGTTAAGGCTACCCTTGGTTTCATATTAAAAAAGAAATACTTTAACAATTGTCAAGCCTGCCACATGGAACATTGGAGTTCATCTCCTCCTTAGTTTTAATCCAAATTAGAAACAATCCTTGATGTTCCATGTGGTAAGCTTGATAATTGTTGTTAAATGATTTCTCTCTTATCATGAAACTAATGGTAGCCTTAACTCATATGTATATATATTCATCGTCGTCATCATCATTTTAACATCTATTTTTTCCATACCTGTATGGGTCACATGGAATTTGATTTCCTCTAACTGGATGTTCTTCCTGTCACCAACACTCACACCCTTACTAATGCTAGATGTAGAGGCTTATTTAGCATTTGATGCCATTGTTGGCAAAAAGTCAAACAGCATCTCATCCAGGTCAATCCTGTTCATAATCAAATTTGCTCTTTGGTTCAAAAGTTTGATATCCCTTTCTTCTATCTGGTGCAGCTCCTTTACTTTTGTAACAGTCTACAACGATACTACTATTCTAACCATTGGGCATGACACCTTCTTATATTACCTGATTGACTAGTTGAATGACTAGCCCACACTTTATTTCTGCAGATGTTTTAAGCATCTCAGCAACCATCTCTGATGATCCAGCTGCATTTCCAGTCTTAATCACTTTATTTACCAGACTGCTTCAACTTGAATAACTGGTCCCTCTGTTAGAGTCACTTGGGGTTGATTTTCTCTCTCTCTCTCTCTCTCTCTCTCTCCCCTCTCTCTCTCCAATAGTGCTGGCCTCTTATTATACCACAGACAGTATGGTATACTGGTATACCATACACCAAGGAGACCTAACTTATCCCTTGGCATAATAGTATTGTGGCCATCTGATATTCAATAGATATGTGGTTCAATTATTGGTGATTCTGCCCTCTTTTCCTATCTAAGGGGTATTTTTATCTGATATATTATGAGCTTCATTTGCATATATTTTCAAATTTCTCAATGCTTTAAACAAACATAAATACACTCACACACCCTTTTAATGACTGTTTGGTTCCCTTTTGATTTCAGTCTCAATTCCTGTTACCTTGGGCAAGTATCTTCTACTGTGGCCTCAAAAGACTCGTGAGTGGATGTAGTAGGTGGTAATTGAAAGAAGCCCAACCTGCCTCCAACCTTCACCTTTTCACCTTAGAAACAGATGAGGATTGGTGGTAAGGAGACTGACTGCATAAAATCTGCCTCATCAAGTTCCAGCCAACACATGCAAGCATGGAAAAATAGATGTTAAAATGATGATAATGATGATGATGTGTATCATGTGTGTAAGTGTGTGCAAGGGTCAGATGGAACTTATTGGGGCAGACAAGATGCCCTTCCTGTCACCAACCCTCTTTTCTTTCCAAGGAAGATAATATCTTCCAATGGCCAGAATGTTTTCACAGAAGTTCAGTTGTATGATGGAGATATTCATTTACAACCACCATGCAATGTCAAAACAGTGGGGTGACATGCACACACACACACACACACACACACACACACACACACACACACACACACACACACACACACACACACACACACACATACATATATGACTGGCTTCTTTCAGTTTTCCTCTGCTAGCTTCACTCGAAGGCTTTGGCTGGCTTGTAGACATAAGAGACTTTCTCAAGATTCTGTGTAGTATAATTGAATCTGAAACCACATGGTTGGGTAGCAGCAGACTTCTTAACCAAGCCTGTGTCTGTAGAAGACACTTGGCCGAGGTATCACTCAGTGGGACTGAATCTGAAACCATGTGGTTGGGAAGCAAGCTTCGTACTGTACAGCTATGCTCATGTAATGTGTGTCTGCTAATTGTAAACAAACTTCACTGTCATACAAGCAGTGTCATTCATTAGCAGTCTTTGTGAAAACATGTCTGGCCATTGTGCTGTTCATGTGCAATTGCCTTGCTTTCAAACAAGTGAGGGTCGGTAACAGGGAGAGCATCCAGCCATAGAAAATCTACCTCAATGAAAATTTTATGATAGATACATGCAAACATGGAAAAACAAATGTTAAGATGATGATGACGATATATATATATTTGTGTGTGTGTGTATCACTAATTATGAATAAATTTTGAGCTCTCAAAGCTATATATGGTAACATTGTACAGGAGGAAAAACAAAAGTACAAATTTAACTTGTGACCAGTTTCCCTTTTGCAGTGGGATTTGTGAAATCTGTGCTTTTATTTATAAATCTAAAAGTTTCTTGATGTTTCGCTGTAAACAGAAGCACACAAGCACTCGAGACTTGACTGAGCAATTTAACACTCAGGCATCAAAATCACTGGAGAAATCAATGCATTTTTTGCCAGAAGGTTTGCAAATCTAACGGAGGCCTCAAAAGACATTTTAAGATCCACAAAGATCAGAACTTAGTGGCTTCTGGTGGTCCAAATCGGATATACAATCTATGTGGGTGTCCTTTCAAAATATTGTCTGGTTTAAGAAGCTACATCAGATGCCATGATGATTCTAAGGTGTAGGTACAGGAGGTGGCCAAACTCTACATAAGGAGTAGTAAACCACCATATATATGTGTATATATAAACGATGATGATGATATATATATATATATATATATATATAAGTATATCACTATCCTCATCATTTTACATCCATTTTCCATGCTGGCCTGGATTGAATGGTTTGACAGGAGCTGATATGCAGCAGGATTGTGTCAAGCTTCAATGTTTGCTTTGACATCCTTCCTAACACTAACCATTTCACGGAGTGTACTGAGTGCTTTTTACATGGTATCAACACTGGTAAAGTCACCAAGTAACTCAAAAGACAAGTCCCCTTTACTGAGATCATCATCATCATCATTTAGCGTCCACTTTCCATGCTAGCATGGGTTGGACGGTTCAACTGGGGTCTGTGAAGCCAGAAGGCTGCATCAGGCCCAGTCTGATCTGGCAGTGTTTCTCCGGCTGGATGCCCTTCCTAACGCCAACCACTCCGTGAGTGTAGTGGGTGCTTTTTACGTGCCACCCACACAGGTGCCAGACAGAGCTGGCAAACGGCTACGGACGGATGGTGCTTTTTACATGCCACCGGCACAGGGGCCAGGCGAGGCTGGCAACAGTCATGAACGGATGGTGCTTTTACGTGCCACCGGCACGGGGGCCAGGCGAGGCTGGCAACAGCCATGAACGGATGGTACTACGTGCCACCGGCATGGGGGCCAGGCAAGGCTGGCAACAGCCACGAATGGATGGTGCTTTTTACGTGCCACCGGCACGGAGGCCAGATGGATATAGTATTGAAGAAGGCAACTTTATGCCTGGTGATGAGAAGTTAAAGTATGCTAGTGGGGCAGGAACAGGTGTCTTGCAGTGGAGGAGACACATGGCTACCTCACTTGTGAAGAGGGAGAAGATGGTGGTGAAGAAGAGTAACAGGAATTTGAATATAAGCAAAGTTGACAGGGTGAATGGGTAAGTTTGTGATAGTGTGAAAAGAAAGTGGCAGATGGGCAGAGATGGAGGGGAAAGCAGTGAATGGTGAACACAGGTGGTGTGGTGACTTGTGAATAACAGGGGAGAGATAGTAGAGGCATTAGGAGGTAGCACAGGCAATGTGAAGTGTTGGTGGTATGTGAGAGATGCACAGTGCCAAGGATGAGGTCAGAGGTATTCAGGGATAGAAATTTTGGCAAACGAACATAGGTAATGGAGGATGCCATTGGTAGGATGAGAGGGTGTACAAGAAAAGTGGAGATTAAAGAGCTGTTCGGTAGACAGAAATAAGGTGGTTTCAGAGAGGGTGAGTAAGGGGACAGAAAAGGTGGGGGGTGCAATATGTGCAGCTCTGCTCTCAAATAATTACAGCAGCTGAATGGATAGTGCCATAGTCAGAAGAGTGATAGAAGGATGGGTGTTAGGAAAATAAGTTGTGAGAAAGAAACACATCAGGGACAGATAAGGTGCAGGGGCATTGGTATAAATAATATGCTTTAAGAGCCTCCACGAATTGCCATTGATCTCAGTCTTTTGTCATCTCCTCCATGAGACTCAACATCTGGAAGTCATTCTTCACTACTTCAACCCACATTTTCCTTGATCTTCTTCTCATGCTCCATTCACATTCAGTGATTGGGACTTTGTTATGTACCTGTTCCCTTCCAAACTCATGACATGGCCATATATATGTTGCATGTATGCACAAACATACATACATATATATATACATATGTCTGTACAGGTGTGTGCTTGTGTGTTACTGTCTTCTTGCCTTGACATTGTGTGATAGTTGTAAATGGGCATCACCATCATGCAAGCAGTGTCCTTTGTTTTCAACTTTCCATCAGGCCATGGGGCAATATCACCTTACTTGGAAACGGGTGAAGCTTAATGACAGAAAGGGCGTCAAGCCATAGAAAATCTGCTTCAACATATTTTGTCTAACCTTTAGAAGCATGGAGAAGTGGATGTTAAAATGATGATGTGTATATACATATACATACATGTAAAACCTGTATTGTCTACATGTGTATGTATGTGCATATATGTGTGCGTATGCATGTGTATATGTGCAGACATAGGTACATGTGTATGTATGTGCATATATGTGTGCATATGCATGTGTATATGTGCAGACATAGGTATATGTGTCTTATTTATGTTTATTTATTCATATATAAAACATATGTGTACACCACACACACACACACACATATATATATATACACTCACAGAATTGTTTTTTGCTTTGTTTTTCTTCCTTGTATGCTAACATTGCACATTCTGGCGCATTTTGTGCTACTGACCTTCAGGATTTCCTACAACAAATGTCAAAGTATATGTCATATGTATCATATTATCTTAACTATGTTTACTTCATCAATCATTTTTGAATGCCAACTGAAAGCAGTACCCATTTGACTTCTACCAAAAATACCCTATGTATGGAAGCTACATTGAGCCTTCTTATAAGCAACTGTTATTTTATTTCCTTATGAAATCACTGTCCTATTTCTTGTGTTCCATAGACAAATTTTTTTTTCTTAAAATAAAATATTTTATTACTGTTTGCTGGTTTTGCAATATTGTATCAAATGACATGTTTGTGTAACTAGGAAAGGATGCTGCCTTTAGTTTGTTGGGATAATCAAGACTGAACAAAATGTAGATGACTGTGAATGGTATTCTTTTTTGTTTTGTTTTAATTGTTCAGTCTAGAAAAATGGCTTTTGCTGGCCCTCCTAACCTGGTGAAATTTGTTTCATAAATGTTTGTCTTGAACCTTTGAAGGTCAATACCTGTGGGAAAGACATGATGAGCAGGGAGAGAATTCTAATGATCTGGGAATGAAGAACTTTTTACTTTTTTTTTACTCTTTTACTTGTTTCAATCATGTGACTGTGGCCATGCTGGAGCACCGCCTTTAGTCGATTGAGCAAATCGACCCCAGGACTTATTCTTTGTAAGCCTAGTACTTATTCTATCAGTCTCTTTTACCGAACTGCTAAGTTACGGGGACATAAACACACCAGCATCGGTTGTCAAGCGATGTTGGGGGGGGGGGACAAACACAGACACACACATACATATATATATACGACAGGCTTCTTTCAGTTTCCATCTACCAAATACACTCACAAGGTTTTGGTTGGCCCGAGGCTATAGTAGAAGACACTTGCCCAAGGTGCCATGCAGTGGGACTGAACCCGGAACCATGTGGTTCATAAGCAAGCTACTTACCGCACAGTCACTCTTACGCCTATAAACTGGAGACAGTGATTAGTACAGGGCCTGGAGGAGAAATGAAGTTGAACATGAGAAAATGATGTGAGGAAGAGAAGCAAGTGGCATGGGAATATCTGAACAAAACTGTCCTGCACCCATCCATCTTCAAGGAATAGAGGCTATTATAATTGTGAAAAGAACAGAAATAAGAATGGTTTGGTGGGTGAGTGTAAATGTCTAATTTAGACTTTTCAATAATGATTACAGTCCCATCTAATGATCACTTTAATTTTAATGGTCTTTGTGTTCAGAAATGTTTCAGACTCTTTGTTTTTTTTTTTATTATTATTATTATTATAGAGCATGCAGACTTGTAAATATCAAGAGAATTTTCAATGATACATTATAATTACTAAAAGGTTTAAATTTTGTTAATACATACTCATGCATCATATGGAGAACATAAGATGCAGGCATGGCTCTGGTTAAGAAGTTTGCTTCCCACCATATGGTTTTAGGTTCAGTCCCACCACATGGCTCTTTGGGCAAAGCAAATGTCTTCTTCTATAGTTTCAGACTGACAAAAGCCTTGTGAGTAGATTTTGAAAACAGAAACTGTTTTGTGTGTGTGTGTGTGTGTGTGTGTATGTGTGTGTGTGTGTGTGTGTGTGTGTGTGTGTGCGCGCGTGTGTGTGTGTTGGCATCATGTGATAGTCGAGAGCACCAGTCATACAAGCAATGTCATTTGTTTCCAATATCCTGCAAAAAAAATCTAACTATGTAGAAATATTCTTTACTACTCTAGGCACAAGGCCCGAAATTTTGGGGGAGGGAGCCAGTCAATTAGATTGATCCCAGTACAGACCTGGTACTTAATTTATCAACCCTGAAAGGCAAAGTCAACCTTGGCGTAATTTGAACTCATAACGTAAAGTCAGATGAAATATCGCTAAGCATTTTGCCCAGTGTGCTAACATTTCTGCCAGCTCACTGCCTTACTATGTAGAAACATTAGCTAACTTGGTAATGCATGTGGTTTACAAGCTGTGTACCTGTTTTAAACAAGTTTTTGTAATACTTCTATAGTTCTATAGTTTAATTTTCTTTATATGCTGCTTCTATAATATGATCACATATACAGCTGTTCAGTTTAGGGGGAACTTTGTTTCCACTCAAACTGTTTAAAATCTCATTTGTGAAATAATGTGGAATTTCTGAGACAATAATTTAAAAAACTCATTTGAGTATTAATAACTTCACTTGGTAATGTATGTAGCACTAAATGGTGTTGCATACGCTGGTCTCCTGTGAATTATGTTATATTTAGTGATGTTGGTGACTATGTGAGTCAACTGTACCAACATATTCTGTATAAATATTACATTTAAGCTCCCTAATAAACTATGATGTGTTACTGTCGAACACTGCAAATCAGTTGGGTAACCTGTCAAACGAAAGCTTTAACTCTGGAGAAATTGGGTGCAGAAGAAAAGTTAGTGATGATGGTCAGATAGTAAAAATTGCAATATTTTGGTCTCATTATGAAGATCCAGAATCTTTGTGCCTACATCCTCAATGGCTGGTGGATGGAAAACAGGCTTGCAAATGACAGAGACGAAAATGGAGTGGTGATATGAAGAACTGAATGGGGAGGGCCCTGGCAGAGTGTTTGTGACCACAATATGTGACAAGGAGTGGTAGTTGTGCCTGAGGCCCCCAAGCATTCACCCATGAGGCTGAGCATATTCCTTCATTCCTTCCTTTCTTATTTCATTCATTCATTCAATAAACTAAAAGTTAAAAGACTGAGTAGATATATCAGTGTAGTGTTTGACTGACTTTTACTTGTTTGTTGGATCAGGGTGATATAAACCTCTGGTAAACAGTTGATTGGGATATCAGTATAGATTTATATTTGCATACATACAGCCATGAGTGTGTGTGTGTGAGTGAGTGAGTGAGTGACAAATTCAAATACTGATATGGCTTTCCTGATCTGTATTGGTTAACATGTTTGTCTGGTCAGTAAACAAAATTGGTGATTTGATGCTTAGGAAACCATGTGAAATTTTATAGATCAAATTGGCATGGTGGTACTGAAACCTCTTTCAGTTAATCTCTTTGTAGATATTTGAACTCAGCTTTGCAAAATAACAGAAGACTTATGGATCATCCATAGAATGGTGTGCTGGCATCAGAAAATAGAGCATCAGAAAAAATGATTTGTAGTATTTCTTCTGAGTCAAGGACATTTACATTCCCCCCCACACACACAAGGACAATTACCCCTAAGCAATTAACCCTCGATGTGTACCATATTTTCCAGTGTATAAGCCACTATTTTTTACCAGTGCCATTAATTTACACTCTGTTACCTGATAAAAGCCAAAACTACTTACACAAATTTTCTGGAGCCACTAAAATCATTGAAACAAGATTTAGCACCCAAAACTATCATGGTAGATTTTGAAAAGGCCATGATTAATAGTTTACATTTGGCATTTCCACAAGCCAAGATAAATGATTGTTATTTTCACTTTAGCCAAAGCATCTATAAGAACATTCAATTTCATAGATTTCAACAGCGATACCAAGACGAAAAAGAGTTTTCAACCTCTATGAGAATGATAGCTGATTTAGCTTTTGTTCCTACTTGTGATATTGAAAAAACTTTTGAAACCCTATGTGAAATACTCCCACCAGAAACATCCTTTGCAAGATAACTTGGAGAATAATACTTAGGATAACCATGTTGAAGAGGAAGACAGCGAGAACCAGTGTTTGGAATGGATCTATGGAATATGTACAACAGAACATCGGATGAACTTCCAAGAACAAACAAGGCTGTGGAAGGGCAGCACAGGAGTTTTTTTTTATCAAGTGCTGGTTGTTACCACCCAATCATTTGGAAGTTTTAAAAATATATCATAAGAGAGCAAGCATTATAACAAATACTTATGACTCAATTCTTGACAGGTTTTACTAAACAGCCATCGAGAAAGAAATATTTAGATGTTTCACCCCGTATTAATGCTGTAGTTAGCAATTAAGAAAACATAAATGTGATACAATATTTGCAAGGAATCGCATATAATTTGCACTTTTAGATGATGAATTAAAACTTTTTAATATATTGGAGAGTGGGTAATTAACTAAGGGGGTAATTGTCCTAGGGTGTAGTTATTGTCAGGAGGAATTGTTCTAGGCAGGTAATTGTCCTGAAACACTTGTATGTTCTGAGTTCAACACCTACTGAAGTCAAATTTGCCTTTCATCCCTCTGGAGTCAGTACAATAAAGTACCAGTCAAGTACTGGGGTCATTGGTATTGACTAACTCCCTCACCTTCAAAATTTCTGGCCTTGTGTCAAAAATAGAAATCATTTTCAGCTAGATGGAATGAACTGAGGAAAAATTAAAAGCACTTTGCTCAAAGACATATGACTTGGATGGGATCTTTTTTATGGTTGATCAGTATCAGCTTATCAACATAGCCAGCTCTGACACTAGATACAACAACAAACATTTAAAAATTATTTTTCCTGGATAAAACGGGGGGCTTTAGATGTCTAGATCCCTCACCAAAACCTTGTTCTCGTTTCCTCTCACATTATCTTTACTCATGTCTTTCTAAGTCTTTTCCATCCTCTACTTCCTTCCATATTTGTTTCCTCTCTTTTCTCACTCATTCACATTCATCTTTCCTCAGCACATGACTTAACCATTTCATCCCATTTTTTTTTCTCTTCATCTGTTACTGGCTCAGTTTGCATCATTCTCTGTTTTCCATTATTTGCCTTCCTCTCTTTCAGTGATACTCCACTCATCCACCAAACCATTCTTATTTCAGTTCTTACCAGCCTTCTCTGCTGCTCCATATTCATTACCAATGTCTCACCTTTATAGGTCAACACTACTCACACTTGCAGAATATGGCTTTTATTTCAGTTCAGTAGTGTTCCCCTTCTCACACCACCTCCCAAAATCTGTTCAATGTACATCTCATTCCAGCCACCATCACCAAATCTAGTCTATCTTCTTCATTCCATGTCCAACATTCTTATAACTAACTGTAATAAAACCAATATTTACAAAATAAATAACGAATAATTGAAAATTGATTTAATACTTAAATCTAGAAGTAAAATAAATGATAGCTTAATACTTGTGCTTTCAGCAGTTTAACTTTTTTGTTACCATTTTTCTGTTGAAAGAACTGTCTTTGTTTCAATTAATGTAGAAAAATTTAGTAAAATAACTTTCTCATTTTAAACTGATTTTTAGAACTTAAATTTGCATAAAATTTTGAAAGAAGGAGTTAACTTGGATCATTTTAAATCAAAAAAGTTCATATCATTGAACCAATGGCAGTCTCAGGTTGGGTGGTATGAAAAAGGGTTAGATACCTTGGTTTTTTAATTTCACTAAGAGACAATGTTAACCCTTTACATTTATACCAGCTGTGCCTGGCTAAAACATTCTCCCTGCTTTATGTTAAAACTGACCAGGTCTGTCTTCTCTCACCTACCTTACAGAGTCATTTTAAAAATAGATTATCATGTCATCAAAAAGCTACATGGTAATGCATGAATAATTCAAAACAATGTGAATAAATAAGCATCACATTTGACATCATCATCATCATCGTTTAACGTCCGCTTTCCATGCTAGCATGGGTTGGACGGTTCAACTGGGGTCTGGCAAGCCCGAAGGCTGCACCAGGCCAGTCAGATCTGGCAGTGTTTCTACAGCTGGATGCCCTTCCTAACGCCAACCACTCCGAGAGTGTAGTGGGTGATTTTATGTGCCACCGACACAGGTGCCAGATGAGGCTGGCAGACGGCCACGCTCGGATGGTGTTTTTTATGTGCCACCGACACAGGTGCCAGACGAGGCTGGCAGACGGCCATGCTCGGATGGTGTTTTCTTATGTGTCACCAACACAGGTGCCAGACGAGGCTGGCGAACGACCACGCTCGGATGGTGTTTGTTACGTGCCCACAGCACGGAGGCCAGTCGATGCAGTACTGCCTACGGTCACGTTCGGATGGTTTTCTTATGTGCCACCGGCACTGGTACCACAAGGATACAAATTCCATTGATGTTCATCTATTTTGATTTGGTTTGATTTGATTTAGAGTAATATAAATGTGAAAGAGTCAAGCAATAGTTTGTTACTGAATTAGTGTTGCAGGTTTGATGCGAAGATAAAATGAAGTTGTGTTGCAATTAGTTATTTATTGTCTGGATTTTACTTTCAGTGGTGTGATCATTCCTGAACCGCAGCGTTTGCAGACTGCTATGTCGTTATATTCAAACAACTTGTGTGGATTGGTGTTCTTGGTTGATAATCGACTAAATTCATACACTGGCATCAAACGAGGTATGTTATTACTTACATCATTGACTTACATATAAACTAATTGTATTGTGTGACATAATTACATTTGTTAGCTTACATCTATGTCAGGAGGTCAGGTATAAATACATTGCAACCACGATCAAGTGTCACTCTTATTCACAAAGCTCCATCAGTGCTTGAATGATGCACTTCTGTTCAGGAAAGTACTTAAATAGACATACATATATAATTTATATATGTATGCATACATATATATATAAAAACACATACACACACACCTAAATATCCAAATGTGTGTGTGTGTGCATAATATGCATGCACATATATTTTCATTGTGTACACACACATATTCTTATACACACACACACACATACCCACATACATACACTCATACATGCTCATTATTTGTCCTGCTATGACAAAGAAAAATCTTAAAATACTAATAGTAAAGTACTAATTACGCATTACTAATTATGTAATTAGTACATATTGCTAATTTCATAAACAACTAGACTCTGTCTGCTGTACAAATACACATATTCTGTTACATCCTCTTTCCATGCTACATTGATAGACTTAATCATTCATCGTGAGTATATTAATAATTTATGAGAGGGTAACAGTGATTTTAATTGCACATGGTGAATAAAATTGATGTGTATGGAAAACAACAAGTAGTTAAATTTAGAAATTCTAAAAATACTCGGGGAAATCCTACAAGTTTCGTTAGTGAACACTGGAAACTTCAGTTGTCTGTTGTTATTGTAATCATGGAGATGACAGCAAATGGCAGGTATGTTAGATAGGTAGAAAGAGAGAGAAATGAAAGAAATTGGGACAAGTGCTAGTTGAGGTGGTAACAGTAGAAAAAGGGAGAAAAAAGCTAACTGAAATGTAATCATTCATGCATGCATGTCTTGTTTCTTTATTGCCCACAAGGGACTAAACACAGATGGGACAAACAAGGACAGACAAAGGGATTAAGTCGATTACATCGACCCCAGCGCATAACTGTTACTTAATTTATCAACCCCGAAAGGATGAAAGGTAAAGTCGACCTCGGCGGAATTTGAACTCAGACTGTAACAGCAGATGAAATACCGCTAAGCATTTCGCCCAGCGTGCTAACGTTTCTGCCAGCTCGCCTCCTTAAAGTATGTCTGATCACATACACACACATGCATGCTCACTCACATGCATTCATGCACACACTCAAAGTAGTGGAAGAAAAGCAAATGATTTATTTTGTCTATGCACAAGATTAGTATTTAAAAGAGAGGGATATATTTGATTTAGTCATGCTTAGTACAGTGTTATTGGTTCTTACTTTATAGATTGTAGGTTGTGGTGCACCTGAGCACTGTATACAATAATTTCATTATTATTATTATAGATTGTCAAAAAGCAATGTTGTTCCCAGCAACATTTGAACTCAGAATTAAGTAGAGAATTGTAACAACAGCATGGCAATTGGTCCATGGTTTCATAGTTCTGCCAACTCAGCATTAATGTCATACATTCAGAAGTTACAAAAATCCAACAAAACAAAGGACACCATCTGTTGTTTGTAGCTCATAAATTAGTATTGGTAAATTATCATCAGTTATGTAAATTTATGTAGGTATACATATGTGTATGTATACACACATAGACATTTGGTATTACAAATGGAAGAATTAGAATTTAATACATGAAGCTGAATGT